>NC_060071.1:108462120-108765150 GCF_922984935.1 Meles meles
AACATTAAACCAAGCACAGTGCCTTTCTAAGGATAGAGCCCCGTGCAAAGGTCCAGGTCTCAGACTCATGAAACTAGTTCTATACCTCAGTTATGACTCTAGGCTTCTAAATGAGAGAAACAAAATCATCCTCTTACCTCAGAAAGATAATTTAGTGGGTAGTTACTGTGGTATCGTCGAAGCCAAGGGAGAGTCGAACAAATGAGGGGCCATCACCGACCCTGGTGAAAAAGCAAAGCCCAGACCATTCCCGAGTTTTCTGTCTTATAGCTTCAGCCACCAGAGAGACTCATTGACTTGCTCCCCTGGCCTCCCAAATGTGAACCCTTGGGAAGGGCCTCCCCACCTAGATTAGGTCAGGTGCCCAATCCAGACCAGTTAACCCTGAAGGGGAGCCCAGCTGAATTTCAGAATACTGGTAGAGGCCCAGCAGGTAACCTCACAGCTGTCCTTGGTGCTGTAAGAACAGAGATAGCAGATCCCACCTCAGTGCTGCTGCAGCTCTGTTGCTAACAGGGGCCTAGAGAGAGGTGGAGATGAGACTCCTGGGGCCGCATTGGACAGTCGTGAGGCCCAGCCGCCATGCTCTCTCCCAAGAGAAGGGTTGGCCCTTGCATCCGCCATCTGTGGACTAGAGTCTGTGATCTCAGAGTTTTCTTACAGGCCTAAAATTCTGGATTATTTCTTCTCTGCTCATGCTTATCCCCCAAATCAACTTTTAGGAAGTCTTTGTGTGTAGGGATAATTTATTTCATTCAATGGATGTTGGTGAAATGTGATTAAATCTTTTAAAATTAAATGGATGTATTTGGAATACACAAGAGTAATGCTCTAGCTTAAGCAATTCTGAAGTGAATCCTGTGGCAAAGCAGACTCTTATTTAAATTGAATAGCCACTTAGCTCCTTAGCAAATCTGAATTTTTATCTAGAGTGCTTTGCTTAACAGAGCAAAGGCTCCGACTTGGAAAGACCGCCGCTGAGAAGGGGATAGGTCTGCCGAGGGCAGAAAAATGTACCAACCGGCCTCACTCTATCCCACTCCCGCCTGAATGACAGTGGAAAATTTTGCTTTACCTGGACATCCTTGGGTGCGTTGTCCCCTTCCAGGATTCCTCAGCGTTTATCCTAGTTTATCCTAGAGCGGTTGCTGTTGTCGTTGTTAACTTTTTTGATGCAGTATGAGGAGGGGACAAGTAAGAGTGACAGAGCTTTAGGCCACTGCTGTCCAACATGGTAGCCATTAGCCACACGTGGCTGTGGAGCCCCTGAGAGGTAGCCGGACTGCACTGGACTGAATCGGGAGAGGCCGTCTGTGTAAAAGACACACTGGATTTTGAAGACTCTGTATGAAAAAAGAATGTAAAATATCTCGATATTATTATGTAATAATTACTTGTTGAAATGATCTTTTTTCCCGTACATTCGGGCAAATAAAGTGTATTATTAATTTCACCTTTTCCTTTTCACTTTTCATGTTTGTTTGTTTGTTTGTTTGTTTATTTATTTATTTTTCAGTATTTTATTTTTAAGAGGGGCTTGAACTTACAACCCGAAGATCCAGAGTCACATGCCCGACCAACTGAGCCAACCAAGTGCCCCCCTCTTTTTACCTTTTTTTTTTTTGTATCAAGTCGGCTCTGTGCCCAGCATGGCACCCAACATGGGGCTTGGACTCATGACCCCGAAATCAAGGCCTGAGCTTTGATCATGTGTCAGATGCTTAACCAGCTGAGCCACCTATGTGCTCCTCCTTTTGCTTTTTAGTGTAGCTCCTAAGAAATGCAAAGTTCTTGGAGGGTCTTGTGTTCTGTTGCTGTTGGACAGAGCGTCTCTAGAGCCGGCTGTCCCGCGGTGGTCCCGGGTGTGGTCATGACGCCTCATTCGTTAAAGCTTTCCCAGGGCAGAAGATGGGAGCAGGTCAGAGGTAAAATAGGTGAAGTGGAGATTTGTTCTGCGTCAGGGCTAGACTAACAGCAGTGTCTGAAAGAAGTCTGTAGAACAGCAGAAGTGGGAGCCGCAGATTAACATCTGTGCTGTTGTACCCACAGTTTCATCTACCCTGTTGTGGAGGATTCCCGTCAGCTGCAAATCCTCGAGACCCCTCCCATCAGAAGGTGCTTCTGCGCCCCCGGCCCGCGAACCCCCCACCCATCAAGTCTGGGCAGGTGGGAATGCTCTCCCAGTTCTGGGCCTTTAAGTTTCCAGCCTATGGTTTCTGCTTCCTTCTTCTAGAGCCTCGAGCCAGCATGGAAGAAATTGCATCCCCCCTCTGGAGCGTGGGACCACATGGGAGAGAGGAATCCCGCTGAGCCCAGCCTGCCCAATGTCTATGCTGAGGCACCAGGACATCCAAGTGATGCTCTCTTGGAGTCCTCAGGCCAGACCAGCCACCAGCCCCACTGATACCAAGTATCCCAGCTGTACCGCTGGAACAAACAAATCACCCAGCAGAACCTGCCCAGATTCTTGATCCAAGAATTTATAATAAAAATAAAATTGGTCGATGGTATAAGCCACCAATTTTTTAGTGGTTTGTGAGGCAGTATTAGTTAACAGGACAACCTACAAATCATCCACTGTTGGCTCATGTTTGCAAAAAGACATCAGCGCTCTGGTCAAATATTCATTGGGTCACTCACCTTTCTTTCAAGAACATAAGGGTCTTGAAAAGGAAGCAATAGAGAGGAAGGGATATTAAGGCCAGTTGGTACCGAGTCCTGAACTCCAGGCTAAGGAATTAGATTTTATTCATGGGCAGTAGAGAGAGAGCCACTAAGTGATTTGAACAGGGAGTAATGTGATCAGAGCTGTGGTTTAGAAACAGTACTTAACAGCTTTGTGCAAAATGGGTTGGAGAAGGGAGAGATTAGGAGCGAGAAGGCCAATTACATCATCCAAAAATCCAACATCTCAGATGAAAAGTAAATTGTCAGAATCCAAGGTAGGGACAGAAGGAAAGTTCCTATACTTTGCAGCCGGGAGGCTAGCTAGCATTGAGTGGGCAGGGTCAGAAACGTTCAATGACCTGCAATGAGAAGACAGTCCCACAAAATGAAGGACTGTCTTACCCACTATGCCCTGTTGAATGATATGGGTAGATAGGATGCTCTATGAGAGGCTGTGTCAACAGAGCTCAGTACATGATCAAAGGGAGGAGAGCAGAGGGGGAGATGCGAGTGGATGGCCTTGTGGAGGTTTCTAGATCTGATGACTGGTATCATAGACAGATGGAAATTCAGGGAGAGAAGCCGGCGATGGTGGAAACCACAGAGATGGGGTGCTCGTGAGGCCTCCAGCTGGAGGTGTATTACAGACAGCTGAGTGGGTGTAGGGACCCACTCAGAAGACAGGTCATTGCTGCTGGTTTTGTAAAGCCAGAAGCTCGCTGTCCCACCTATGGTCTCCACCAGTCTGTAGGGTCCGCAGACCCCTGCTTCAGGTCTCCCTCCTCCAGCGGGCTCTGCTCTGGCGTGGGTCTGGCCTTAGCACATAGTGATCGTCAAGGCCCAGCAGGTGGAGGGGAAAGGGTCTTCCTTCATGAGGGGGAAGAGCTCTCCAAAAGGAAGAAAAGAACATTCCAGGGAAACATAAGCTTCCCTCTTTTGTGCTCTTCCTCGAGTCTATCCGAAGCTAAAGCCTGTCTTCCCAAGGGCTCATCTTGTGCCTATTCTCTTCTTAAGGACCGGTGAGGAGCAGCCCACTCCATTTCACTGTGGGCCCACATCAGATCTGAGCCTGTCCACGGCTTCAATCTGTTCCCTCTCCTGTTCCTCCGGACTGGGGCCAAAAGGCCCGTCTCCTGTGTGAAAAAGAAAGCAGGACTCGGCAGTGGGAGGGTTTATTGTCATGACTGAGGTGCATTCCATGGCAAGGGGATTTGGGGCCCAGAGCAGCTGAGCCACACCTTTGCTCCCCCGGGGGGCAGTATTTGAAAGTGACGTCACCCCAATACCTGATTCAAATTCACACCTTTTAACCTTAACAATCATCTGAGATCCGTATCCAGTTTGATTCGGCTAAGATGCCTCGATATACTAAATTATTTGTCTGCCTGGCACGGCAAATAAACATTTGTGAAATTCATTTCAAAAGATGTTAACACTGGTGAAACCCACGTGCCCCCAGAGGGATTATACAAATTTCCATGTCAAATATTTGAGGCAAAGCACTTGTAGAGAAACAGTGTTTTTTTGTGTTTTGATGCCTTTCATTTCCATAAACTAGATTACTTTCTGAAATTACTTTCACACAGAGAACAGTTTCTATTGAATTCCAGTCAGTGAACTCCTCTGAGTGTGAGGTGAATAAAATATCTCGGGGCTGTGGGGCTTCCTTGATGCATACGCACCCGTGTTGTGTAAGGAAGGCAAACCAAGTTGAGATGTTATCTTTAGAGAGCTCGTGTACCCAGATCTGCTGTCTTACGGTAATTGCTAAACAACCAATTCATTTAGAGCCTAACAAGGAAGCTCTAGGGCTTTCTCTCCACCCCCCCCACCCCCATCTCTCCTACCTGGCTAACAATGACTCCAGCTCTGTTGTTAACTGGAGATTTGCTGGCAGGCAGCTGCTTGCTACTGCGAGGTTCTCCAACAGTCAAGTTTTATCTGCTTCTTGCAAACACTGATTCTGCCAAAAAAATTCTCACAAAAAATTTGATCCGAGGAAACATTGTCCTATTGTCCTAGTTCTGTCAAGCCCATAAAATTAAAATGGACGTACTTTTCTTAAAGGGGAAAAGAGAGAGAAAGAGAGAGAGAGACTGGGAAAGTAGTTGAAGTCCCAAGGAGAAGAAAGCCGCTGAGTTAAATGTTACTTGAAACAAACAGGCATTTCCTGTAGGTGTGGGCTCTGAGCTGCTGTGTGGCCACAGAACCGGGATTCCTGTGGGGGCCGGATTCCTGTGGGGGCCGGGGGTGGGGACAAAGGGGACAATCTCTCCTTAGATAAAGCCACTAGAAGGTCTTATCTTCCAGGGCTAGTAAGGAGAGCACTCGGATCTTGGGGAAGACTTTTCTTCGCAAATCTAACCTTGACCAAGTTTCAAATAACCAAATGATTAGCACGTGAGCGTTCCTGGGCAGCCAGGGTGTGGCCCTGTAAACAGTTGTTGCCTGGGCGCTCCCACAGGGGAGGGAGGGAGAATGCAAGGGAAGGGCCTAGAGCAGGGAGGGCTGGGTTTTTTTGTTTTTGTTTTTGTTTTATCCAGAGAAGCAGAGGTGAAAAGAACGGTTTCCAGCTTGACTCCTCCAAGTGGGAGCCACTGGAGGGTGTAAACCCAAGGGCCAGCTGATGTGATTTGCTTTTTTAGTCTGATCACCCTGGCTGCCAAGTTTAGGATAGATTGAAAGGAGAAAGGATTAGAAGCTCGTTGGAACTGCCAAAGCGAGATGTGATGGTGGTTTAGAGCAGAGTGGTGATGGAGGAGATGCTGAGGAAAGGTTGAATCCTGGATTTATTTGAAGGCGAACCAATCCTTTCGGGATATGGGGCTAAAGGAAGAGTAAGGGATGACCCCAGTTTGGTGTCCTGAGTAGCTGGGACAATGAAGTTGCCACTGACTTGCATGGAGAAGGCTGTCCATGGAAACCAAGGCTTGGGCATTCAGTCTTCATTTTGAGATGTCTGTTGGACTTCGTGGTGGAAAAGTCAGGTAGGCAGAGGGCATGACTTATCAATTCAAGAGTCATCTATTTACAGGTGTTTTTTAAAGCCTTGAAACTGGATGAGATCACCAAGGAGGTGAAGATGAAGATAAAAAGAGGTCCTGGGGCGCGTCAACATTGGGCATATTTGCAGCTTATCAAACTAATTACAAATGCAAAATAAGCTAACTTTGTATAGAAAAAAAAATTAGCTATCTGATCCCTTCATGGACCCTGAAGGATTGAAACACAGGATGTGTACATTATCAAGGAGACAAGGCAAGGTCACTAGGAAATGATGACATCCAAGGGGCTGGGAGGGACAGGGGTGATAGCTATCACCTTCGGAGCATACTGGCTCAGGAAGGGGAGGGTGGAACAAAGCTCACGGTGCACATGAGAAAGACTGGCTATGCCGCGAGTTCATTACGGAGTTGACAGAAGGCAGACAGGAATGGACCAAAGCCCAAGGAACTATCCCTCATTGCACATTTTCTTTGGGCTCCTGGTTCCTCCTCACTCTTCACTGCCCTCACCCACGACCTTCCAGGTGGTGCAGGTGCCCATGTGTGTGCACATTCTCACGAGGAAGAGACCGGAGACACTAGACTCCGCAGGGCCGGCCTGGACTCCCGTTCCCCATCCCCTCACCTCTTCCTTTCTTCATCATCTCCCTGCCACTGCCCAGCATCTCACCAAGTCTGTTTACTGTCCTAAGCACTGGCTTGGAAACCCCCATGAGGATGGTGACTTAATCCCTAGTGCCTGGAACTGTCCTTAGGATACAGCAGGCGCTCAGTAAATACGTACTCATGAAATGGGTGATGTGCTAAAAGGCAGTGAGGGTTAGCGATGTCAATACCTACTAGTTTTTTTCATCAGCCGTCCTAGCCTCAGTTTTCTGAACTCCAGAATGGAAATCCTATCTACCTATAAATTGTGAGAATTAAAATTAAATGAGATTATTTTTGTAAAGTGCCTGGTCTATAATGGCTATACAAGAGACGTTTTCTCCCTACCAGTCCTCCCCTTTGGTCCCAAGAAAGTCAAGGTAGAGAGTCCCCCAACTCTGATGTCCCCAGTGCAAACTAGCTTCCAGGATGGTGGGTTCTCTCCGGCATTTCAGCTTCATATGGAGGAAAGTTCTAAGTGTCAGACAGTGAATGTTCATGATTAAGAACTGCATTTTATAAGATGCTCTCATAACATAAAATAACAGGATTACCAACAACTACATCAGAAAAGAACCATATAACATTTTCTCAATGAGAACTTGGCGCATAGTAAACACTGGATAATATCTGATGAATGAATCAATGAATGGGACAGTGAGATCAATTAAAATTTAACCTAAAAGTAAACGCTCTACTATAGCTTTCCCTTGATTATCAATACATTTCATCCTAATGAAAGTGGCCTACACTGCATTTTCAAGTGCTCTCATTTGTCAGTGGAATTCCTTTTGATCACACACTAAAATGCAAAATTTACATTTCTGCATTGAAAAAAAAATTTCTATTCGATTCCAAATATCTTTAATTTTCCCAGCAAAGATGTTAATTTCTTAGTAATTTGGCATGAGATTTAAGCACTTCAAACATCCCTCGTTCTCCCCAGTCCTTTTTTATGCTTTCTACACTGTATAGAAGTTGTTTCTTTCTACTTGTAAGATCCTCATGAGAGCCCAGGGAAGTTCTGGGCACAGAATAAATAAACGGAAATGATGCCAAGGGGAAGGTTATGATGTTTGCCATCAGTAAGAGAGTAACGGTGTGCTCAGGATAGGCTGTGGGCAAAGCTCCTGAAGGCTCAGTCCCAGAAGGGTAGTTTGAGGTCATCTTGGAGAAGTTGTTCTCGGCGCTGGAACCCCCAGAAGATTGGGGTGGGCCGGAACTCTACTTTGAAGTAACTTCTCCCGGGTCAAATGGACTGAATGACTATGATTCAAAGTCTATCAAAAGGAAAAAAATTAAAGCTTCTTCTTGGCTTGAGACATCCATGCCAGATTTCTGCCTGCAGCAAATTTTCGTGGACAAGCCAGGCGACAGTGAACATACGGGTGTGCTACGGAAGATGGCAGCCAGTGGGAGGCCTCTACTGAGGCAGCTTCTGCTGAGACTTGGCTGAGGGGCCCATCCAGGAACTAGTGCTCAGTCTGACCATCGTCCCACCAACCCCCCCCCCAACTCCAACCCCATCCACTCGTACCCCTGCCTTCACTTCTTGGGCTTTGAGTCTGCTCTGCACTGGGACAGTCTCTCCAGGAAAAACAGGAAAGTGTTCGCCATTTGCCCAGAGGGTCTGCGACTGCAGGCCTTGCCTCTGATGCTCAGGAAAGCTTGGAACAACCTGAGAACCTATGTTTTCATGCGGAACAGGGCTGGAGAGGGCAGAGGTAGAGCGAGGATAGTGATTCTGATCAGCAGCCAACTTTACAGCCACTGGGCTCGCTTCCCTCTTCGCCTCAGTTAGGACCAGGAGCCAGGGCATCCCAGAGGCTCCCCAAGGGGTAGGACACATCCGAATGTCTCCCAAGGCATCCCTTCTGGGAAGTGGCGCTGGAGCACTTGGCCTGGTTCGGTCACTGACAGCCTCCTGGGGTGGCTGTGGTTTGAGGGCCACAGGGCGCTAACAGCTTTCCTGTGCTCATTTTTGTTTAATAGGTACAACCCATCTCTGAGGCAAGAATTGACTCTCACATGGATGAGGAAACCAAACTCATGGAGACTTTGGGGTACCGTCTGCACTCGAGGAGCTAGTAAGGGGTGGAAAATCCTGGAATCAAAACACGACGCCAAATTTAGGCTCTCGATGCTTTTTCTGCTCTATAGATTGTTCTCTTCCCTTCCAGCTGGTGAGGAAACTATGAATCGGCTGGGTTTACTACTGGAGAAAGCCTTGCTGGGTCATCCAGTCGCCTCTGCACCATCTCCCCAACCCCCACCTTGAGATGTAGTAAACCCAAAGGAAAAACACAACTGCAGCTTTGCATTGTGCTCTTTAAAGAAAGCAAACTTGATCTTTGCGGATTCAATGCCGATTCCGAGGTCATTGGTGGTCCTCACCCAAATTAGCTCACATGGCTTGTCCTTGCTCGGTATTATAGATAGTTATGATTTATACTTAACTTTGGTAGAATCGGATAAGGGCCTTAGAGGGACACAAATACAGACCTTAATGCTACCTGGCCTTTGCCATTCTTAAGGGAGAACAAGGCTATGGGAGCTCTCCTCCATAACTTTGTGAGCGTCTGCCTGGCTAATCTTTATGGCCAGGGATGTTGACTTTATCTGGGTTATTAGTTAACAGGATTGGTTTTCTCCTTTCCAGTGTCCCACGGATGACTCTGGTTGCTTTGTATGGATCGATGACCACCTGTTGAGAGACAGACGACCTACAGACAGCATGTAAACTATCTTTCTTCTGGTTATGCTAACACGGGCAGCTGGGGAAACCTTAGACCCCTCTGATGTCTGATTTTTGTGGTCACATAGAAAGCTTTCTTGATAGAGCCTCAAAGGTCACCTCCATACCCAGGCGAACAGAGCACCCCATAAGTCCAAATAAAATCAGTTCCTAGTAACTGAATAGTTAGTACTTCACTGACTCAAAATATCTTCCAAAATACCTAGGAACTTGGCTGATGGAAGATAGCAGTCCCCAACTGACCATTCTCTCCCCAGGTGGGATTAGGCCTTGCAATACTGCTCAGTATGGCTTACACTCCCGGCAGCCAGGTCAGCTCTGGAGGGACATTTCCACCTCAATCCCCTCCATCCGGCTACCCCCTTCACCAGCTGACCCCTGCCCCTCCCCCCACAGCCACACCAGCACAGACATCCATCTTCACCTCTGCCTTCTCCTGATGCTTCCTCACCTCTCTCCCTCCCTCCCCTTCCTCATCACACACCACCCCTCAGGCTTGGAAGCAAGGCCTTCCTGCTTCTGGAGGGGTATTCACCAGGCTCTTTTCTTGGGAAACGAAACACTGTATTAGAGTCACCTCAGGAGAGAAATATTTGAGAGTTGGTGTTTTACTCTGGCTCCTTGGAAAAACCTTTAGGCTCGTGTGAAGAAGGGCGAGAAGCCCCCCAACCACACACCGAGGGCCTCTGTTCTTGCCTGTGTTCCCACCACCTAGAGAAGGAATATCTGGCCAGGGAGCTCCCGGTCTAGAGGAAGCCCCCTGGCTAGTGAAAGTGCTACGAAGGGGGCTGCCTGCCATTTTTGGTAGCCAAGCAAGGCCTCTTCTCCAGGGCCTCTCAGGCCAGAGTGACCTGGGAGACAATAGTGGGGTGGCATCTCCCCCACCTCCCTGGGGAACCGGGTCACCCACCCCCCCCCATCTGCCTGTGTGGGGTTAATGCACCTCCCCCAGGAACTTCCTGGCTGGGCCTTCTCAGGAGGCACGTGGCTGGCCTCGCCACACGGCATCATCTTTGGAAGCTTTGGCTCTGTTCTTCAGGTGCTTAATGCATTGTGAAAACAAATACCTGGAGAAAGCAAACTTTTCTCGGGGCTGCAAATAACCATGGATGTGCTTTGTTTTGTAAAGACGGCTGAACACTGCTGGTTGCCTGAATGGCTTTATTACATGTGTGAGCCATCGGAAATGCCGCCGTACTCCCAGTCAACAGGGGCGATCTGTAACCACAAACTCGGTGACAGAAAGACAAATGAGGAAATCTCAGGACCCAGTGAGGCCTAATTAGTATCCATACAGGAAACTCTCCAGTAACCTGGCAGTTTGCAGCCGGGGGGAGGACACGCGCGGCATTGTCTTAACCACAAGTTCATCAAACGCGTAATTAGCCACCGGCCACCAGCCACCTTTGCAAACTGGGTCTGAGCTGCTGCCAATCCCAGACCGGCCAGCGGGCGTCTCTTAACAGAAGGCTAGGTAGATGTACAAACACTGTGCTCTCCAGCAGGGCCAGATAGCCAGGCCTGTCTGGCTTTTTGACGTGGCGGACTCACAATATTTTCCCCTGTGTTAATGAACTTGGATTTCAGGGGTCGGTTCCCCTCAAGTTACTTCCGAAAGAAGAAAGCCCAGGGCATCACTTTCTGTCAGAGTTGAGTGACTGCTATGGAGAGAGTTGGCCTGTAGAGGATGACCTTGGTTCAGACAATTAGTTTCCATCCTCGAGAGGCATCAAACACTTCCAAAAAAGAGAGATATTAGAAGCCTGGCACTTCTAACCTCCCACATCCAGCATGGTGAGAAAGGCCTCGGGATCCCCACCTTCCCATTTCAGCACTGCAGAAAGAATTAACTGGAAAATATTGTCTCTGCAAATAAAAAAATAATAGTACATCCAATTAAGCATGACCAATAAAGATTAAAGTGTGTGGCTTTTCTTTCTGGACATATCTGTCAATTCACTCTAGGACCAATATAGACTATTTCTCTCAGGAGGTGAGATTACAAAGGAAGAAAAATGTTCTCAGAGCTCAGTTGGTAATTAATCTTTGCATATGACTTCCTCATAGTTCCCATTAATTATCAATATTCAATCATGCATTAAAAATGGATTTTTCTTTGACAGAATTTAGCTGTTTATAAGACTTACTATATCAAACTAACTTCTAATATAATCACAGAGCTTGGCCTTGCAAACCTTCATTACATTTTTACAAATCCTTTAGCAGAAGTTTCCATACAAACACATTAATAATAGCCAATTCAGCAAAATCAACATGCAAAAAACAATACCAAAAGCAAACATCAACCAACTGCAATGTGAGGCCTTTATTTGGATTCCAATTCACACAAACTGGATTTTTTTTTCTTTTAAATTATGATATTTGAGATGATTGGAAATTGAACAGTGACTGGATATTGTTAAGAAACATTACGAATGTTTAGGCATGATAACTGTACTGTGGTCATGCTTAAATGTTCATGGATAATATGATGTCAAGATTTGCTTCAAATTAATAGGGGAAGGGGTGACCATAGGTAAGACAATATTGACCATTAATTGAAAAATGTCTTCTCAGCCAGATATTACAGGAAAAAAAAGCAAAATATATGAAGTCGACACAAAGATTGTTTTTCTAAAGATTATCCAGTAACAATCACTTAATAATATCAAAAGCCACTTCTTTCCAACTGATTGACCATTAATTGAAAAATGTCTTCTCAGCCAGATATTACAGGAAAAAAAAAGCAAAATATATGAAGTCGACACAAAGATTGTTTTTCTAAAGATTATCCAGTAACAATCACTTAATAATATCAAAAGCCACTTCTTTCCAACTGACAACTCTAACCCGGAGGAGTCAAACCAAAGACCTGCTGATTGAATCAGGCTTGCCGGGGCGCCTGGGTGGCTCAGTGGTTAAAGCCTCTGCCTTCGGCTCAGGTCATGATCCCAGGGTCCTGGGATCGAGCCCCGCATCGGGCTCTCTGCTCAGCGGGGAGCCTGTTTCCTCCCTTCTCTCTCTCTCTGCCTGCCTCTCTACCTACTTGTGATCTGTCAAATAAAAAAATAAAATCTTAAAAAAAAAAAAAAAAAAAAAAAAAAAAAAAAGAAATGAATCAGGCTTGCCCTTGTGCTTTGTCAAGACTCTGAATTGTTTACTAACATAACAGTTTCTTAACTAACATAAAATCAGGATCTTCTGCCAGATTCCTGGCTTCTTTTGAAAAGTCACAAGATTGGGGCACCTGGGTGGCTCAGTCAATTAGATGTCTGCCTTTGGCTCAGGTCATGATCTCGGGGTCCTGGGATCGAGTCCCATGTCAGGCTCTCTGCTTAGCAGAGTCTGCTTCTCTCTCTCCCTCTAACCCCCCCTCCACTTGAGCGTGCGCGCGCGCGCGCGCGCTCTCTCTCTCTCAAATAAATAAATAAAATCTTTAAAAACGGAAAAGAAAAGGAAACTCAACTGCTTCGCCAACCCCAGGCCCGTGTCCCTACTTAGCTGCAGTTGTTGGTAGCTGAACAGAGGCTGCCCTAGTGGATGGGGCAGGACTACTGGATGTCAGCCCCTATTGCACCCACTGAACTCACTGCCGTTATGGATAGACTGGGCTTTGGCCCTCACTCTTAGAACAGTCCTCCAGGCATTCCTGGGTGGCTCAGTCAGCTAAGCATCTGCCTTTGGCTCAGGTCATGATCCCAGGGTCCTGGGATCGAATCCTCCATCAGGCTCCCTTCTCAGTCAGGAGCTTTTCAACAAATACAACCAGCCACCCACATTTGCAAACCAAGCCATTTTTACCAGAAAGGGCATGCCTCTCTCCAGGGCTACAAAGGACCTGATAGACATCTAGCCTGACTTAGCTACAAATTAGACTCCCCGGGGGCGTTAAAAATTTTCAAAGTACAAACTTCATTGGAGGCCTTTAAATCAGACTCCTGCGGGTGACATGTAAATCCATCTGGCCCTTTCATGAGTCTAGCCTTAGGTCTACAAGGGCTCCACCAGTGGGCGGCCTTTGCTGCTTGTGATCACCTAGATAAGCCCCGGACTTCTCCTGCCTTCACAGAGCCTTCCACCGTTCGTGCTTCAAAAATGTCCTCTGCCTGCTGAAATACCTTTCAGCTCCTCAAATGCCACCTCCTCCTGAGGCCTTCCCTGATCTCATTCCCCACGCAAGGTGTTTTCCCTTCTCCGGACGTCCCATAGCAAGTCATTTATAGCTCTCTTATAATGTGTACTCTGTGCAACAGCCATTTCATACACCTGCCTTTCTCTAGATCCTAGATCCTAATCTGCTTAAGGCCCAGGGTTGGGACTCCATTATTTCCCCCCCCCCCCGGCATAATGTTTGGAAACAAGTATTCCAAGATGTGAATGAAATAAATGGATGCAAGTTGCGTTAAATAATTGGGATCCCATTCGTTTGATCATCTTAAGTAACACCCAGATATTTTTTAGGTTTGTTTTGCCTTTTGTCGATTTTTAGGATGGGGAGTTGGAGGATGGGAGGTATTAATTTCATTTTTGAGGTGGGGATATTGATAGTAACAAGAGTATCCTGCTCCAAGCCATTTGGAGCTGATGACAGAAAAGGAGCTGGAAGCCCAGCTTGCTGGCTCTCCCACCTGCCCTTCTTTCCTCACTGCCCCACTCTGTGTGCGGCAGAGTCATGACACATGATAGGATTATTCCTGTCAGGGGGTCGGGAACGCTGGGGTCAAAGAGTAGAGCATCATATTAGAAATCCAAGCTGCCTGGAGACTTTCTATAGTCAGCAGCTGTAGGACACCCTGTTCTTATTACCATCCAGGTAGGATTGAAGGTCCTTCTACCACCTTGCCCTGGCTCTTCCCACGAATGAGAGCACTCAGGCAAGCTGGCACATAGTAGGTCCTCAACACATGGTGGTTATTGAGATACTATTGTTACTTAAGTACTCTGGCCAAGTCCAAGTGCAGAATGAGGAGCATGTATGTTGAATGCCCCAAAGCCCTCGGTCACTGGCCTTCCGGAAAACCCAGGGCAATAGTGCTTATTTTCTAAATGATGGAGCCTTTTCAGAATTAAAGAAGGCTATGGGTCACTCTTCCAAACGGGGTGCAAACATGCAAATTTTATATAACATTTCAGGGATTTCGTGACCTGATGGACGCTCACCATTCTTAACCCCTGGCTAAGAAACTCTGCCACACAACAGGTCACCCTGTGCATGGGGGCCTAGGAGACAATGCAAAGTGCCATCTCTGTGGGACATGCAGTTGTATACATAAAAACTGCTTCCTGGCCACGTGACTTTGCACAGATTACATATCCTCTCTGCTTCCGGTTGTTCTTAGACATAAAATGGCGATATTGCCCCATTCACCTACAGGACTTTGGAGAGATAAAAATGGGACACAGTTGGTTTTGTTTTTTTTTTTTTGTAATATCTGGCACGTTATAGATGCTCAGTAAAGGTTATTTCCATCTCCCCAAACAGAAAGGACTAGAATTCTGGCTAACTGATAACGAGGCCAAGAGAACATGAACAGTCAACATACTCGACCTGTCAGAAGTCTAATCAAATCAGAGGACTTGTACCACATCCCGAAGGTCAGGCCCTGGGACTTTGTCAGGGCTGGGGTGGGACGCTCTGCTTGCAGAGGCAGACTTTTCTTTTTCCTGCAGGACAGAGAGATGATTCGGCACATTTGAATTGCAATTGAATGTAAACAGAGCTCTCTCTTGAATCACTGGAGAGTGTAGCCGGGTGCCTGGTGGATGTGCGAATCCTATTTTTGTATTACACTGTGGTCCTGTTCTCCAATACCACACTCCAAACAAGGAAATTAAATTAAGCATTGCTTAAAATGCCTCAGACAATAATATAAATTTGTATTAAATGAATTTAGTGTCATTTTCTTGTTTGGAGTGGAGGGTGGGAAAACACTGGAGTGGTGGAAAGAGTAAATAGCTAACTCGATTAATCCTATTGAAGGGGAGGATGGAGCCACACGAGCGACTTTTGTGTGTGTTTGGTTAATATTTTACTGAAAATTGCTATTAGCTCTAACTGATCTGAATCAAAATCCACTGTGTAATATAGCCAACAACTTAATAGCTGAAGTATGGGATGGTAGGCTTGATGTGATACCATGCTATTCAGGGAAACAGAAAGAAAAACAGAAAAATTAAGGGGGATAAGGGAGGACCAGGGCTTGAGATTTAAAATCCAGTGAATGGAAAATTCAGACCAAGTAGGGAGATAGGATGGTTGGGGGAAGGAAGGTTGGGGCAGGAGGATGGAGGCTGGTACCTGATCCTGCTCTACTGGAAATCTGCTTTTTTTTTTACATTCACAAAGGACAAAGAGAGTGTTTGGGAATGGGCATGGAGACTCTCAAAAAGAAATCCCAGCCCTGCCCTCTAAGAGTCACCATGGTAGTAACTCTCATTTCCCTTAGGATCCACCAAAGCTGGAGAGAGAATGGCAGACAGTCCCCATGCCGGCCCTGGCCTATGAGGAAAGTGCTGTCGGGAGGACTTTTTCCCCTTAATTTGAGAAGGGAGGGTTATTTTTTATTTCTTTTCACAGGGGCATGGAGGGGGAGTGCCAAAAGGAGGGATCCAGTGGAGGGTGCCTGGTGGACCCCTTGCCTCAGAGCTCATGTCCACTTGTCCTCTCTCCAATGGTGTGCCCCATGAGGCAGACGCACTGGGGACAGGGGAAGATGCTCTGAAGGGCCCAGCTGGGTCCAGAGCTTAGGATTCTCCCTGTCCTGAGTCAGTACAACTGGGAAGACATGTAGCTCTCTCCACACCATTGTCCTGTCCTAGGGTACACAGGCTTCGCAATCTGGGAGTTAGAACCCGATCTTGGGGTGCCTGGGTGGCTCAGTAGGTAAGTGTCTGACTCTTGGTTTTGGCTCAGGTCATGACCTCAGGGTCAAGATTGAGCCCCTCCGTTGTAATTGTAAATGACCGGGCTCAGTGGGGTGTCTGCTTCAGATTCTCTCTCCCTCTCCCTCCCTCCCAGTCTCTCTCTCTCAAACCAATCAATCAATCAATTAATCAATCTTAAAAAAAAAAAGAATCCTGGGGTGCCTGGGTGTCTCAGTGGGTTAAGCCTCTACCTTGGGCTCAGGTCATGATCCCAGGGTCCTGGGGTCCAGCCCCGCACCGGCCCTCTGCTCAGCGGGGAGCCTGCTTCCTCCTCTCTCTCTGCCTGCCTCTCTGCCTACTTGTGATCTCTGTCCGTCACATAAATAAATAAATAATCTTTAAAAAATAAAAAATAAAAAAAAAAGAATCCCGACTTTGCACTTCCTTGTTGTGAACAGACGATTCATGCAGACAGTTAGGGCTGTTGTGGAGGACTGGAAGTGTTTAGCACTTTACTTTCCTGGGTAGAAAGGAAAAGTCCACTTTTACTGTTATTACTGCTTCCAGAGATTCTCCGATTCCCTGCTAAGAAATGTGAGCCTAGACCAGAGGTGCTGTCCACAATTCAGAGGATATCTCACATCTTCCTCACATCGCTGTGACTTACAGTGTGAAAAATCAAACTGAACGGAACAATTAAAGATAGAAACAGAACGGAGACCATCTGGGGAAGTAGGAAAATGGGTCTTCCAGGAACTCTCTAAGAGGAGTTAATTAGTGTTGCCGAAAATTGATTTTGGCTTCAAGTCTCTAGGTAACTAAAACAAGGGGGAAAGTGTATTGGGTTACACGGCGTCCTTCCTCACCAAATCATGCACATGGGTGCGCGCACACACACACACACACACACACACACACACACACACACACGCTTGACTAAGGAGAAATTCTTTTCCAGGAACTAATTTCCAGGAGAAATTTACGAAGTGATTTCATGAATACTGTGTATTGGGTAACAGGACGATGCTTCTCCTCTGGCCTTATGTACTCAAAGAGAACTCTTTCATCCACTCTTTACTGTGATGTCATAAGGCTCATCGTTTAATCATGGCTTTGGGGAAGGGGAACAGGGGCTGAGGGAATGGAGTGCTAAGTATTTTGTTGTCTCCTGGCTTGACTTAATACAGTAAGAGAACTTGGTGGGTCAAGGACAATGACTAATGAACATGTCCTTTTGCTACTCCACTAAAATTCTCTGGCTGGTATTAAATCACGATCAACTCATGACAAAAATCTCCAGTAAGTACTTACGGTAACAATATTTGAGGGCAGCAGTTAAACTGGGAATCGTTTGCTTTGGCCATCAGATATGAGGGCAGAAAGGAGAGATACCACTGACTCAGCCAGGCCCCATTCAGCAAAGCATATTAAAGATGTTCACATCAATATAATGTGACTATAGAAAAAACAAGAGGGAGCAAAAGAGAAAACATAAGCACAATTTTTCATCTTCACAAGCTCAACAAATACTACTTAGCTTGAAATAGTAGTTATTCTTCATCAAACTAAAAAACAAAGGGTCGAAATGGATCTAATCAACAATTGAATATTAGCCACTCAAATAACATCAGTCAAGGCTGCTCGTGGAATTATGCCAGCTAATCATCACCATGATTTTGACATATAAACATGAACTCTTGTCTTCTAGAAAAATCTGGGAGTCTATCAACAGTCCTGCTAAAGAAAATTTTAGGGGCGCCTGGGTGGCTCAGTGGGTTAAGGCTCTGCCTTCGGTTCCGATCATGATCTCAGGGTCCTGGGATCGAGCCCCGCATTGGGCTCTCTGCTTAGTGGGGAGCCTGCTTCCCCCTTTCTTTGCCTGCCTCTGCCTACTTGTGATCTCTCTCTGTCAAATAAATAAATAAAATCTTAAAAAAAAAAAGAAAAGAAAATTAATTTTACTTATCCACTCAGTAAGTATTTGCTAGTGTCTACCACCTGCCATACACCGTCCCAGGCTCTTGGGATACATCAGTGACCAAAACAAACATCTCTGCCCTGGAACAGCTGACGTTCTCCAAGGACACACCGACAATGACAATCCATTTGGCAAGTGACTTCTGTAATACGTTAGCAGGTGATAAATGTTTTGGGTGAAAAAGCAAGGATAAGAGGAGGTGGGGGCACAGTGTAGGAGGCAGGGCCCGATGTAATTTTAAACAGAATAGAATGGTCAGGATAAACCTCATTTGAGAAAGTCACATTTGAGAAGAGGATTTGGTGAGAGAAGAGGAGACAAGAAAGGGGTAAATGACTGCCAGATGAATTCAGTTTTTACAGTGTATTTGGACTCAAGTTTAACATGTCCCGATCCAATCCCCCAGTTTCCCTCCTCACCCCCTGCAGCAGGCTCTCTACTACTGTCTCCTCTCGCTGAATGACGTCTGCATTCACACGTGGAGCCTGTGAGACGCGGAGAGGATAGTGGTCAGGAGGAAGGGCTTGGACCGCAGCTGGCTGGCCGGTACCTCAGTGTTCTCATGTACAAACTGGGGATGGTACATTTACCACACATGGCTACAGTGTACATGAAATGAATGTAGAGAGAGAGCAAAAGTAGGCAGAGACACAGGCAGAGGGAGAGAGGGAGAAGTAGGCTCCCTGCTTAGCAGGGACGCGAGACTCCGTCCCAGGACCCTGGGATCATGAACTGAACTGAAAGCAGACCCCTAACCAACTGAGTCACCCATGCACCCCTCACCAAATCATTTTGCATCTTACTTCCAAATGTCTATCAAATATACTCACCTTTCTCCTTTAACACATGCCTAGTCCACACTGCCATCATCCCTGCCAGCTTAAAACCCTTCAATAGGGGCACCTGGGTGGCTCAGTAGGTTAGTCCTCTGCCTTCAGCTCAGGTCATGATCTCAGGGTCCTGGGATCGAGCCCCACATCGGGCTCTCTGCCTAGCAGGGAGCTTGCTTCCCCCTCTCTCTCTCTGCCTGCCTCTCTGCCTACTTGTGATCTCTCTGTCAAATAAAAAAATAAAATCTTTAAAACAAACAAACAGGGCACCTGGGTGGCTCAGTGGGTTAAGCCTCTGCCTTTGGCTCAGGTCATGATCTCAGAGTCCTGGAATCGAGGCCCACATCAGGCTCTCTGCTCACAGGGAGCCTGCTTCCCCTCTCTGTCTCTGCCTGCCTCTGCCTACTTGTGACCTCTCTCTCTGTCAAATAAATAAATAAAAGCTTTAAAAAAATTAAAAAAAAAAAAACAAACAAACAAAAAACCCTTCAATAGATTCTCTTGCTTTTTGCATAACACGAACTCATAGTAAGGCCCTGTATGGTCCTGCTGACCACTGCAGCCTTGACTCACACCAGGCTCCCGACTGCCCTCTGACCTTTCCATTCCTCACACTCAGCTTCTCCCTCTTACCACAGAGCTGTGGCTGACAACACTCCCCCCTGCTCCTTCACCTGAATAAGTACTACTCACCCTTCAGATCTTGGCTAAAATGTCCCTTCCTCCAGGAAGTCTTCCCTGACCTCCTAGACCGAGTCAAATTGCATCCCTGTAGACTATCCTACAACTGGGTGTCCTTCTTTGGAGCACGTGCCCGAGTTTATTTACACATTTCTCTTCCCCCGAAGGTCACAGGCATCCTGAGTACCATGCATTCCCACTGCTGTCTCTGCAGTGCTGGGGACAGTCTGACCCCGGTATAGATGCTCCATAAACACTCAGTGAATGAATAACAGAGTTCCCGAATAACCATCCATCACCTCAATGTTTGGATTGTTCCTCGAAAGCACAGCCCTCATGTAGACATCAGCAAAGTTTCCAGGTAAACAAAAGACACAATCTTTGCCCTTGAGGAATGTGAAAGTCTGACTGAAGAGAAGCAGTTGAACACTTGAAAACAACATAATGAGGGGATAAAGCAGGGGGGTACAGAGAATAATGAAGGGGCAGGACTTGCAAATCATGTCAGGCAGAGTTTTACGGGGGAAAGGAGTTCTGAGGCAGGTTTTAAAGGAGGATGGCTGAAAGGAGAGAGGGGGCCCATGCTTTTTCAGTCTCCTTACACAGTTACTATGAAGTACGCTGCCATCTGGGTCACCCTGACTGGACCAGTGTTGCTGGATTCAAACGCGGCTCAGTTGTGAACCAGCTCTGTGAACTTAGATGGGTTATTTTTCCTCTCTGTCTCAGTTTCCTCATCCGCAAAATGAAGAGATTAATAGTTCCTCTCTCAAAGGGATATTGTGAAGACCGAATCAGTCCATATGAGGAAAGGACTTAGAATGCCCCTTCCTCCCCATGGAGTAACACTACCTCTGTGTCTGTGGCCATTTTTGTAGCTGGTGTATCACTGGTAGAAGGAATGGCCAGAACAGAGGCAAAGATGTGTTAATTAAATGCCGCAAACGGACTTTCTAGCATCCTGCCACAGATAACAGGTTTTTACTGGAAAGACCAGGAGCCCAGTAGAACAAAGTGTTCAATCTGTTATTCAGTCACATTGATTTCAATTAGCCTGGTGCTTAAATATTTATGAATGCCTGATTTTTTTTTTTTTACTGTTTATTGATAATGTACAATATTCACAGCTTTGAACTAAGTATTTTCCAGGCTCAGGATCATCCTTCGTCCTCACCTTACACCTGAAGGAAGTATTACCGCCATCTTGGCTTTGCAGCCGAGGTTTAGGAAAGCTAACTTAGCCGAGGGCACACAGTCAGTAAGTGGCCGATCTAAATTTGAATACAAATGGCTGATTCCAGAATGATTCATCGGTTAATAAAGAGTTTGAGTATTATCAACAGCAAAACCCAGAAATAACCAAGGGTGGGAAATACAAAGGTATTACCTTGGTAAAAGAAAGTTCTTAAGGGTCAAGATATGAAGACAAAGAACTTATTTAGAAGCAAACAGGGGAATACTGGTACCCAGTGATAAGGGCCTAGAAGTCAGATAAAATAAAGTCTCCTGGGCCTTGCCGAGAAGACCACACCTGGGTTTCTCCAGTGTTCCTTACCTGAGGGCAGGGTGCTGAGCCCCGCCTCTTGCACTAAAGTCTGTTGTTTTAATTCTGGGGGATTGTTGTGAGAATCTAATGGAAACTGAGATCCTTCTCTTGAGAAACACAGCCATGTGTATGCATGCACGCACAACGGTTAATATTTTTAGAGGATCTCAGCCGTCCGAAGCACCCCCCATGGGCCCAGCTGAAGAGCCCTCCTGGTCTAAATTTGTCTTTGGCAACCTTAGGGTGCCCACTGAGCTTACTAGTTAATACCCGAGGAAAATAATGCCGAGAGAAGCTGTCCTGCCCATGGTGAGTCCCTGAGAGCCAGACCCCGTGGCATTGCAACAGCCCCACCCAGCCCAGCGGGGTGGAGGAGTGAGGGGTGGGAGCAGCAGGGGGTGCTAGGGAGGAGGCAGCCACCCCTCCTGGAGTCTTGGATCCTGTTTTCTCCAACTGCATTAGAATGCGTTGGCCTTGGGCTCTAACTTTTCGTGGGGTTAAGAGAAGTCAGTGGAAAGTCCTACAGATCTGGGAACCAAAAGGGGAGTCCCCTCATGGAAAGCCTTCTCTAGCAGTAAGATGGTAATTTTTGTGATTTTGGAAGTCTCAAGATCAATTTGGCACTTAAAGAATATCATATAATCATCTGTACTGCCGGCACCAAGAGAAGCAGCTGCGTTGTTAACGTCTCAGCTTACTGGTGATTACAATCTCTAATACAATCATTGGGAGATTTTAAAACAACTCCAGAAAATGGGAATGCATACAATTGCCCAATATTCAATAAAACTCTGTGCAGAGGAAGATTAATGAGAAATTCTGTGTGAAAGAATTTCTTTTTTGGGGGCGGGGGGTAGGGGCAGAGGGAGGAGAAGAGAAGGAATCTCAAGCAGGCTCTATGCCCAGCATGGAGGCAGGAGCAGGGCTCGACCCTACATCCCTAAGAACCTGGCCAGAGCTTAACTGACGGAGACACCCAGATGCCCCTAAGGGTGAAGAAGTTCTAATCCATCTTCTATAGTGTCTACTACTACAAGGAATTGCCCACATTAAATATTTCACACACTCAAGTATTGCTTTATTCAACTTACATGAAAGAAGAGAGATAATTTAGAGAATTAAGCGTAAGCCATGTTACCAAACATGTATTTACCTGATGTTCAGAATTCACATTTCTTTTTTTTTTTTTTTAAGAGTTTGTTTATTTATTTGACAGAGATCACAAGCAGGCAGAGAGGCAGGCAGAGAGAGAGGAAGGGAAGTAGGCTCCCTGCTTATCAGAGAGCCCGATGCGGGGCTTGATCCCAGGACCGTGAGATCATGACCCCAGCCTAAGGCAGAGGCTTTAACCCACTGAGCCACCCAGGGGCTCCAAAGATCACATTTCTTATAACCACCTGTTCAAAGACATTTTAGGTTCTTACATAAAAGATAAAATGAATCATCAATAACTAGGGATAAAACATTCATTTTTTTATATGCCAACGTGATATCCTTTCCGATAGACCTGAAAAGAAACGAAGTCTATTTGGCAAAGCAGAAAGCCTGTACCTGAGGAAAGAGTTTCTTTTTTATTTAAAGATTTTATTTACTCATTTGAGAGAGAGAGAGAGAGAGAGGGCAAGAGCTGGAGGGAGAGAGGTAGAGGGAGAGGGAGAAACAGGCTCTCCTGCTGAGCAAGGAGCCACATTCAGAACTCAATTCCAGGACCCTGGGATCATGACCTGAGCCGAAAGCAGAGCCTAGCGACTGAGCCACCCAGAGGCCCCTAGAATTAAATTTTATTTTCAACAACCGGAAGAGCCTTTGGGTTTTACTACCTCCCCCCCCCCCCCCCGGTTTTGTAACATTCCGGTATAACTGGTTGGATGGCGGGAAATGGGACATGTAATCAATTAAGTGGCTCTGTGTTCTACCTGACTCCCAAAACTTCATTAAGCTTCCTAACCTTCCCAGGATTCCTGGCATCCCCTGTGAGCCAGTTTCCAAAGTGGAAGGAGAAAGGATTCCCAGGAAATTCTAAGGTAGAAAGTGAATTGGGAAGAGGGATGCGCTCTGGCCACGCCCCCAGACCATCCATGCCTCCATCCCCTAGCGTGCAGGAGAGGTGGAGGTTGGCTCAGGGACCAGGCCAGAACTTCTGGCTTCTCTGGTTGACAACTCCCAAAATAAATGTTTTGTTTTTTCCAGCTAACGATTGCTTTTGCTAGACACCTACTCCTGGTGAGCTTTTGGTTTCTGGTCCCTGGATGATAACCCTAAATAAAACCTCCACCTCAAAAATGTGATCCCTGGGAGACCAGTGTCCAGGAATCTGGCTAGCAACAGGGACGCCGTTTCAAAGAGCCCCGAGCAGAGAGGGGACCATTTATCTCGACCCACTTCAATGAAAATTGTCATGTTTTCTATCGCCATGAAATAACAATCAGAAGCTGGGGGGAAGGCACACAATTTCCCCTGCCCCGTTGTCCCAAATGGCAGCCCTGCAGAAGCCAATTATGCAAATAATATTTTCATACTAAAAAGGAAATGCGTGATTGCTGGTTATTTTGTTTTGAACGGATGTCATTTTTTTCCATTGGGGAAAATTTAAATGCAATTTTGTTGTTTCCCTTTTCTCAAAAATGGATCTCAAATGGCAATAAACCCCAGTTACAAGAATCTTCTAGCGAATTTTGAAGACTAAAGTGGAGGCAACCCTTTTTGCCCCAAGCTGCTTTCAGCCTCTAGCAGGTCAGCCTAAGTGCTGGGAATTCAGCGGCCCACCTAGTCTCTCCCTGGCCTCATCCAGCAATTTCGTCCTTTCCCATCTGGATCCAGACTTGCAAACCAAACGTGGGCCTTCCGTGGCCCCGCATCGCCTCCCACACATGAACTTCCTGTGGCATTGTCCAGGTTGAAGCTGGTTCCAGTTTGTACCTAGCAGTGAGGAAGCTTTCTCCCCTGCCTGGGCCACACCACTTTATTTAAAAAAAAAATGAAACAAACCACCCTGAGCCCAACACAAAACAGTCTCTGCGCTCTCCCCACCTTCAGCCCATTCCCACCCCTGCAGGAGTGACGCGAGCAAAAGCCCTTCCTTCTTCAGAGTGATTTCCAGTAACCTCCAGAGCCGTTTTTCTAATTAAATAAACCTCATCTTGTCTAGCTTCCTGGTCAGCATTTTGAACCCCCTACAGATGGGTCTGAAGGATTAACAGCAAATCCTCCTCGACCTAGCTCTGGCAGATGGGCGGCATGTGTCTGATAAATACTCGGACCAGGCTTGCTTCCTCCTGTTCCTGACAGATAGACAGAACACCCAGCAAATTAATTTTAAAATGGTGCCCCTCGCAACCCTTAGAATAGCAAAGGAGGACAAACACAAATGATATGAATTTCATATGTGGAACACATTATCACCTCCCAAGAGCTGAGAAAAATATCAACCTGTTGGGTAAACAGGCCCTCAGGGGAAGGCTGGGTCAGCAAGCTCACCCTCCACCCAGAGGGCAGGCCACGGACACACTCGAGGACTCCCCTCCTTGTCATGCGGGCATTTGCAGGGAGCCCTTTTCGGCTGTGAAAGAGCCCCTCTGCTTTTGCATTTACGTTGTGGTCCCCCAGGTGCCTTTGGAATTTCGTGTAGCTATGCCAGAAGTGTGGTTTTCTTTTTTTGTTTGTTTTTTGTTTTTTAAAAAAGAAGCAACCGGAAACAGGTGATGGGGATTAAGGAGAGCACGTGTCCTGAGGAGCACTGGGTAATAAATAGAATTGTCGTATCACTGTATTGTACACCTGAAATGAATACAATACTGTATGTTAACTATCCTGGAATGAAAATAAAATAAAATAAAATTTTAAAAAAGAAGCTAAAAAGAAAGAAACAATGGGGGAACACAACAAGGGGAGACAAAAATATCTTACCTAGTTGTTAGAGATTTTTACGCTTGAGGATTGATGACTGCATCAGTCTTTTCCAACTTGGAAAAGCAAAGCAACCCTAAGCTCTAGGAGAAGGGAGAAGTGACTTCAGTGGAAGCATTCTTCCAGCGAACCGCCATGTTGGAAGCTGTATGCGGTAGCTGGCAAAACTCGGTGCTGCCAACCAGAGGCGTGTGCCTTCTCTTGCTCAGGTACTGTGGCAACCCGGGCCTCTGACCTCATAGGCAACCTTGAAAAACAAGCTATTTTAACTCTTCCCCACTGGATCAAATGATCCCAAAATGAGCCCAAATCATCCCAAAATGAGCCCAAACTGGATCAAATACCTCACAGGATCCTTTAGCATTAAGAACTGGGTGTTACAAACCCTTGGAAATGGACAAGACAAGCTGGGGAGGGGTGGTTACCCCCATTCTAGAAATATGGGGAAACACACTCCAGTTGAGAGAACCTAGAGCTGTTCGGTAAATGATGAGTGAAAGGGCAAAGGATGGCAAGAATGGAATTTAGCCACAGGGATAAATGCGTGGAGGACGTATTGCGGCTTTCTGGAAAAGGCAGGAGTGGACCTAAGTTTTTGGACCAGGTGTCACTCCTCTGCCGAGACAATGTACTTTGCAGCTAGAACTCCTTGAATTCGCCTAAATGATACAGGTGGCAGATTGCCGATGACTATGGCATGGTGGAAGCAAACTAGCCCGCAAAAACTGACGTGACTCACGGGCAGGAACATGGGGTGATTCCGATCAACAATCCGAGCCTCTGGGCTCCTGCTTATGTGCCAGCACATTCTGTGACCTTATAAGCTCTATTTTTCTTCATAGCTAAGGTGACAGATGTCCCCTTTTGCTCAGGACACCCTTACTTTATACCCATTTTCCAAAAGTAATTATAAAAACTCCCCCTTTTTTTGAGTGTAAAAACACTCAAAAGGAGAAGGATTTGGAAAATAAAAATTACCTGATAAATCACCGCCTGCCATGTATTTTTGGTTTGTTTATCGTTCATCTCACCCGCGAGGATGTCGGCTCCGTTGACAGCAGGGACCTTGCACATTTTGTGCGATGCTGTATGGTTAGTACCTCAATTGGTGTGGACACAGGGTAGATATTAATAAATACTTAAGGAATTAACTCATTAATATATTTTAAATGAGCCCAATTTATGGCCTCAGAATAATATTAACGAGCAACAGGATACAATGGGTTTTGGTTTTCGTTCAGACTCTGTGTGTCCCTCCGGCACATCCCCTAATCTCCAAGAGCTTCCGGGTGCTCCTGGATAGAGTGGAACTAATCATAATACAGATGAACGTAAATGAAAACGCCTTCGAAGCTCTAAGGTGCCTTCCAAATTGCTACTTGATTTTACCGCAACAATTACAGAACAATGGCTTTGGGAGAAATTAGTCCGGCGGTGTGGGTGAGCAGGGAGCTGGTAAAGCTCATATTCAGGCTTTCTTTTTCAAGGGCTGGGCACTTTGGACCCTCGGAACACTTGTAGCAAAGTCCGATAAGCGAGTGCGGGCTTTGCAAAACAGTGTTTTACTTTGCTGTGCTTCAAAGGCAACCTTTCCCGGATTCCCGTTTGGGGCAGGAGGAAGCCGGGCTCGCTGCTCTGAAATGGATTGTTCCTAGGCCCAGCGGGCTCCCTCCTTCTGCCTCTCTAGGTGGCCCAGGGTCGCTCACAAGGAGCCAGGCTGCTTGGAGCAAAGACGTGCGCCCTGCTCTCAACGGGCCATCGCACACGCTTAGAGCCAAACCACTGCCCTTCCACAGGTCCTGGGCTTTCTACCCTCTCCCGGGGAGTTCTCAGAGCAATTAACGAAACAGAGGCCTAATTAGGAGCATTTGGGATTTACTGCCGACTTTAAAGTGATCCTGAGACCCTTTTAAAGGAAAGTGAGGTCTTTTCCCAGGATCCTCAGAGTAGGAATTTGTCAAAGATTTGTCTAAGGGTGGCAGGCTGGCGGCTAACTCACAGGCCTCTCCCGATGGAATCTCCACCCTTTGAAAAGCTTTCCCCCAATCTAGAAAAATCTGAGTAGCAAGACAAAGAAACATAATTTTGACAACCTGAGGCCTCACCTTTTGCAAATTACTTTCTCTGCCTTTGATTTGTGTATTTTCTTCAGCCAACGATGAGTAGCGCTTTTGACTTTCTCTTTTTGAAGGCCTGAAGGTTCCTGACCGTTCAGACTGTGTGAGTGTGTTGCGGACATCCTTCCTTCCGTAATCCTTCAAACAGGTGCGCAATTAGCCCTTCCTGCCTCTGTGGTTCTCATCACCAGAGGCACCAAGAGGAATAAAATCAATGTCAATTGTCACCTCTGGCTCTGCAATACTCATAGGAAGAGAAACGCCAGTTAAAACTCTTCTGAGATACCTTTTCTGCCGATCAGATTCGCACCGATTGACAGAAATGCATGGTGCTGCTGTGTTGGTGAGAAGGTGAGGAGACAGGCATGGACGGCCACAGAAAAGCTGGGGCATTCAGATCATTGCGGTGCGGGGCTATCTATCAAGTTCACAAACGCACTCTCACCTGGCAGTTCCACTTTTAGGAATTTTTCCCACAGATGTCCGAGTTTGTGTACAGAATGTGTTTATCAAGAGGAAAGCGGTTACATGAACTATTAGTAATGCCATAAAAAATGAAGAAGCTTTTAAAAATTTTTTATTTTTTAATTTCTTTTCAGTGTTCCAGAATTCATTGCTTATGCACCACACCCAGTGCTCCATGCAATACGTGCCCTCCACAATACCCACCACCAGGCTCACCCAACCTCCCACCCCACCTCCCATCCAAAACCCTCAGTTTGTTTCTCAGAGTCCACAGTTTCTCATGGTTCATCTCTCCCTCCAATTTCCCCCAACTCCCTTCTCCTCTCCATCTCCCCATATCCTCCATGTTATTCCTTATGCTCCACAAGTAAGCAAAACCATATGATAATTGACTCTCTCTGCTTGACTTATTTCACTCAGCATAATCTCTTCCAGTCCCGTCCATGTTGATACAAAAGTTGGGTATTCATCCTTTCTGATGGAGGCATAATACTCCATAGTGTATATGGACCACATCTTCCTTATCCATTCGCCTGCTGAAGGGCATCTTGATTCTTCCCACAGTTTGATGACTATGGCCATTGCTGCTATGAACATTGGGGTACAGATGGCCCTTCTTTTCACTGCATCTGTATCTTTGGGGTAAATACCCAGTAGTGCAATTGCAGGGTCATAGGGAAGCTCTGTTTTTAATTTCTTAAGGAATCTCCACACTATTTTCCAAAGTGACTGATGAGGAAGCTTTTTACGTCCCATTATATGCAGGATCTATGGCTAGGTTAGAAAAACAAAGGCTGCCACATTTTTTTAAATGGGAATGATTGCAAGAACACAAGTGAGTTTGACTATGCATGAAATGTCTCTAGAGTGATAAGCAAACAACAGTTAACATTGTTTGCCTAGGGCGCCTGGGTGGCTCAGTGGTTTAAGCCGCTGCTTTCGGCTCAGGTCATGGTCTCGGGATCCTGGGATCGAGTCCTGCATCGGGCTCTCTGCTTGGCAGGGAGCCTGCTTCCTTCTCACTCTCTCTGCCTACCTCTCTGCCTACTTGTGATCTCTCTCTGTCAAATAAATAAATAAAATCTTTAAAAAAAAAACAAAAAAAAACATTGTTTGCCTATAGTGAAAGGAACTGGGGAACAAGTGTTCATTTCATCCCAGTTTTCTCTATTTTATTTTATTTTTTTGAGAGAGAGAGTACGCATGATGGGGGGAGGGCCAAAGGGAGAGGGAGAGGCAGAGAACCAAACAGGCTCCATACCCAGTGCCGAGTCCGATGTAGGGCTCCATCTCACAACCCTGAGATCATGACTCAGCCGAAATCAAGTCAGAAACTTAAACAACTGAGCCACCCAGGAGCCCCGCTATTTCTATAATTTAATACAAAGAGATACTGTATTGCATTTCTGCAGTGGTTTCAGGTACAGGATCGACATAGGATTTTAACAGTTAAATATCTCTAAATAGAGCAACATTTTGTCTAATTTCATAATTCTTCAGGAAAAATTTTTAAAATGAAAATAAGATAGATAGGAAATGAACTGAAAAATTAAAGGCTCCAGGGTCTGGGTGGCTCAGTTGGTTGGGCACCTGCCTTCAGCTCAGGTCATAATCTCAGGGTCCTGGGATCAAGCCCTGCATCGGGCTGCCTGCTCAGTGGGGAGTCTGCTTCTCCCTCTACCATTCCCCGCCTTGTGCTTTCTCTCTCTCTCTCAAATAGATAAATAAAATCTTTTAAAAAAATTTTTTTAAAAAGGAAAATAAAATAAGATGGATGTAGAGATGAATTTAAGGTGTTTAGAATCAGAAAGACATCTCTAAAACCAGATCCTAGCATTCAATCTAATAGATGATAACCAAATACCAAAGATAGTATATTTAAGACAGAAATAGGGGTGCCTAGGGGGCACAATTGGTTAAGCATCAGCCTCTTGGTTTTGGCTCAGGTTGTGATCTCAGGGTCAAGGGATCCAGCCCCGCAATGCAAGGGGCTCTGGGCTCAGTGCTCACTGAAGAATCTGCTTGAGACTCTCTCTCCCTCCACCTGCTGCCACTCCATGCACGTCACTCTCTCCCTCTCTCTAAAATAAATAAATCTTTAAAGCAGAAATAAAGTCATCTTGCACTCTCTCTGTCCTTTATCTCCATTTCATGAGTTATTCTCTTCATCCTCAGGGTAACTTTTACAAATTTAATTTATTCTTTATCAGGTATCCCCATAGTATCTGTTGGGAACACTATTTCATGCGGCCAAATATGTGAGCCTTAGAACAAAACAGACTAGGCTAGGATCCTGGCACCACATTTACCAGTTACATGACTTGGAGCAAATTACTTAATAATCTCTCTGCTCCTCCAGCCCTCACCTGTTGAAGGGCGTAGTCCTACACATGGAAGGGTTGTGTGCGGGAAGTGACATCCTTCATGCTGAACCCTTGGTGAGGTGCTTGGTGTGCAGTGAGCTCTCCGGGAAGGGTGACTACCATCTTTGCCGTCACTGAAGCTCTTACTTCATCTCCTTAACTTATGTCACTTATGATTAAGTGACAACAGGGTTGGCTGCCTCTGTCCACCAGTTGTCCGGGCACTCATGTCCTGCCAAAGGTAAGCCGAAGGGAATGCCGACCAACTCCTAGATTTTAGGGCTGGGAACCTCAAAAGATCTCTTAGTGTGAGGCCAGCCCCTGGTATTGATAAGACATTAATTAACCCTATTTTATAAAAGGTAGAATGGGACCCCAGGAGGGGGGGTTAAATAGACTGAATGTCGGCTTTCTTTAAAATATAATTCTTTTGTTCTTAGAAAAGTACAGACGTTGAGTACATTTATCTTTCTCGTTGTGTTCAAATCCACCCATTATGTTTCTTGTTACATCCGGTATCTGGTTACATCTTGTTACATCTAGAATCTCTCTCTTCCTTTCATGTTTATTTCTAAGACTTTCTAGACTTGATGGAAAAGTACCCTTATTATTTTTTTCAGCTTTCTTGTAACTTCATTATTTTCATGAAATGAGGTCGGACGATCAGTCAGAGGTTCTCAGAGTTGCTGAGGAGCAGGGGTTGCTGTGTGGGACCGCCGACAGCCACCCCAGAGCAAGAGAAGTGGGTCTCCTATCTGTGGTCTTGGCAGCAAACAACTGCTGGGGGCCTTTTGGATGGATGCCCAACCTACTAGGGTCATAGATGGAAGCTAGAATATTCTAGCCCTTGAGAAGCCCAGAATGAAGAAAGTCTGCCAGGCCAGCGCGGTAGGCGTCAACCAGTTTCTACTGCTACTATCCGCACATTGTCGCCATTATGTTATCTGTTGGACATTAGTGATGTCCACTGAGTTCTGCTTGGCTTAATTTTTTTTTTTTAAAGATTTTATTTTATTTATTTGACACAGAGAGAGAGATCACAAGTAGGCAGAGAGGCAGGCAGAGAGAGAGGAGGAAGCAGGCTCCCCGCTGAACGGAGAGCCTGATGCAGGGCTCGATCCCAGGACCCTGAGATCATGACCTGAGCCGAAGGCAGCGGCTTAATCCACTGAGCCACCCAGGCGCCCCGGCTTAATTTTTTTTTTTAAAGATTTTATTTTTATTTATTTATTTATTTTTTATTTATTTGACAGAGAGAGATCACAAGTAGGCAGAGAGGCAGGCAGAGAGAGAGGGAAGCCGGCTCTCAGCAGTGCAGAGAGCCCGATGCGGGGCTCAATCCCAGGACTCTGGAATCATGACCTGATCTGAAGGCAGAGGCTTAACCCACTGAGCCACCCAGGCGCCCCTGCTTTGCTTAATTTATATCAAATTACTCTTTGGTATATTTAGTGCAGAGAAATTGAAAAAAGGGATTAAAAAAAAAAAACACACCGAAAACAAAAACAAATTCAGCTCCTTCAAAAGGCATCCAAAGCCACACAGGACTTTCCTTCCCCATCTTTCCCCACCCAGGTTTTATTTTCAGGTACTCACAGGGGGAAAGGGTGCTGCGTCTATAAGAACCTTCAGGAATGGGCCTCTGCTAATGTCTGTGGCATCATCTAGCCTCCCCTTCCCACACCCCAACCGTGCTGAACCGTTTCCATTCCCGCACCATGAGAATTCAGTATAGCTTTTGTCTTAAACATGGTGGCTCTGGAACAGACGACCTGGGCTTGGATCTTCTTATTACTGGCTCAATGGCCTTAGGCAAGTTCCATAAACATTCTACGGCTCCGTTCTCCCATTTATAAAATGAAAATACTGTGCTTCATAGAGTTCTTATGGGGGAAACATGTATGTATAGGTTACTTGGAAGAATGCCATGCAAGGAGTAAGCATTCAATACCTGTTAGTTATCCCTGTGAATTCTAGGACTTTCCCTTTGATGTTAGAAAACTCACACTTCCCATGTGTGCCTTCTGCTTTTCCCTCACTCTTTAGAATCAGCCTAAGTCACCTTCCTCCGGGAAGCCTTCTCTGGAAAAGCCCCTCAGCCCCAGCCAAGACCAGGGGTTCTTCCTTGGGGCTTTCCTCATCCCTTGTCAACCCCTACATGGAGAATGCCAACTCATTTATGAGCATCTCCTTCCTCATCTGTCATCCCATCGTATTAGAAGTTTCACAGGGATAGGTATTTCATCAGTTTATCATTGGATCCACAGGACCTAGCCAAGTGCTTGGCATACAGTAGGTGGTCAATATCTGCATAAGACTGAATGCATAAGAACCTTGTCCGTTGAGGCGGGGCTCCCAAATAGCTTTGAAGAGAGTTTCCTAGTGGAATGCCTCTTGGCATTCAGAAATGGTAAGCCAATCAGAGATGGACAGCTAGGATAGGTCTTGACGTGGATTTTAAACCTTGAAAAAAAAATATGCATGTAGATTATATAGATAAACCACTATCAAAATACCCTAGGTAGTAAGTACTTAGTCCTCTGTGTATTTTGGATCCTGCTGGTTGTTGTTTTGACAGATATTAGCTAATTCCCATCCACAGATGTGAATAAATACATTCATGGAGGTGAAAGGGGGCGGTGACATTAGAACTTGATCCTCTGGGTTTCTGCGTGGAGAACTCACAATCATAACCTTCCCTTACTCCTTGACTGCCATCCAGTTCTTGCTTCTCTCAGGAGGAGCGTGACCTCAGGAAGAGCAGCTTGGCATGAGCACCCAATGGATCTAACCAGAAGTTTCCTCTTTGCTGTAAGGACTCAAGCTCCCCGGTCCGAGTTTTATTTTTTTGAGAGCGCACAGTGGGGGTGGGGGGTGGTGGCTGGAGTTGATGAGGGGGAAGTGTGAAGGGGAGAGAATGTCAAGCAGACTCCGCATTGAGCTTGGAGCTGACACAGGGCTCCACCTCACAATGCTGAGATCATGACCTGAGCCGAGACCAAGGGTTCGGTGTCTAACCACCCAGGTGCCCCACCAACCTAATATTTTCAAAAACTGACAAATAGGTCCTTTAATTGCTAATAACATAACAATGTGGTTCTGCATCACCTAACCTAAAAATGTCTCTGATAGCCTGAGGGGGGAGAGTGTGTGTGTGTGTGTTTTAAGAAGGTGGATTTCTGGGCAAGCCAAATAAATAAATTAAAAAATCTTAAAAAAAAAAAAAAAGAAGGTTGATTTCTAGGCAAGCCCCTGTGTTCTTTCTGCACAGATCTTGCTGTCTGGTCTCACTAGCAGGAATGTGTCCCCTTGTCAGCATGGCCTCTAGAAAACAGACGGTCCAAACTGCTTTTCAGAATGATGGAATATAAGTGAGTCACAGACACGCAGAGCTTCACTCCCTTGGGGATGATCTGGTCCCACCCCTCATTTTTCAGATGCAAAGCTGCCCAAGCTGAGAAAGTGAGAGGCCCGTGCACGGCAACCTCCCTTCTGACTCCATCTCACTTTCTTGCTCTTCTTCACTTCACTTTTCTCACTTACTTTTATGTGTTTATTTTTTTTAAGATTTTATTTATTTTTTAAAAATATTTTATTTATTTATTTATTTGACAGACAGAGATCACAAGTAGGCGGCAGGCAGAAAGATAGAGGGGCAAGCAGGCTCCCCACTGAGCAGAGAGCCCGACATGGGGCCCGATCCCAGGACCTTGAGATCATGACCTGAGCTGAAGGCAGAGGCTTTAACCCACTGAGCCACCCAGGTGCCCCAAGATTTTATTTTTAAGTAATCTCCACACCCAACATGGGGTTCAAACCTACAACCCTGAGATCAAGAATCGCACAGTCCATTGACTGAGCCAGCTGGGCACCCCTCTCACTTACTTTTTTAAATTTAAGATCTTACGTATATGTTTGTTTATTTATTTAGAGAGATCATGCAAGCAGGAAGCAGGGGGGTGGAGGTGGGGTAGGCGCGTGCATGAGAGGGGCAGAGGGAGAGAGAGAATCCCAAGCAGACTCCCTGCTGAGTTCAGAGGCTGCTATGGGGCTCTGTCTCAGGACCCTGAGATTATGACCTGAGCTGAAATCAAGAGTTGGATGTTTGGGGCACCTGGGTGGCTCAGTCAGTTAAGTGTCTGCTTTCGGCTTGGATTATGATCCCAGGGTCCAAGTGTAGAATCCCATATCTGGCTCTCTGGCTCTCAGCTCAACTTGCTTCTCCCTCTGCCTTCCGTTCGCCCTGCTCATGCTCACTTGCTCTCTCTCTCTCTCTCTTAAAAATAAATAAATTAAAAGAAGAAGAAGAAGAAGAAGAAGAAGAAGAGTTGTATGCTTAACTGACTGAGCCACCCAGGTACCTCCTCACTTACTTTTACATATTTATTTAAAGTTTCATTTATTTATCTGACAGAGAGAAAGAGAGAGACAGAAAGAGAGCACAAGCAGGGGGAGCAGGAAGCAGAGGGAGAAGCAGACTCCCTGCTGAGCAAAGAGCCCGATGTGGGCTTCAATCCCAGGACGCTGGGATCATGACCTGAGCCGAAGGCAGCCGGCCACTTAACCGACTGAGCCACCCAGGCGTCCCAACTTTTAATTTGTCTTTCTCAACTCCGTGTATTTTTGGAAACTGCCTTCAATTTTTCTGGAAAAGGTGAAATGTACATGATTACGGTGAATAAAAACCATGGCATCCTTGAAGTAGGACCTTTATGCTCCTGGGAGCCCTGCTCAATAGCAAGTATTAGTTGGTGGTCACTGCTGATTTGGCTAAGCTGCTGCAGGACATCGGTACCCATGGTGAGCTGGTCAGAGATACGAGGAGCTCGATCTGCATAGTAAGTCTCCTCTAGCCTTGTTTTGTGGCACGCTCCAAGACCCTGACTCCAAGGTGAGTACACAAAGCGCATTGTTTTCTTTGGGGACTTTTTGCCACACTTCCCTCTCACTGTGCTTTGAAAATTAACCACCAGAGTCTGGTCATTATGGCTTCATTAACTATTCCTTGTAATTGCCCCAGTCATAATTAATTCATTTGTTATTCACATGGGTGACATACGGACACTTTAATAGATTTTCCTCAGGGAATTTCACATATTAAATGATATTGATGGTGCTTTCAGGAAAGATTGAAAGGGAACTCCAATATAAACCATTTCGAATAAGTAGCAATGAGCTATTTTATTGTACAAATGAAGTTAATTATTTTAATCTCTCAAGCTTTTCAGATGAAAACAAGAAGATGTATAAACTAGTCTCTCCTTCCCCACCCCCAGACGTTTCTAATCCATAATTCAGAGTGCCAAAATAAAATCATTCTTATAAAAATAGATGGTGCATTTACACAAATGCATGCTAGAGTATTTAAGTAAATAATACTTGAATTAATTTCAGGTTAAAACCTTTCCTTTAAGCCTCTCTCTTTTTTTTTTTTCCAGAAACCATCTGTATTTTAACATCTTACTGCACAGCTGCATTCCTCATGTTTAATTTATGTTGGAGATCGTTTGTGACAAGACCAACTTATTTTTCAAATGAAATCAATTCATTTTAGGTAAAACATTGGTGACCCAAATATTACACACTTTCAAATTATGCGTAATCCCTCCCCTACCCCTGGGCCACACACACACACACACACACACACACACACCCCACACTCCCCCCCACCCTCTTTTTTTCAGAAGCACTGAACGAAAATTCTACACTGCCGAATATTTAACCAAATACTTTAATCATCGGTTGTCTGGTAGAAACATCAAGCCTATGCCGACAGACACACAATTACACGGCCGAACTAGGGCAATTATCTATATAATTCAGGTTAAAAACTAAGCTCAACAACCAGTTTTGCCTGAAATACCCCAGTCACGGAGAGGGGGGGAAAAGTGTCCCTTTGGTTTGTATTATCCCCATAATTGCCTTAATTCCCATTTGACTCAGTGTGAGTGGGATCACAGACACAGAATTTGAGTCTCTGAGAGATTATTTAGTTCAACCCCCTTATTTTTCAGATGAGAAAACTGAGACCCGCAGAGGTCAAGTACCCTGCCCAGGTCATTAGTAGGTGGCAGGAGAGTCCAGTCACGAGCCCCTATTTCCCAGTTCCCAGCTCAGCCTCCTTACAGCTGATACTGTCTTGCCACCTGACTCCATTGCTTCTAGAAATCAAGAGAATGGCGCCAGATCGCCAAACTTTAAATAAAGACAGCAAGATGCCACCCAAGACTTCAGTTCCCATCAAACGCAACAATTCACCTCAGCGGAGTATCAGCTCATTTTCTTCTAACAGTCAAATGACCAGCTTTTAAAAGTACATGTGAGGGGCGCCCGAGTGGCTCAGTGGGTTAAAGCCTCTGCCTTCAGCTCAGGTCATGATCCCAGAGTCCTAGGATCGAGCCCCACATCAGGCTCTCTGCTCAGCGGCAGCCTGCTTTCCGCCCCCCTACCTGCCTCTCTGTGTACTTGTGATCTCTGTCTGTCAAATAAATAAATAAAAATAAGTAAATAAATAAAATAAAAGTACACGTGAGCGTGACATCCAGCAGGTTATATAATTTGGAAGTGGAAAAAGGGTTAGAGAGACACTATTAAAAAACAAAACAAAACAACACGGGTTTTCACAAAATAAACTAAAACATTTTCACGTTTCTTTCTTTTTTTTTTTTCTTTTAAATATTTTATTTATTTGACAGAGAGAGAAATCACAACCAGGCAGAGAGAGAGGAGGAAGCAGGCTCCTCGCGGAGCAGAGAGCCCGATGCGGGGCTCGATCCCAGGACACGGGGATCATGACCTGAGCCGAAGGCAGAGGCCTTAACCCACTGAACCACCCAGGTGCCCCCATTTTCACGTTTCTAAGAGGTACCCATTCGAAAACCCACCAAAAAACCCCCTTAAGACCTGCAGGAAAACTCAGGCGCAGGATGTGTTGGGAGCTTTAGACCTGCCTCAGTGTCAAAGCACACCAGCCACGTTATCAGCTTGATGACCTTTGAGGAAAGGAAACACGGGACATCAGACCATTACGAAAGAGCCCACACTCTGGCTCCAAGTTCTCCCCCAAGAGCTTCCAGCCTGCTAGTGGGGTGCTGTTTTCCCATCTCCTAGGGCATTGCCCTTGACAAACATATGTCCTTTGTTTCCGAAATAAGGAAGTTTCTGTAATTCTCCCAAAAGGGGATTTTCTATTTTAAAGACAGCCCAGAATCCCAACTGCTTCGTTCCCTTGCCTTTTCTGCCTTGAAGCCCCGCGCATGAATTTTCATTTGTCAGTTGCTGCATTTTTCTATCAGGACTCCTCCGATCTGCAGGGTCATGGAGGCCACCCATAGGGTTTTATGCCAGGGAAGGCTGGGTCTGCTCTGCATTCTACTGGCTAGAACAGAGGACCCAGACTAAGGTCAAAATTATTATGTGGAGATTAAACTGTAGAATTCAATTACGTGTTCTGTTGCTCCCGGTATATTTATTAATTTAGCAGTATAAACTGACTGGAGCTAAACAAGCAGGACTGATTAATTTGCAAAGACATCTAGGTAACAGATTGTGATCCAAGTGGAGACCTGATCCTGTTAGATTGAAATGTTTTGTTTTGTGCTCGCAGGAAGGACATGGGGCGGTGTGGTTTATCTTTATCAATGCTTTCCTGGGAAGGAGGGGAACAAGCTTGCAGATACTAATCAGGGCTGAGGCCCTGCCACTCAATAATTACCCACTGTCTCATCATAATCCCGGAACTAAGCCCCTGCCCAATCCATCTGGGACCCTTTTCCATCTATCGCATGGCTCAAGAATACGTGTGTAAGCTATTACCTCTGGTCGTGCTATCTGTCCCCTGAGTATAGATTCATGGCAGTGACCAATTAGGTTGCCGTGTTCTCTTTCCCCCTTGGCTTCCAAACCATGCTGTACCTTTCAGTGCTGGTACAGACCTTTCAGACCTGTTGGGGTGCACAGATCCACTCACCTATAAAAGCTGTCTCATCTCGGTCCCTGATAAACATCGCACGACGCTTTGTTTTGTGGGATGCTTTGAAAAGAGGTGTGGCAAGACCAGAACTCTGTATCCTGAGGTTTCCTAAAGCCACTCTCAACCTGCCAGTGCCTTCTACTTGGAGCAAATCACATGGTGAGGAAATATTTCTGACCCTAATCCAGAAATCAAGAGGCGGGGAAGTGAGGAGGGCAAACGGGAGGATAATTGAATTCTGGATCCCTGAAAGGAAACCCTGTGTTGGACAGCCGTTAAAAGCGTGGTGTCCCCAAGTCCAAGAGACTTGGGTTGAAACTCAGGCTCTGCTGCTCACTGGCGAGTCACTTAACTTCCTTGAGGCTCTTTTCCGTCTCGGATAAAACAGCCGCTTGCCCATAGGGTGGCTTTGGAAGCTAACCCAGACGTTCCCCAGAAGACGCACAATCTCAAAATGATAAAACATCGACACGTGTTAGCTGACCCTACAGGTTTCTGAATTCCCACTGCATCCACTGCCAAACCAAAAAGACCGGCTCCTGATCAAATCGTGCTAACGACTAGGTGCTAGTTATTTTGCGTATATACGCGTTTCCTTTTCCCAAATAAATGGCACATTCCCGAAGGTTAAAAGCCACTATTTCTTTCGTATATCCCACGAGTGATACTTCGCAGATGCTTCCTGATTCTTTCACTCGAACTTAAGAACCCTTCATAAAATCCTTCATGAACAGTCTTGAAGACGAGAGCGACAAGGAGTCGGTTGTCATTTTCTTAAAGTACAGGAATAAAGACAGCAGTGATGGCAAGGAAGTTGCTATTATTAGAGGTAGAACGCAGGAAGGGACAATCGAGTCATTCCTCCTAGAAGGATCAGTGGAGCAACTGCATGACACCTACTGCATGCCCTTGGTCAGGGCAAAGCCCACGGAAAGCGCAGACACTGTTTTCAGTATATACACCGTCAGGGCACAGACCCAGCTCCCAATTAGCCAGGACCCCATTTCAGATCTTTTGCTGATACTGACAGAGTTTTAATTAGTTAAATCTACAACTTGGCTCTTCTTGGCCTTCTCTGGCAGTCAGAGAGGGAAATATGCTAACATGTGAATGTTTCACATTTGCACTTCCAAAACGCCCCATTCCCTAAGGCTTTCCGGGGGATAGACCCTGAATATGGACCACCCTTTGGAATTTATACCAGCAGCTCTGACAGCTGTTTTGTATTTATTTCCACGGTTGGTCATTTCAATTTGGGACTCTTATTCATTATATAAGCAAATATTTGTTAAGGGATCAGACAGAGGATGAGATATGTTTGTCAGGATTGTAATTAAGGGGGCGTGTGTACCAGAGTGAGAGGAAGACAGGATGGTTTGGATCCTCAATGCACTGTGGCTGGGTTACTTTGAAAGGCTTATCAACCTCTCTGAGCTACATCTGTCCCATATATGTATTATCCCTGTTTGACCGTCCCAAAGCATAGATGAGTAAGAGACAATTTGGAAAAAACATTTTGTAACGCTGCTATGTTCGCTTTTCGCAAATTCTTTGCCTGCAGCATATCCTAAATGCCCTTTTATTTTTCAGAGTGGATTATAATTTAAAGAAAATTTTAAAACATTTTAGTTCACGTGCTCTTATTTCTAACACATTCGTTCATATTTCAGCTCTTACAAAATGATGCTAGATATTAGCAACGAGTACATTGCAGATGACACAGTGGTTTTTCTGAACACTTCCGCGGTTTTGCGGATCCACGCAGAAGGCCAGCCCCTGAAGCATGGCATGCACTTTTTAGTTTGCTGATTGAAGGGTGCTGCTCTGTGCTGCAGGAAGGACTTGCCTGTGTGCCCCCCAACACCACCTGCGAGCATTTCATTGCATATTCAAATGTGCATTAGACACATGTTTATAAGTCGACTCCCTCATTTCATTTAATGCCTTCCATCTTGGGAATCTGTACACATTCATTAGTTTTGACTCTTCTGGTTTCCAGGTAGAGTGTGCCCAAGTTGTTAGGTGGGTCCTCTGAGGCTGTGAACTTACAAGTTTTGCCAGGGGTGGGGTGGGGGCGTTGGGGGTGGGGGCAGCCCTCTTACCTAAGAGGAACTCAGAGAATTACTGAACTATAGCCGGACCCCTTCCCAGTCGTTCAGGATGACGCTGCAGATGTCCTTCCATCAAACATACCGTTGGCTTCTGTAACGTGACCTTCCCTGGGCTTTCTTCCCCTGGTCCTCTGACGGTGGCTGTTCCTTAATCCTCTCCTTGTTTCTTTCTAAATTTAATCTGTCCAGAGCTTATTCTTACCTCCCTCATATCATCCTATGCAGAACTCAGAAACTTCCTCTGCAGGGCTGACCGTGGACCCTGGCTCTAATTCTGGATTACCAGCACGTTCCAAGGCTTCAGCTCCTAAAATTCAACGTGTTCTCAAATAAGCCCATTTATATCCCAGTTCTCCCATTCCAGCCCAACACACACTACAGTCTTCTACTTCCAGCAGCGGCTCTGCACAATTTGACACTTCCCTGCTCTCTAATTGCTTACTTTGTGTGTCTGTTTTGTCTTCTGACTAGATCACCAGATCTCAGAGGAAGGAGGTTCTGTGGAACAGGAGGCCCCTGGAGAGCCCCTAATTAGTGCCAAATGCAAAAAGGTTGAAGTCACCAATTGAGAAAATCTGCATAAGATACACCTGAGCTTTTGGTCTATGAAATCAGCATGATGTTTTCTCCTGGGAGAGGTTCACAGCACATAATTTTTGTTCCTATTCTCCTCAGTGCTCAGGTTTCTCCAGGAAGCACTTTGGGGTGAGAGAAAGGCATGGGTCCAGCTGAACACATGGACATGAAAATGCTCTAAAATATCTTTCATGAGAAAACTTTGATTTCTCTTGACTGAATATTTTTTTAAATTTTATTTATTTATTATTTATTTATTTATTTGACAGAGAGAGAGAGAGCCGGAACAAGAGAGGGAACACAAGAAGGGGGAATAAGACGGGGAGAAGTAGGCTTCCTACTGAGCAGGGAGCCCCATGCATCCCAGCATTATGGGATCACGAGCTGAGCTGAAGGCAGACGCTTAATGACTGAGCCACCCAGGCACCCCTCTTGACTGAATATTCTGGTGACATAGGTAAGCCTCAGGAACTTCCAACAGCAGGCAAGGTATAAATACCTTGCTAAGGGAATATGGCATGGGAGAGTGGAATCAGAGGGACCAGGGTTCAAATCCAACATCTGTTGCTTATGTCTCTGTGTCCTTGAGTAAGTCACTTCACATCTCTGAACCTCATTTTCCTCATTGTAAAAATGGAAATAAGATTACTGCATAGGATTTGTGTAAAGCTTCATAATGATATATGTGAACCTAATATAATGTTTGGCACAGAACAGTTGCTTAGTGAATAATGACTGCCATTTTTGATGAGAAGGAAGACAGGTTTGATGACAGTAGTGAGGACAATGTCCAGGACAAACCCACCCACAAGAGAGGTCCATTGATAGGATATTTGGCACACGACAGGCCTGCTCAATTCACCATGATGGGGGACCTAAGCATCTCTGCAGTAGAAAGTAGCCTGTGTGTCCAGCCGATGAACTCTTTCCCTTTGGGATTCTGTGATCAGCTAGCTCTTGGAGTGTACAGCTTGCTCTCCACCCTGATACCATCTGACCGCTTTTCTCAAGCATTGCCCTGCTCTAAAGAAACTTGCTGCTCATCGGTCATATTCACCTTTAAGAAATGGCCCATTCACATCCAGTCTTCTCCCCATCTCTCAGCAACAAAAGAGCGAGCATCAATCATGATGCTTCTTTTTGGAAAGCTTCCAACCTAAGGTAGAGACACCGTCATCTTCTATCTGTGAATGCATTCGTATAGTTAGCCCTCTGTTGATTGATCTCATCTATCTATACTGTGTGACTCCAGCTCTTCAGCAGTGAGAAAACAACCACTTTGAAAAACAGTTGTCCTATTGAAGTGTTGCCTGGCTAAATGCTCCTTCAGGACAGACTTCAAGAGGCTTTTCTGACAGTGTCATAAGCTTCAGTTTATGTAAGTTGAAGTTATCACCTCTTAGCTTTAGTGCTGGAACATCTTACAGCCCTAACATGCCATGAAATGACCACGGGATGAGAACTGAGAGGTGTTTGATTTAATCATAGAGCTTTGTGGTTGAGGGATATTCTAAAATGGTTTATGGTGATTTTATCAGCCCACTTGAGTTAATGTTGAATTTTCTATTTGACAGGACCTGCCAATTTCCCATCTGTTGGATTTCAGTAATTTACAAAATGCCCAAGATGAATTATAATCCCTTTACTATCATAATCAATGTACGGTGCATATGGCACCTTGGCCCTCAGACAATGGCTGGGGGTTTGGGCAGATGATTATCTTGTATACTTCCCAGTTGCCTGATGCTTCCCTTTCTGATTTCAGATTATGTTCCTCAACTTTGCTGGGATAGAGAATGTGCTCACTGGTGGGGATTTACTTGAGTCTGAGGCATTTGTTAGATTCTAATCCAAAAGCCTTTAGCTTTTTATTTCTCCCACACTGATGATGATTGAAAGCCTCTAACCTCTCTTGGAAAGTGTGATGAGACATCGGAGTCCCACCAATGTTGAGTTTCTTTATAACATCCCAGAGTTTAAGAAGGGAGCTGGCAGAGGATTGAGACAGAAAATGTGTGGATTTGCCCCTCCAGGAAACAGTGAAAATCTTGAAATGTATTTAAGATTGTAATTGAAATGTAAGAATGGGTTCATTAATCTTAAAACATCTGCTTTTACAGACAGGAGATGTCTCCATGACATTTTCTCAGGTCAAAAATTCATTGGTCCATTGCCCTCTGATGAATTCACAGACTTAAATAAATTTCTCTCTTTTTTAAAGATTTTATTTATTTATTTGACAGAAATCACAAGTAGATGGAGAGGTAGGCGGGGATGGGGGGGGAGCAGTCTCCCCGCTGAACAGAGAGCCTGATGTGGGGCTCGATCCCAGGACCCTGAGATCATGACCTGAGCTGAAGGCAGAGGCTTAACCCACTGAGCCACCCAGGCGCCCCTTAAATAAATTTCTTAACCATGAATCAGTAAGATAAGCATCCTATTGACTCAGACAAAATTAAAACCAAACACTTCCTCCCCAAATGGTCAGTTAGTGACAAAGGTTAGAAAAGAGCAGACTAGTGTGGTTTGCTAAGAAGTATCTCCCCCTGACAGATCACATGGGCAGCCTCCATCTGTGGCTTGAGCACAGAGAAAAAGGTGACAACATTAGATGATAAAACCCCCAAGGCAGAAAGTATCTGGATGCTTAATATCTTTCCTATAACTGCTTCACCTTTCTCCTTGTACCAGGGAAAGCCCTACCCTTTGGACCAGTGGCTTGACTCCTCATTGGGAGGCTCCATGGAGTGGGACCCACTATAAATGAGGCTCACCTCACAAATTAACAAGTTCTGGGGGCGGGGGAAGCATTATTTTAGTTGCTCCCAAATGTCATCAAAATCCAAAACTCAATGTAGGAAGGGCAGTCACCCCTGTGGTAGGAAAGGCAGAACTGAAGACAATTCTAGCCCTCAAGGTTCCCACCATCTGTTTGGCAATACCTGGTATTCCTTTTGTGCTGGATCATGACATTTTTTTCATAGTTGAAACCCACATTGTATGAGTTAGGGTAATGCTAGATGCTGTAACAAATAAACATCAAGTTTCTTTCTTTCTTTTCTTTTCTTTTTTTTTTTTCCTGAAAATACTCCAGGCACGTGTTGGTCAGAGATAGCAAATGTTCAGGGACCCAGAGGTTCTGCCACCTTTAACACATGACTTCCAAAGTCCCCTTGATCATTCTCCATCCCAAATGGGGGAAAGCACAGGAGGGCATGGACGTCACCCTGAACCATTCACACCGTCCAGAATTCAGTCACATGGTCACACGTAATTGCAAGGGAATCCAGGAACTGTAGACTATCTGGGCAGCGAGAAAGAAGAAGAGACATTTTTGGTGAACAGTTGGAAGTCTCTGCCCCCACCTTGTAAGGCAGAGATCCTTGGGAAAATAAAGCATTGGCTATTACTGTTAGTGACTAGCATGAGGTTTTGTTAGGAAGGGAAGTGCAAGGAGACTGGAAATATGAGGAGGAAGGAGAAAGAACAATATCTCCAAGGGGACAATGCCATATGTGATGGTCCATCATGTTCTTTAAGACAACTTCCCAGCAGGCTAACATCACCCTGAACCATTCACACGGTCTAACAAGTTCCTGCTTATGGCCATTGATGGAGTGACTGACAGAGGAGGGGCCAAAACCTGTGACCAACGAACAGATCTATGTGGCTAACACAGAAGGTTGGAAACCATAAGCCTCAGCCATCGACATCAAAAAGATTGCAAAACTGACTTCCTTACAGAGTTAGCTCTGAAAAGAAGGATGAATGTGATTGATTTCAGTCTATGTAACTCTACAAAGCCAGCATCAGAAATAGCATATAGAAAAATCCAGGTGTCTTCTCTTCCCCAGCATTCATCCTACAGGTGAAAGGAGCCATTGTCTTCAGTCAAAGATGGTATCAGAAGGTTCTGGGTATGGCCAATCAGATTAACAAGTATACACTTTCTTTAAACTCTCTGAGTCTTAAGTATCCATTCTGTATAATGGCAATTATAATATTTACTTTATGTACCATTACATAATAAAAAGGATGACTGCTTTATTGACTGCCTACCATGTGCTAGACTTTTTATATGTCTTGTTTAACCCTTGCAACCATGTTGCAACTATGATGCTTAACTATGTTAAGCATCATTCCCACACCCTCCATTTATAGATAAGCAAACTGAGCCTTTTAGACAAACTGACCAAGGACCAAAAGCTAGTAAGAAGTAAAATGTGAACCCACAGCTTTCTTATCCAAAGACAACCTTAATTACTGAGTTACCCTGCTGGCAAGATAAAGGGAGAGAATTTAGTGTAAATTATGGTATGTGACAGAAAGTATTCAGAAAATGCTAGTTTTATTCCTTTTCCCCTTTACCTTTGTTTTTAAGTTTCTAAGTTATAGCTTTCCTTTCTGCACTCAGATAACTCATACTGTATTGTGGCTTTCTTTCATTCACATTCACTTACTCAGTAAATATTTACTGCATGTCTACTATGTGTCTTGCCCCAAGCCAGACACTGGGTATTCAGTGGCAAATACAAAAGCCGTGATTCCCCATCCTCAACGTACTTGTAGCAATGCCAACTGTGTCCTCCAGGAGTCTCTGAATATAGAGACTGAGCCACGCTGTTCTTCTTTAAGATGGATTAATACCATAGCATTTGCAACTATAATATTATGTTACCTTGGACACCAGGCAATTAGCAAGTAATTAAATCTCCCTTGGTCTGAATACACCTGCAACCAAACTGTCTGTGAAAGTTCTGTTACACTCACTAATTAGCATGAGTTGAATGACAGGATAATCAGAAAGGAAATACCTCCTCTTGGAGACTAGGAGTAAACGATTAAAAAGTGGAATGTGCTTTTAACACTTTTTGCTTGAGTTCATATTAATGTAGAGTATATGGATGGGCCCGTTTATCAATATTAATGTCTCTAGCAAAGAAAGTGCCTCCGGAGAACTGAAAGAGGTTAATATGTATATTCATCCACTTGACATCACAAAAACTTTGGAAACAACTGTTTGCTTAGACACCAACCCCATGCTTCCAAAGGTAACAAGAAGCCATTTCTCAGAGCTAAAACTGAAGATCCCAACATCTGATTAAGAACAGGAGCTCTCAGGGTGCCTGGGTGGCTCAGTGGGTTAAGCCTCTGCCTTTGGCTCAGGTCATGATCCCAGGGTCCTGGGATCGAGCCCCACATGGAGCTCTCTGCTCAGCAGGGAGCCTGCTTCCCCACCTCTCTCTGCCAGCCTCTCTGCCAGCCTCTCTGCCAGCCTCTCTGCCTACTTGTGATCTCTGTCTGTCAAATAAATAAATAAAAATCTTAAAAAAAAAAAAAAAGAACAGGAGCTCTCATTCAAGAAGCCCCAGTTTTATTTTTATGACGACCTACTACAAAGGCATTATAAAAAATAGAGAACTTGGATCCACTATCTTTCCCATCATTATATAACCTGTCTCAATAGTCTGATGTCCCTCTAGATTAGCTGATACATACCGGGTAAATTAGGTTTTTGGCCATAGAGTATTCTTTTTTAATAAGTGGAGAAAAAATATTCCATAGAGCTTCAGAAATTATGTTTCCCCCTTTTAAATCCCTTGGCTCTTTGATTAATAGATTGCTTTAAAAATGTCAGTGAGGAGTATATCATGTCATCCTTGCATTATCTCCCACTAAGGAGCCCATAAACATCTCTCAACTGGAGACAAAAAGTCAGCATGTGCGCTGTGTGGCTGGTGTGTTGTACAAGCTCTGCTGAACCTGCTAGTGTTTCGGTGTTTTTTGTTTTTTGTTTTTTTAAGATTTTTTTATTTATTGAGAGGGAGAGAGACAAAGAGAGCACATGGTCTGGAACAGGGGGAGGAACAGAGGGAGAGGGAGAAAAAGACTCTCTGTTGAGCAGAGAACCTGAGGAGAGACTCGATTCCAGAACCCTGAGATCATAACAGAGCCCAAGGCAGATGCTTAACTGACTGAGCCACCCAGGGGCCCCAGAACCTCCTACTGTTGAGTCGGTGGTTCTCATCCCTCTAGCCACAGCCCTGGGGGCCCTCCAGCCTTGAGGCCTTCAAGAGAGACCATGAATGAGGCTGCTGCAGCCATGGGGAGTTAGAAAGAGCCTCAAGATAAAGAAGTCCAGGAACCCACTCTGGGTTTTCAAATGTCTATTGTTCACAACATTTGCTGGCCCTTAAACAAAAGCACGGTGGGACCAACCTTGATGTTCTCAGCTCTAAGGGAATTTAGCTTAACGCTACTACTGCAGAAAAAATGCCCCAGCCACTCGTGGAACTTTATTAGATAAAGTGGAACCTGCCTCCTCCTAAAGAAGAAGAAAAAAGACATTACTTTCTTTTTCCCAGATTGTGCTACCCTAGAAAGGGAATGCATTTGAAGTAGCAAATGTAGACGTTTCGGGCAAATGTGTACTTTGTCTTCAAATGAACAGCTTTCAGAACGATCTTGTTTAAGCCCCCTTTTATTTTTATCTTTTATTCCCCCTACAATGCCAGCTGAGGTTGCCCATCTCCTAACAGCTACCAAATGGACTAGTAATTGTAAGGCTCGGTGATTTAATTAGACTCATTCTAAACACTCACATTTTTATCAATTAGTTAATGGGCTACAGAGAGCCTCTTTGTTGGAGCCAGGTCATTTGGAAGCTAGAGGCTTCTTGAGGGCAAGAAGTTGAAGAACCGCAGCGTTAATATCTGTAATTAACCTCACGAGTCCTAGGTTGTTCAATTAGGAGCGACCTCCCTTCTCTTCCATATGCCTTCCATCAAATGGGATTTTCATGTGAACTAATCACAGAAGAAACACGAATCAAAAAAAAAAAAAAAAAAAAAGAATAATGCCCTCCAAAAATGATACCTGGATGAAAAGAAAACAAAGAGTTCCCAGTCTTCAAATGCTTCTCAGTTACTTATCCAACAAAGGTTGGTTGTTCCTTGTGGCTTGCCCTAAAAAACATAATTCTGGGTGTTTCAGATCAGCGATGCTCCTGGACTCTATTGAGGAATCCTGAAAAATAGGGTTTTGTCTTATCACACATGCCAATTTTAAAACAGGGATGATACACTGTATTTCTGAAAAAGTTTGACCTTTGATTACTCTTTATAAATTATTGCCTTCAACTTTTTTAGCTTGGAGAATTCCATTCACTATTTCCCTGTGAAAGAGAACTTCCGTGTTGCACCTGCGGTTATGATGAATAAATACCAGATGCATAAAATCAAGGATTATTCTGCTTCTTCACCAGCTAGTCAACTTCTCCTCCTCTGAGAAGTCTATGGGAAATTCATAAAACTGCAATACTTATTCCCAGCCACTGATACAATGTGAAGCAACCTTGCATATAAATAAAAACGAGTATTGACAGAAAAAAGTTAATCTGTAGGAAAGGGATAAAACAATTTACAGGTTAAAGTATACACAAGAACACACCGAGTGATCTACCAGGAAAAATCCACACCCTCAAAGAATATGCACCGTCATTGCATTTTTCATTTCTCACTCAATCTATAAGTTGCTGTGGCTCAGCAACGTCAGTATCTCGCATTGGAAGGAAAAAGATGGACTCACTTTGAAGCCAAACTCATCAAAATAGTAGCAGTTTACAGAGATCACTTCTTTGTTTTCTGCTTGGTTAGAAACCACTCATAGATGAGAAAAGGACCTGATTTTTCAAGACGCGCGGAAACCAGAGAGGAAGAGACCCTTGTTTTGAGGATTTTAACAAGAGAGGAGCACGGACTGTCATTTGAGAAAATCCAATCATCATCAGGCATCCCTCACAAACTTGGAGTCCTAGCTATTACCACCCGTCCTCAAAATTAAAGACACCAAAACAGCTGGTAAAAAGTAACAGCTCCCCACTCCCACTGTGCCTGTGTGTACAGACCAGCCGCTCTGGCCAGTAGCAGTTTACGTTTATTGTTATGGTCAACAATTATATTGTGCGTGCCCAGGAAAGGCACCGCTTTGCTGCGCTTCATAAATGTGCCCTTTGTTTCCTTCGTCATTAGGCAGACAGTTCGTTCTGTACAATGTCCAACTTCCAGACAGGTGGAATAAGGAGGTGGCATCTGTCTAAATATTGAATGCCACGCTTCCCCCATCTGCTGTAATAACAGCGCCGGGTCTGCTTGGCTTCAGTTACCCTCTTCTGCATACAACCAGTCAGCCATATGCCCTATATAGTGCACGTGCCACCAGAGCAACAGGGCCTGTTTTGCCGGCTCCGGGCTGGTCCCCAGACAAGCCGGGGGAAGAGGGCTGGAGGCTGGAGGTCAGGCGTGTGCGGGAATCAGCAGGTGACGGGCAATATGGCCGCTGAGAGCTGCTCCAAGGACCCAGAGAAAAGGCCTTCAAAAGTCAATGGCCGGCATCGAGCACGTTGCCAATCAAATTTTACAGGGCATACCTTCCAGGCTGGGCAAATAAGAAGATTTAGAGCACATGGCAGTTCATCGTTTATAATCCTGTCTTAGCCCAGCATGGCTTAGTGATAGTTCAGTGACAGATGACGAGCACATGACAGCTGCAGGATCTTACACAAACACGTACAGTAAAATTAAAATTAAATTAGTGACACACGTGTACCCATTGGTTGTGCAACAGTTACACAATCTGTTCGCGACCCCTCACAGACTCTGCCACTATGCCCTCGATTCAGGGTGCCCCGAAGCCCTTTCAGAATGTACCCAAGAGCTGGTCCTAGCCAGGGAGGGCCCTTCCCTTGGGCAAAGGTGGAATTCAAAAGGCCTCGCAGGCAAATGAAGGGGCTCAGGTTCCCCCCACACAAAAGCAACCAAGTTTAATGATTTTCCAATTGGTCTAATTGAAATCGACTAAGGGTTCTAAGTCTTTTAAGGAAGGAAAGAAAAAAAAAGGCCAACACAACGGAAGGAAACCTGTAAGGCCTGGAGTGAATTATTAATGGTCTTGCTCCTTCGATCTGTAATCTGCTGATTTTATCACTGAGAAGTTTTATATGTTTTTGTGAAAATATGAATGCCCATCCTGGAGAATTTGCATTTGGGTGTGACTTCTATTGTTTTAAGTGTCTGTGTCTTTTGCTATAAATTGCAAATATTCTTTCCTTCATTTGTCTGAATATTTGTTCAGGTAACTTTACCGTAAGAAAAGAGTTGCTCCGATTGTGGTTCCCTATGAAGCTTTTAAAAGATGTTACATATTTTTGGAATCTTAAGGTGATATTTAAAAAATTTTTACTCTCTTCCCTTGACCTGACCCACTTCAAAAGGATTTGTGGTCACTATGTTTCCCGTCTACATTGGCTTCTACTCAGATTTTACTAAAACCGCGTTGGCAAGCAAAAGGGTTAAATGAAGAAGGAAAACAGTTTCAGCTCTGAGCTGCGTGTCATATCTCTGTACAGGATCTTTTTGTTTCCTTTTAGTATACTAATCATACAGTCATGTCTTGTTGAATTCACAATTTGCAGATTCCAGGAAAAGAATTTGTAGGGAAAGAAAATGTTAGTACAGACAGAAACTGTACTTACCAGTTTGAAAGATTTTTACAGTCATCTAGAAAAAAGTTAACTTTCTTCTTGGGAAATCAACTCCAGTATAATAATGGTTCTTCCAAATATCTAGATCTGTCTATACCTCATGAAATCTAATCAAGAGGTATTACTCCACAGTTCTGCATGTTTTTGGTAATATATTCTCAAATAATTACTTTATAAATCATCCCATACTTTAACAAATAAAATAAGTCATGGAAGTTTTTTAGTTAAAGAGGTTTTTTTAAAGACTACTTTAAATTATTACACCATAATATCAAAATTAATCAGTTGAAGGAATTCTTATTAATATTCCCAGCACCTCTTTGAACACTATGACTTAAGTGCAACAAGCACTGAAAGGGACAAGCCATTTAATCAAAGTCACATGGAAAAAATCATTAATGGAATTCAGATTCAAGCAAGAACATCTTACTTTGCCTTTTGGAGTTTTATTATAGACTCAAAAGTTCCTCACCTAATTTAAAATTCCTGTCCCCCCACTGTCAGGTCTGTACCTTTGCCTTAGAACACCTGGGTCTCCCATACCAGGAGGTGAAGGGAACCTCAGAATCAGTATGACTGAGTTTATGAATAAAGAGAAGACCAAAAGGTGTTGACAGTGGGCACTGATGCCCGGCCTCTAGATTCTCTGGGGCCATTTCTAAAAACTTGGAAGAATCAGGGGCACCTGCCTAGCTTACTCAGAAGAGAGTGGGACTCTTGATCTTGGGGGGGGGGGTGAAGAGCTTGAGCCCCATGTTGGGTGTAGAGGTTACAAAGATAAATAAACTAAAACACACACACACACGCACGCACTTTGAAAGAATTGTATTTTTCTAAGAATGAAATCTTATACCTATTAAAGCTGATGGTGTTTTGGAGTTAAGATTTATTGGAGAATTTCAAATTCTCATGAGATAGTAATAAAATCACCTCCTATTTTTGGACATTTCTTCTCTGACTTCTCCATCATTTGCAGTTTCCCTTGAGGTCTGTTTCTACCGAGTATACACGCAAAATATCCCATGCCTTAATTAAAGAGATTTCCTGAAGCCATTCTTACAAAAAAAAAAAAAAAAAAAAAAAAAAAAAAAAAAAAAAGAGAGAGAGAGAGAAAGGAAAAAGGAAGAAAATCTTTTACAAGCCACTGTTTTATATTTTTGTTTAGCTCTTACCGCTCTTTAACCAGAGTTTGTACTGAATCCCAATGCTCTGACCCATTTGCAGAAGGGCTGTCAAATAAGTTCCTGTATTGGTCCTATGGGCTGTGTGGTGATATAGTACAGAAAAAGCATAGAAAAGTTGCATCCCATGACATTCTACATTTAGTGTAAAGCAGCAGAGGCATTTGCCTGAAAGTGAAAAGCAAATGACAATTTTGAACCTATATTGCTAAGCCTTATTTGGTGTATCCAAACAACAGGCTGAAAACTGCCGGCTCCAGGGCCACGTATTCAAATTAGATCCCTGGCGGTCCATCCAAATCATGTGTGTGGTCTGCGTACCTGTGTGTACAAAAGCTGGGGGGTTCGTGGTCCCAACCTGTGTGAGGCTTTGAGATCTCCAGACAGACCATGATAAGGACGTGTGCAGAAGAAAAAATGCTTTTTGGTTAAAGGTTGGAGGAAACGGAAAATAAACACTGTTGGAAACTAATACGCATGTCCTATTTAAAAATACACAAATGTACCTTTCTGATAAATAGAGTCACACAGAGAGAACATCCAGAAGTCAAAGGTAGTCAGATTGTTATAAAAGTTGTCCAGGGGAATGACTGCCCCACCTACAATGGGAAGCAGTAGCAGATGCTGGAAGCAGGGTCAAGGGTACCGAAAAGGGACATGAATCATACAAATTCATCATGAGGTTGATGAAGGGACCATGTTTGGCACAAGGGTGTCCTCTGGAGGGAGTTCTGTGTCTGAGCTCCTCTACAGCCCACCCATGAGAATGAAGCCTAAATCTTTGGGGGTGAGCAGCCATGGGTGATGGAGGGGAGAAGGCAAGGTAGAGAGCTATCTCCACAAGTCACTAAACAAACCTTAAAAAAAAACACCCACCTCCTTATTATTATTATGATTTCCATCCCAGGTTCTTCATTAGAAAAAAAAAAAGAGTTGTATTCAGGAGCCAAATCTGAAACGATGAAAATCCTTGGAGAGAAAGAAGGGAGAAAGATTGAGCCGTTCACCCTTTTATTACTGTTATGATTACTCTTTATTACTTAGCACTTACAAGGTACTTTATTTTTTCCAAGTGCTTTACAATCCTTAATTACTTAATCTTGCAATATATTTAGAAAGGCACTTGAATTTATTCGACGCTGCTATTCAAAACCCATTTTGCCCCATTTTCAGCCCCCACTCGTGGAGGTACAGTGTCTCCCCGCTGGGGAGCAAGGTGCGGAAAGGAGTGGCCCACAGAAAACTCCCGAAGAAAAATGGAGGGGGAGGAAGGAGAGGAGAAACCAGCCTGCAGTACAATAACAATAATCAGCCATGACTACTACTCTCCTTCTCTTCGGCATTCTATGCCAATCCGGTGCCTTTCAGATTTGTAAATAATCAGTAATTTATAAAATGCAATAAATATATATTATGCATAGCATACACACAACAGATTTTTCTGACTGAATTATGTTGCTTGTCATGCAAATAGGTAATCCTGAACCAATTAAAAAACAAAGGCACGTTGTAATGGAGTAATGGAAGTTTCTGGATGCCAGCTCCTAGGCACAGGGTCCTTAAAGACAGAGAAGAAAAAGAAAAAGAAACACGGAGAACAATATCATCATTCTATCAGCGGTTAACTTGAGTCTACTTATGCATGATCAAAGACTGCAAATATAGTTTAAACAGCATGAAATAATCGCCGGGTTTACAATATGAAATGATTTTTAAAAGCAAGACCGACAACAATCCCGGTGCCACGATGTTCGGCGACTAAAGACTAATTTTGTGATGCACAGCCAAGCTGAGGTAGTGGTAGGGAAATTAGGGTTAAGAGGCTAACCTCCCTCCCAGGTTCCCTTTGAAGATTTCTATATTCTGGGGGAGAGGGTAATGAAAATATTTTGCCTCCCCTATTGCAATTAGGTCAGTGGGCCAAAGAAAAAAAAGCTGCTCACACCACCACACGCCAATGTAATTGCAATCCCCAGAGAGGAAAAAGGGACAGGATTCAGCAATAATGAATGCTTCTGGAAGGGCCCGTCCCACGGCGGTGGGTACCGCTCCTCTTCCCGCTCTGGCGTTTTGACCAGGGAGCGAGAGACTAAAAGACGCAGGTCTTCCTCCCTGAGTGTTAAGCTTCTCACACCTGCCGAGCTTCCACACCAACTGGGAGCACGAGTCAACCAAAACAACCCGTGGCCGGAGCTGGGAGATGAGGGCTGGTGCTCATCAAGGCGGAAGGGGTGACCCTTGTGTCTCTGCCGCCCGACACTCCCGAGGAAGGAAGGAAGGAAAGCCGGAGCAGGGAACGGCAACCATCTGTCCGGTTGCTTCCCTGTGCCTGTGTCTCTAATTTCATTTCTGACCCCGATGAGGCAAAGGAGCGGTGTACCGAAAATTTAGAAACCAGAAACTTAATAAAACGGTGCTAAACATGACAGCGTTTATGAAAAAGATTAATTACTAGGAGTAAGGGGGCCCGATGCCAGGAATTTATAGGATTGCTACAAATACGGTGCCCTGCTGGGCTGCTAGGCCCATAAAATGCGACCCTAATCTTCGGGCCCATTGTTGTTTTTGCAGAAACAACAGGCTTCAGCCAAGACAACAAAAGGGTCTATAATAGAGTTTCAGTAGGGGAAGAAAAATCACCATAGCCATGGAAAATAAACACCTTTAGAGAATCTGTTTGTGAATACCTACCCGGGCCTTCCCTCCAAGCGCCCATGTCTACAGAGCGAAGGCGCCATTATCCTGTTTACCTCCGAGCCCATCTGAAGGAAAGGGGGGGGGGACCAATTAGGAAGAAGAAATGGGGCCACGGACTGCACACAGCCCCTCGTTCCGACCAGCCAGGGACAGATAGTTTGTTAATTGGGAAATAATCCAGGCGCCTTCTTAAAGAAGGCAAGTGCTCTCGCAGGCACCAGGGAAGACCTCCGCCTACAGTGGCTACTTCAGTTCTTTGCGAACGTTCCTTAACCTTCTTCTCCCTCTCACGGTTTTCCTGACGCATCTTGCCCACCTCTCATAATTGATGTGTCTGACAGTCAGAAACACTTTGCGAAACCACAAATTAGTCATGGCAGGAACAAGAAAAGAAGCTCAACTCGACAATTGGATTACACTAACCAATCGGGCCAGCGTCTGCCTGTGTTTGCCCTCGCCACGTTGACAGCAAAGAGAAAGACAACTCTCCTGACTGGTAATTTGAGGTTTCCACGACATTCATGCTTAAAAATCACACACATTTTCTGGGGACCGACCGAAGGGTAAACACTGCATTTTTCCATGTTTGCGTGTCTGTAATGTCTTTGAAAAGTGTGAAGGGCCATATGTAATCATGCCTCCCCTAAGTGCAACCCACCCTCGCACCAAAATTATCTTGACGTTCTAAATCATTCAGAGGGTTCGTTTAGAACATATGGTGTCTGTTTCACACACTAACAGTGACTTTTTAATTTGAAGTCAGCCATAGTCCTAAATCCTTAGTGTCTCCGGGATTAATTATGGGCACTAGACAGCAATAGCAATCCTCTCTTTGTGATGAGCTGCATGGAGGAGTTGGCACAAGGAGAAAATGGGCCTTTCAGGGTTAGCGGATAACCAGAGCGTGTGTGCATACACACACACGTGCATGCACACGCACACACACACAAACACGTCTTTCATGATGCCCGTTTGAAATAGTCATGGCAAAAAGGCCCCCATTCTCAGAGCACCTTAGGAAAACACCCTTCGGGTGAGAAATGCCAACCTTAAATGTTTTCTACGTCTTCCTCTCTGGAGAATGGTTGAAAGAGCCACATACTTCTGCCTCCACAGTGACTTAGCAATTGCTAAACAAACAAAATAAAATATAAATGAATGAATGAAAGGACAACAAAAACCCTATGGTTCCAACGGTCGGCAGCTTCCCAGCCTCACAAGCAGGAATCGGCAGGAGCGTGGGCTCTCTGGGCCCAGGACACACTGCCTCTCACCATGGATAAGAAGAATCTCAGTCTCTGTCCACAGACGAACAGAGCAGCTGCAGTTTCGTCGACCGCATGTCTACCTATGCTCCCTGCAGTGTATGACCTAAAGTGGAGTTCCTAATCACCATCGTTCATGCAGACCTGCTCACATAGTAAGATGTTCAAACCATTGTATTGTTTCAGCAATGTGTTCTACTTGCTCATCATCTGTTTCTAAAGACTGAGGAAGGGGGTCAAGGAATCCACTGAGATGCTCTCCAGCCTTGTGTTTCAAAATCTGAGATGTTTTACTGAAGCAGGTGGACTGTGTTTGGGGTACCTTGTGTATGCCCTAGAGAACTCAAACACCTACAATGTGCCAGGCACCGCACGGGGTGGAGGGAACAATGATGTTCAAACACAGGGGGCTTCTGCCTTTAGGAGGCTTGGGGTGCATAAGCGAAAAGAAACCATGTCGTTCCAGGGACTGAGGAAAGCTTCCTTGAGGAAGTGACATTTGGGCTAAAATCTTAAGGAGGAGTAGGAATTAGCTGGGGTAATTGGAAGTCTACTCACTGTAGGCAAAGAGCACAGCATGAGCAAAGGTCCTGAGGTGGGTGAGGGCATATTCTTTTAAGGAACCAAAAGAAGCCTGGTGGCTGGGAGTCAGGGGTGCCTGGAGCCGAAGGAAGTGACAGAGGTGGACAGCAGTTCCACTGCAGGGTCGTCTTGTGTAATTACAGAAACCCAGAGTCTTTCTTCTTAGTATGTCTGTTGCTCTTGTAGAGTCTTTTCAATTGCATTGTGAACAAATAAGAATATGGGATCTCAATTGGGAAACTCTTCAAGATTTATCAATACTGAAGTACTCACAAATAAAGTAGAATATAGAAACCTAGGGTGTAGAGTCTGAGCTGTTCAAACATCCAACTCCTGTTTTGTAATGTACAACACAGTCTAAATCCATAACCATCCAAGAAATGCAGGGCCATTGCCAAAATGTTCTCCTCATGTATAGAGCAGGTTAGTCTCTGGGTTAGGAGCCTCACTGACATGCAGGTGAATGAATCCTTTTTTATAATTGACCTATAAACAGAATTTTAGTCTTTTATGGCTAAAACTTTGATTCTATCATAGTTCAGAATTTGTTTCTCTGTGTCTTCTTGTAAAACTATCCAAGATATAGCATCTAGCGAGCTCTGTCGGTAGAGCACACAGTGGTGAGTTCAAGTCCCATGTTGGGAAAAGAGCTCACTTAGAACAAGCAAGCAAGCAAGCAAACAAACAAACAAAACTGTCCAAGAGATTTTAAGTTAAATACTAGCATTGACATACTGCCTTACTGAACATAACCAAATCCTGAAAAACAGACAGACAAACCCAAAATGTCAGCCAAACCTGTTGTGAGATTGAATCTTTTTGCAAATGTGGACAAAAGAATTGAACTAAGTGTAGATACACTTAGTTTTAGGTCATTGGAAAGTGGACTCCATGAAAGGCAATGCCAGGGAGACTCATAAACAAGGATAAGTAGACTATCACACTTGACTCAAACACTTCTAAAGAAAACATCTTTGTTTTCCTTAACCTTATTAAATATGGACATTATTGATAGACAAGACAGTATACAGCATTCAATTTTGCCATTTCCCAGTTGTTGTTTTTTTTTAAAGATTTTATTTATTTATTTGACAGACGGAGATCACAAGTAGGCAAAGAAGCAGGCAGAGAGAGAGGAGGAAACAGGCTCCCCACTGAGCAGAGAGCCCTATGCGGGGCTTGATCCCAAGACCCTGGGATCATGATCTGAGCTGAAGGCAGAGGCTTTAACCCACTGAGCCACCCAGGCGTTCCCGCCATTTCCCAATTCTTTTTTTTTTTTTTTTTTTATATTTTTTTTTATTTATTTATTTGACAGCGAGAGAGAGAGAGATCACAAGCAGGCAGAGAGGCAGGCAGAGAGAGAGAGAGAGAGGGAAGCAGGCTCCCTGCCAAGCAGAGAGCCCGATGCGGGACTCGATCCCAGGACCCCGAGATCATGACCCGAGCCGAAGGCAGCGGCCCAACCCACTGAGCCACCCAGGCGCCCCCCATTTCCCAATTCTTAAGTAGCCTCCAATGTATTGAATTTTCAGTGATGGTATTGACCCTCCAGTTCTTTCTGCAGTCTGGGACCTCATCTCCCACTGCTGACTCCCATAGCTTAGTAATGGGGATGGAGTCAGGATTTTATTTTATTTTTAAAAGATTTTATTTATTTATTTGACAAAGAGAGAGATCACAAGTGGGCAGAAAGGCATGCAGAGAGAGAGGGGGAAGCAGGCTCCCCACTGAGCAGAGATCCTGACATGGGGCTTGACATGAGGACCCTGAGATCATGACCTGAGAAGAAGGCAGAGGCTTAACCCACTGAGCCACCCAGGTGCCCCAAAGTCAGGATTTTAAATGAATTCCTAAGAAGGCAATTCTACATTCTCTTCTCTCTCACGCCATCCCTTCTCATTAAAAAAATAAAAGAAAGTGTTTTGCTTTGTTTTTATTTTTTTTCCCTGAGGCAAATACTGCTTTTGCATAATGGCAGTGTCCATTTCTTTGTCTACCAAGTAGGGACCTCTCTCTTCTGTCCTCTCTTCAGCACACAGCAATCTCTGGGCTTTGTTTTCTGAAGTTCCTCGTGATTCTCAGCACCTTTTCCCTCAACAGTAGTGCTTGAGTTTTAGGAACAGAAACTGAAACATTAGGAACACTGTCCTCCTTCAGTTGTTAAAGAGCAACTCTCCCGACAGAACCACTCCATTTATCCGGAAGCCATATTTGCAGCCTATTAATTACAGAGCTCCACAGGCTACTGGCATTCTGGACACTTGGCTTTTCATTAGCACTTTCAGCAGAAAAAGAACAAAAATGACCAGAAGGTTGAAATTCTCAAAAAGCAGCCTTGGGTCCTCCCCTGAGTATTCAGGATCTCATAATTTTAGAAAGGGCTTTAGGGACCACCTAGCCCATCCCAGATATGAGGAAACAGGCTCAGGACCACATGCAAATCCCCGGGACACACTGACGTCATAGCAGTGAGGAGATAGGACTACCACGGCAGACTCCTGTGTCTTCCACTTCAGTCCAGATTCTTTTGGAACAGGAGGGAACAGTTTGAGGTTCTAGTTCTGTCTTCGTTTTCTCCCCACACTGCACTCTAAGGGAAGTCACAGAGCTTTTCTGAAGCCCAGGATGGTAAAAACTGCCTTCCCTATCTCACAGAGTTACTATACAAGAAGTTACTTTAACAGCTATAAGGAGGGATGCCTGGGGGTCTCAGTAGGTTAAGCGCCTGCCTTCAGCTCAGGTCATGATCCCAGAGTCCTGGGTTCAAGTCCTGCATCGGGGTCCCTGCTCAGACGGGAGTCTGTTTCCACCCTCGTGCTCTCTGTTACTTTCTTTCCCTCTCAAACAAGTAAGTAAAATCGTGTTTTAAAAAAATAAAATAGGGACGCCTGTGTGGCTCAGTTGGTTAAGCAGCTGCCTTCGGCTCAGGTCATGATCCCAGTGTCCTGGGATCGAGTCCCACATTGGCTCCTTGCTTGACAGGGAGCCTGCTTCTCCCTCTGTCTCTGCCTGCTACTCCCTCTGCCTGCGCTCGCTCTCACTCTATCTCTCATTCTGACAAATAAATAAATAAAATCTTTAAAATAAATAAATAAATAAAAATTTAAAAATACAATAAAATGTATAAGGAGCTGGTGTTGTGGTATTTATTTTTGAGGGCAGCAAAAAATGTATTTGAAACACTGTAATGAAGGATTTGGGGTTCCCGACAAGATGGCAAACAACTCAGGATCTTAGCTTCCAGCCTTAAACCTTAAGCCCTGGACGCACCACTGAAGTAGGGGTAGGACCCATGGGTCCAGAGCTTACAGACCTGGTCAGCGCTGGGAATGGAGGAAGGCAAAGCAGACGGGGCAGGTGTCCCAGACGTACAACAGGACAGGGAGGGAGCCCATTCCTGCTATAAGCTTTTTCTCCCCTAAAGTGCCCCAATGTGCCAATGCACAAGTCATCCCTCCTCAGGGCAGAATACTATCACTGCTATGGGACACCTGGGTGGCTCAGTCAGTTAAGCGTATGGCTTCTGCTCAGGTCATGATCCTGGGGTCCTGAGATGGAGTTTCGCATTGGGGGGGGGGTGGTCCCTGCTCAGTAGGGGGTCTGCTTCTCTCTCTGACCTTCCCCTTCTCATGCTCGCTCTCTCTCATTCTCTCTTGCTCTCATAAAATAAATAAAATCTTAAAAAAAAAAAAAAGAGGAAGAGCAAAGGGAGAAGAGCATGATTAAGTCTACCAGAGAGTCAGGCATGCAATAAAGACCTGGTGACAATAATTGTTGCTTTTCCCAAGAAAGGTGTGTAGATACAGGGGTCATCCAATGATTCAGAATAGAATGAATATGTATGGAGTACAATTATGTATAGATATATGATATTTCTCTTATATAACAAGAATTTTGTATGAAGAAAAATGTCCTCAAAACTCAGTGAAGAAAAGACGGTCATTTAGACTGATTCAGGGTTGGAAAGCTGAGTAACTATATGAAAAAGAATAAAACTTTGCCCTCTACCTAAAAATATGAACTTCAGAGAGAATTAGAGATATCAGTGGGAAAGGTAAAACTGAAAACTAATATAGGAAAAATGTTGAAGAATATCTTTATAAACTTATAAACTTGGGCTTGTGTGCCCTCTCTGTCTCAAATAAATAAGTAAATAAATTATTTTTTTTAAAGGGAAAGATACTTGTCTTAAGTAAAGCCAAGGAGATATTAATTTCTAAACTACACAAAGGACTCCTGCAGATCAGTAAGAAAAAACCATGAGGGACCCCTGGGTGCCTCAGTCAGTTCAGTGCTGGACTCTTGGTTTCCGCACAGGTTGTGATCTCAGGCTGGTGAGATCAGGCTCCATGCTCAGCAGGGAATCTGCTTGAGGTTCCTTCTCCCACAGCTGTCCCTCTGACCCTCCCCCTTTGTTCTTCCCTCGACCTTACATGTGTGCTTTCTCTAAAATAAGTAAATAAAACCTTAAAAAATAAAAAAAAAGAAAGAAAGAACCACGAAGTCCAATCGGAAAATGGTCCAAAGATACAAATATTCCATTCATAGTAAAGGAAAAAGAAAGAGCTAACAGATACACTGAAAGACAGACCACAATAACCAGAGCTCTGTAAATTACAGCAACCCTAAAATAACTTCATGTCCACCAGATTGGTACCAAATGGAAAATTCCGACAATGTCAGATATTGGAGACTATTTGGGGAATGAGGAGCCCTTGTATACTGTTGCTGGTTGTGCAGACCTAAGGACAGTCATGTTACAACAGAATCGGACACTATTTACAGTGTGTACCTGAAAGAAATTCTCATACAAATTCCAAAGTGATCCTGCGCCAGGCTGCTTATGGCACATTTTCATTCCAGTGGAGATTTCAAACAAAGTAGAGGCATGTGACATAATATTACCAAGAAGTCAGAAGCAATGAACCATATGGACATAGAGCAGCAAGGACAGAACTTGAAAATAGTGTGGAGGGAAACATTACAACTGGAATGATATCCATAGGACAGTATCACTTATTTATATCAAAATCACACATCTTAAAAAAAAAAATGCACACGGCATCTCTTCCAAGGATCCATGCATATCCAAGGAAAAACATGATCTGTGTTAGAGAAGGTACTTGTGGAGGGTGAGGACACAGGGGGATGCAGGTGGGGGAGATGACTGTGTGACCTGCCAAAGAGTATGATCAACTCAACTATGCACACCTGAGGTTAAAAATAAAATCCCTTGGGGGCTCCTGGGTGGCTCAGTCAGTTGGGTGTCTGACTCTTGATTTCAGCTCAGGTCATGCTCTCAGGGTGGTGAGATAGAGCCCCACCTCTGGCTCTGTGCTCCATGGGGAGTCTGCTCGAGATTGTCTCCCTTCTCCTTCTGTCCCTCTCCCTGCTCGCATGTGCTCTCTCTCTCTAGAGTAAATAAGTCTTTTTAAAAAAATAAACTCCCTCTAAACCATAAATAAAATAAAATAAAATCCTTCTAGTGGAAAAGTTTAATGAACATTATTTTTTAATATGGTAAGACCAACAACAAGGTAAGGCACAATGTAAACATTAAATAAAATGGTCACTCTGAACTTCATTCTAGAAGCTATCTCAAGGATAAACCACCCCTACTGCCTATGAGTTCATCATCATCAAGAGAGTGATCCTAAATGTTAAGCAGTTCTTTACGGAGTCTGTCTGATTGGTAAAGGGCAGTGTTGCATCTCAGAAACAATGCACAACACATTCTGTTAACAGGTGAAATAAAAACTTGTGTCTGGGGCACCTAGGTGGCTCAGTTGGCTGAGCGCCCAACTCTTGGCTCCGGTTCATGTCGTGATGTCATGGGTTGTGGGATCCAGAGGAGTTGGGCTCCCCACTCAGCAGGGAGTCTGCTTGGAGAGTCTCTCCCTCTGCCCCTCCCCACACTTGCGCACTTGCTCAAGTGCTCTCTCTCCCTCTCTTTCTGTCAAATAAATAAAATAAAACTTAAAATAAAAACAAAAACAAAACATCTCAGCATGCCTGGGTGGCTCAGTTGGCCGAGTGTCTGCCTTTGGCTCAGGTTGTGATCCCTGGGTCTTGAGATCTAGTCCTGCATCTGGGTGGGGGAGGTGAGGACTCCCTGCTCATCAGGGAGCTGGCTTCTCCCTCTCCCTCTGCCCTTCCCCACCCCCACCTCCCGTGCTCGCTCTCTCTCAAATAAACATATAAAATCTTTTAAAAAAATATTTAAAAAAATAAAAATAAAAAACCTTATGTCTGTTCTTCAGAGCTAGTTTCAGAGAAAGCCAGTGGGACAGTGACAGAGTCGTTTGGGGAAGTGACTAAGAGCCCTTCCCTGTACATGACAGCACCCACTCCACAAGATCCCACAGGTTTGCACCAGGGACCATTCTAGGGTCCTAAAATGTTAGGAGTCCAAAATATGGGCATCCATCTCTATTTGCTTTATTTCGAATTTTGCTCTTAGCCTCCCCACAATGTTTAAATGAGGTGTCGTTTGAAATGTACTTTCCATTTCAGCAACTCAATGCTATTTTCATAGAGCTGCTCAATCTATAAATACTACACAACTTGACTTCAAAAGGACGTCGTTTCCAAAGGAATTTTATGATCCATGTGATACGACCCCTAGATCTATAGCAGGGACTGGAAATGAATTACTGGTCTGGAAGTTCTGCTCCTTTTAATTCTGAAGTCATTTGCATGGCGTTGGGTGGTGTTGAACCCGCGGTCGCTGATCTCGGAACAGCCTTCGCTCTCCTCTCCCTCCAGCCCTGCACGGACAGTCACCAGTGCATTACTAATTGAACATGATGGGCACTAGGTTGATTAAAGGGAAAATTGCATTCTACTTATAAACGCTGATTTGCATAAGAAGCATACGTGCTTGCTTTCTCTTGCCCTATTCAATAAACATTTCATTAGAAAAATGAATTCTGTCACTTAGGAGATGGGGCTCTAACTCTTAAACTTTTTACCCTGCAGGTAAGATTTAGAGGAACTGGATACGTAGGCCTTAGTGTGTAGGTTGCCATATTTATTTGAAAAATTCGCCAAGCAGATCTGGGCCAGTATTTCCCTTCTAAAAATAGGGGAAGTAAGAAAGGAAATTAGGTGAGGTCTTGGCCCCAGGATGTGACGAGCAGCTGACCCAGGCCCTCTGGGCAACAGACCCGAGCCCTCCAGCGGAGAGACACCAGGAGCTCAGGCTGCCCCCTCTCCAAAGAAGTTCTACAGCCAGGTGGCAAAAGGGCTAGAGGAGTCTGGCCCCTGCTTCAGCTGCCTGACCCATCCCGGGCTGGACTCCCATCACAGCTGTTGCGACTCTCCCAAGCAGCCATATGTGTCTCCCATCCTACCCCACCTCTTCCCTCCCCCCAAAACAGTAGAGGAGTGGACGTGTAAGGGAAATGAAGGGAGTAAAGAATTGACTTTCCCCTCTGTTGTAGCTGATACCCATTGGTGTGTCTGCCAGCTCACTATGGCTCCACCAGTTCTGGAAACATCGGGCCCACCTTGCCCATCAACATGGTAATGGCTTACACTCCATGACCCATCTGGATCTTCTTTGATGGGATTGGGTTGGGGGGTGTTGGGGGCAGTTACCCACCTCAAGCCGGGCCAATGACTTCCTTCCTCAGGTTCTGGAACTAGGTCAGAGAGGCAGCAAATTCCACTAGTACCTGGAATCACGGCAGGTACGCCATTGTCCACCACATGACCGCAAAGATAGAACTGGTCAAAGAGAAAGCAAGCAAGAAAGGAATTCAGTAAAAATTCCCAGAAAAGAAAAATAGAAAACCCAGAGACATTGCATGTTAGGTCCAAAAATGTCTCCAGCATGCATGCTGAAAGAAATGGGTCTGGAAGAAAGTCAGAGAGAAAACCCCTGGGTTCTGAAATATTCTTCCCACTTTTGCTTACACCGGTCTGACTTTCTTTTCGAGCAACGATTGAGTCTTGACTAATTAATGTAACATTTTTCTTTCTAGCAACTCAAAGTGACTGAAAGAGAGCCCCAGGATTCATCAATATCCATGAGAGGCGAGTGCCAAGACGTCCACAAAAGTTTGGAAATGGAAAGCAGATGGCCCGGCAGTAAGTGACTCAGCAAAGCAGAGAAAGTAGGTCCCCGGCACCTGCAGAAGGGAAAGGCCAAAAACAAAACAAAACAAAAGCAAGCGGCTATTTGCCACAGAACCCAAGAAGAGGTCAGGATTTAGAAGCAGCAGATATTATTAAAGAGTAAATTAGTGGGGCGCCTGGGTGGCTCAGTGGGTTAAGCCGCTGCCTTCGGCCCGGGTCATGATCTCAGGGTCTTGGGATCGAGTCCCATATCGGGCTCTCTGCTCAGCAGGGAGCCTGCTTCCCCCTCTCTCTCTCTGCCTGCCTTTCTGCCTACTTGTGATCTCTCTCTGACAAAAAAAAAAAAAAAAAAAAAAAAAAGAGTAAATTAGTGGTGGAGCTTTTACACCGAAAAATTTGGTCCTGCATGGGACTGCTCACACAAAAGCCCACCGACCAGCCCTCCCTCAGACCAGGAGAAAATAGGATAGCGCCTCTCTTAAGGACTAGAACCAGGGTGGGGCTCTGACCATGGACATGAGCTCACGGAGCAAGGAGGAGGGCAATGCTGCACTGAAAGACAGAGGAGATGACTGACAGCTTGCATGCTGAATCAGAATCCCCCGACCCCTTTTCCTGCTCTCCCAGAATTATTCTTAATATATTAAATATAGCCAGTATAAGCACAAAGCCCAACCAACTGGAATGAACATTGGCTTCAGCACTGAGGTCTTGCAGGCTTTAACCCTATAGTTGCTATTTGTGGGGAGTGGGGGACTTAGAAAGTTCAGGGTGGCTAAAGTAAGGGATGGTCTGGGAGCTGAGGGGAGTGGCTATATACAACCAGTAATAAGAGTTCCAATATTTTAACAGCCAAGATGGGTGCACTAATGTGACCAGCTGAACAGTTGAAGTACTAGAAAATTCTTCTCTGGTGAAACTGAATTTTTCTCTGGTGAAAAACACTGAAGACTTAGGGTGCCCAAATATAAAAACCAGGTCATGGCCAATGATCCTATAGTAGGATGCCTGTCATGTCTAATCATCCAACAGGCAACAAAACTCTGCCTGTGCACACAGAGCTTCCAACTGGCTTTTAGTACCTCGGGTTTAAATGGGAATGGACACGCCAGGACCCCCTTCTTAAGGAAAGCCTCTGCTATTAAAGATAGAGACCAAACGCAGGAAATACCGGATGGAGGGGAAACAGATGAAGCAGGGAAGGGGGGCTAAGGAAAAAAAAACCCCAGTTACAGAATTAATATCTTTAGAGGGCTAAGAAATCGCAACCAGAGACCAAAAACAACCCAAACACCGTAGACGCCATTCATTTTTTCAACTATGTAGCACCCTGTTTTAGTGATGCCTTCCTGTTTTCTGCCCTCCCGCCACCCCCACAGCTACAGTCCTGAAGGCACGCTCATCACCTCTCAGCGGAACATTAATGACTGACTTCTACTTCTTCTCCTCTCCAGCCAGGCTCTTCTATAATCCGCCATTTGCATTTAGAATGTAAACTCCTAGGATCTGTGGAATTTCCACTGCCCAGAGAAAAGAGCCCAGAAACCTTGGTCTCTGCATGCACAGACCCCAGCTCAGCGGTACTAAAGCCCTGGGCAGCCCCCTCAAGGAACTGACATTTCACAGCTTTGAGTCTGAGTTCCTTCTGCCTGAAATCACCCTCCCAACCCTGTCCATGTTGAGAGACAGCTCCTCTCCGGTCACCCTAACACCAGGCAGCATTGAACCTGCCTCCCTCGCTGCCACCCTACCATGGACATGCGCTCTACCCTTGCATGGAAATGCTGGTTACGGGTGTGTTGTGCCTCAAGGCTCAGGACTTTGCCTCATTTGGATCCACACGACTTAGCCGCATGCGCCATAGCTGATGGGATAATGTTCTTTGACTATAGGTGGTAGATGATTGAATTTAGAACTGAGCTGCATCTTAAGGGATGAATGGAATCTGGACTGGCAGAAAGAAAAGAGGAAGGCGTTCCAAACAGGGAGAAGGTCATGACTGTACAGACGGAAGTAGGAATGGGCACAGTTAAAATCCTACCCAGCCTAGAACACAGGATGGAAGCTGGGCAGAAGAGGACCTGTGAGACCTTGGAACAAGGATTTTGGTTTAAATATGGCAGAGAATAAAAGCTGTTTCTCAAATAGTTTGTAGGGGTCCGCCTGGGTAGCTCAGTCAGTTAAGCATCACCCTCTGTTCAGGTCATGATCAGGCTCCCTGCTCAGCTGGGAGTCTGCTTCTCCCTCTCCCTCTGCCCCTCCCCTACTTGGGTTCTCTCTCATTCACTCTCTCTCAAACAAATAAATAAAATCTTTTAAAAAAATTGTTTGTGGGGCACCTGACTGGCTCAGATGGTTAAGCGTTTGCGTTCGGCTCAGGTGATGATCTCAGGGTCCTGGGATTGAACCCCATGTCAGGCTTTCTGCTCAGCAGGGAGTCTGTTTCCCCCCTACCCCCGCTTGTGTTCTCTCCTTCTCTCTCTCAAATGAATAAATAAAATCTTTTAAAAAAATAATAAAATAGGGGCGCCTGGGTGGCTCAGTGGGTTAAGCCTCTGCCTTCAGCTCAGGTCATGTTCCCAGGGTCCTAGGATCAAGCCCTGCATCAGGCTCCCTGCTCAGTGGGGAGCCTTCTTCCTCTTCTCTCTCTCTACCTGCCTCTCTGCTTACTTGTGATCTCTGTTAAATAAATAAATAAATAAATAAAATAAATAAAATAAATAAAATAAAATTAAATGTCTCTTTTATGAAAGAGACTAGAATGGTGGTAACCAGGGGCTGGGGGGGGGGGGGGCAGTGAGGGCAATAAGAAAAAGTTGGTCCAAGGGTACAAACGTCCAGTTGTGAGATGAATAAGTTGTGGGGATATAACGTACAGTGTGGTGGTTACAGTTAATAATACTATATTATATATCTGAAAGTTGGTAAGAAAGTAGATCTTAAGTGTTCTTACCACAAAAAAAGGAATGGCAACTATGTGCTGTGACACAGAAGTTAGCTAATATATGCTGATAATCATTTTACAGTATACAAGTGCAATATCAACCCTGTTGTACACCTTAAATTTATAGTGTTGTACGTAAATTATATCAAATAAAGCCAGAAAATAAAATAAAAGAAACATGAAATAAAATACTTCTCTTCAGGGACGCCTGGGTGGCTCAGTGGGTTGGGCCTCTGCCTTCGGCTCAGGTCATGATTCCAGGGTCCTGGGATCAAGCCCCACATCAGCTCTCTGCTCAGCAGGGATCCCGCTTCCCCCTCCCCATCTGCCTGCCACTCTGCCTATTTGTGATCGATCTCTCTCTCTGTCAAATAAATAAATACAATCTTAAAAAAAAATGCTTCTCTACAGGATACAAACGCCTCCCATCTTGCATTAGATACAAGAATTACTTTGCAAGTTAATGTTTTGAAATTATGGGCAATATGTAAGTGAGTCTTCTTTATACCCTCTTACTAAAATTAGCTGTGCTATAGTCAAATATATTTAAATGACTCTAGAAATTGGAGCAACCCTTTCCACCATGGTGATTTTTTTAAGACGTCCCACAAAATATAAAATCAGACGCATCACGAGGCACTGCTTTTGAACTTCTTACAAGCCCAAAAGGTACCACAACTTGTTTACTTGACAGCTCAGCCATTAATTTCAGAAAGGCTAAAACGAATAACCACCCAGGTTACAGTTGCCTTGCAGGAATCCCTCTGCTATAATCTCATAGTTTTTTCACCTAATTAATTTCCCTTTCCTTGCACCAGAGTTTCATGAGTGTATCTTGTTTGGAGGAGATTAAGAGTCACACGCTTCATTAGCAAGGTGTAAATTATCAGCGAGGCCCTCTCCATCCACCTGCTTAATCGGGTTAATGAAGCACCCTCTGCAGGGCCTTCCTAGCGCCGCCCCCTCCATGCTCTCCGCAGGTTTTACCTCCCTCGGGTGCTGGAAAAACAGGGAAGTGTTTAAAGGTGCTACTGGCCTGCTCTGTTTCCAACTAGGGAAACCTCGACTCTCAAATTCAGCTTCGCTTTGGTCATTTGAAAGACAAAAATGTTGCTTGGGGAAAAAATTACCAACAGGTGCTTTTGCTTTTTGCCTTCCTGTCTCCTGCTCTTTCGGAGAGCTGGCCCTGAGTGGGACTTGTGTCCACGCTCGAGGTTGGGGTCGTGACCGTCTATCTAATAGAGAGTCCTAATCTCCTTTTGGGCCTCTTGAATGTCAGAGCAAATGTCAGGGAGGTAATCTTCATCACAGTTTCTACTGACGATCTCTGCTTTTGAGATCATCAGGGTGGCTTTTCTTTTTCATCACTGCTAAGTTCTTGGGTGTTGACTTAAAATCCTGGCCAAGACATTTTTTAAAAATGTGATACATGTGTTTAAGCTGGTCATTTCTACAATCTCCTTCCTCGTAAAGGAATGCTCGTGGTGGCTCTTCAAGCCTCCCAGGGAATCTATAAGCTTACTTGGAGTGTGCTGATCCTAGACCTATAAAGACAAAACGAGAGAACTACACACGGCTAAGGTAAACATTTACTGGGACACTGTTAAATCTGCTTTGGTTCTGCTCTCCTCTGTACTCCGTCCTCTGGGAGTAAAGCTGGAGGCCCCGTGCTCTCCTGTCTGCACATAGCAGAGCAGGAATGAACCCTTGGGTCCCCTCTCTGGCATCCCCCAGGCCAAATTTTCAATGAACTTAACATTAATTTGAGGTCAAATTTGGATGTCAGTGACTATCTCGGGAATTTTGTCGGAGAAAGAAGCCCATTGTGCTTAAATCCCTTGGTCATATGAATTAAATCTCTTCTTAGAATTCACCATTATCAGATCACCGAATTGCCCATCCCTGATGGCTGCCGATAAGAAAAAGCTCCAGCCCTTCCTGGCTTTCTGAAACTCCCTGAAGTGTTAGACAACATGCATGGAGGAGAAAAAAAAAAAATCCTTTACTAGATCAAGTTCTCTTTCACCATCTGTATACACTTTGATTCAAAGTGAATGGGGTTGGGGTGGGAGAGGAATAAAGATGTAAGTAGAAGGGGTACGGTAACTACATTCAACGTGGATGCTTGGTTTGGGTATTCAGGTGGAAACTACCAAGTACAGGTGTGCTAAAGGCTTCAGTTTCTAGTACAATATTTATACTCTTCATTTGATGCAACCTTCCGCACATTGAAATTTGAGCTTATAAGACCATGTCTCATATGGTCAATGCCATCCCTTAAACGTAAACACATACATGCTTACACACACGCACACACACACACACACAAGCACAGATGCACGTGAATCCTCCTGTGTTTCACAAAGATCCTTTCTTCAGTTCCTTATGGTAGGACGATTTAAGGTGAATTATATGAATAAGGAGACTGGTCCATCCATAATGTCAACACTGACAATGCAAACATTGGAGAGGATTTTAGACATGTAAGATTTTTTTCTTTTATTATTAGTGAAAATGAATCAAATGACAGCTGAATGTTTTTCCATTCAGGCTGTTGGAAACGTGTTAATATTAATGCCAGGATGTGTTTATCTTCACTCTCAGTCGTGGTTACAATGATTATGTTGTTAAGATAAGAAACCTTCACATTTGCGGTAGGTCCCTCATTTACTTCCTTTATAATCACTTCCATTCCAGTGACAACTACCCACTTCTGATGTCATAATTCTCTTTGCAGCTGTGTCATCTCTAAGACAACATTCATTAACATGCGCGGCACTGACCTCAGTGTGTGCTAGGCACCAAGAAGTGTCCCGGGCTATTTGGGAGTCAGGGGGACAGCGGATGGCTCTGGCACCCAAAATGCGCTAGAAAGCAATGTACTGCCTCCTCTCCACATAAGAAACTCCACAAATGCAGTTTCTCACTGGCTCCAGAATAAATCTAAGGACAGAATATAACCTTAAATTTCATCCCTGGATGATGGCTGTGTACAGGGCATGTTCTGGGATCTGATCTATATCTCTTCCATACCATGGTGTTGTCATTGTTGTTTTTAAGGTTTTATTTGTTTCTTTATTTGAGAGCGAGACCGAAACAGAGCACCGGTGGGGGGAAGGGCAGGGGGAGCGGGACTACCCAGTTGTTCTGAGGGCACCTTCCTTCACTCCAGGCAGTGGCGATGTTTGGACCATTTTCCAGCCCTAAGTCAATTGCACCAAAAGTCTGCATTAACGTAGACTGACAACTGTGGGCATTATAATCAGTGTGCGAACAATATCAAAGGATAGGTGAGAAACAGGATCTTTTGGGAGAACCACCTGCGATGTCAAATGATTCCCAAGAATGTGAGTTCAATCACATGATGCTCAACGGCCCCCAAGCTGTGAAAGTTGACTCTATACTGTTTTTTTCCATAGGCACCTTGGTATGTTTCTACCTGCTGAACGCCTCATAGCCACTGGTGCTTTTATGCCTTTAAAATTGTTCATTAATTAAATAAAAATCAAATGCAACTTTGAAGTCTCTTGATTTTCTGCTACCCTGAAAGCATGTTCTGACTTTACAGATAAGATGATTTCATTCCATTATGCTCAAACTTTCTTGTATTTCTGATAAGTGAGTCTGCATTAGGGAAAAAGAGGGAAAGAAAGCAGACAATTTGTGAGAATGAGACTTTCCTGCTGTAGGGCACAGCAAACTGGAGTGTCCCAGGTTTAGCTGCCTTGACTCATATTTCAGAGTTCATAAATGAACCAAAATCGCCTCCATTTATGTATTTATTCAACATTTGACATCATTTACTGAATGTCAGTACTCTGTGCTGAACACAGCACTAGACAAAGGATGTTTGTAGACAAAACACAACACTGCCCTCAAAGAAATCAGAGTCTGGTGAGGAAGACAGACAGCCTATTACCACAATTTGTGCTATCAGTATGACGGGGGCAGTGCGGGGGAGGGCTAGCTCCCTGAGCACAGAGGAGGGGGCTCACTCCCACCAGGACAGGAGGAAATAAGGAAGGTTTCCTTAGTGAAAAAAAAAACCAAAGATTTTAAAGTAGCAAGATATCTTAAACATCTTATAATTCAGTCTCCCTTCCATAGACCATAGAAATCCCTTCTACAAAACATAGGACCAAAGTTTCATCCCGTTTCTGCATGACTGGTTCACAGACGAAGAGCTCGCCCCTCTGCAAGTCAGTGTTTCCCACTTTTTGGTGACTCTCATTGTTGCTAAATTATGTCTTAGGACAAGCCAAAATTTTTCTCCTTGTAACTCTATCTCCCACCTCCCCCCCAACCACCTTTCACTCTACAGTATAATTCCTTCTTTATTTTTTCTGTCTCCCATATTTAAAGACAGTGAATACATCCTCCCTGTTTACTAAATATTCCAAATTTCCTCCAGTGTTCTTCAACTGAGAGAATTTACAAGTCACCATATTTTTCAAAGTCCTTCATAAAGTGAACCCAGTCCTCGCTGCTGTTCTGGCAGTGATGATCAGGACATTGTATTTCTACTGATTCAGTCTATGGTTGCATTTATTTCTTGATTGGGAGGTTCTCACTTTTCCTGCATCCTAATAGCCTTTAGAGCCCAAACCATTCTTATCCTGCAACTGCCTCCCAAGTCCTTTTTCTTTTTTTTTTAAAGATTTATTTGAGAGAGAGAGAGAGAGCGTGCACACACATGCGAGGGGCTGGGGAGGGGGGCAAAGGTAGAGGGAGAGATTCCCAAGCAGACTCCCCACTTAGCAAGGAGCCCACCATGGAGCTCAGTCCCAGAACCCTGAGATCATGATCTGAGCTGAAATCAAGTGTCACTTCAACCAACTGAGCCACCCAGGTGCTTCCAAAGCCTCTTCTATGTTCTCTTCTTAAGAACGTCATCATATTCCCAGGCACCTAGATGTGAAACCTTGAAGTCTGAAGTGGGTATTTATTATATCTCACTTGGACAATTTATTTATTTTAAAAAGTTTTTTAAAAGTAATCTCTACCCCCAGCATGGGGCTTGAACTCACGACCCCAAGATCAAGAGTTGCATGCTCTACTGACTGAGCCAGCCAGGTGCCCCGACTATTTAAATGACTGCCAAATGGTTTTTTTACTTTAAATCTCTTAGCTATAATCCACTCTTCAGCTACTACTACAGTCATTTTCATAAGCAGACACTTCTGATCATGTCACTCCATGTATCTTTTTGTCCTTCCACTTCTAATGGATATTTTTAAATTTCTTGATCAAATATACATAATTTAACTTGCCACATTCTATTTGTGGTCCTGTCATTACCATTAGGGTGATAACTGTGCAATTATCTTTACAGCATTGGTTATTACTCCAAGTTCACTTTATTACTCATATACTCATATATTCTATTGATATAGGACTATCAAGACCCCTAAGTATTATTTTTTCCTTCCTATTCTGTTTTTCCTCCTATTATCAGGCACTTTTTCTAGTATGATTTTTCTTCAAAGGCCACAACTATTGATGTCCATGGTATCAACAAAGAAAGTTAAGTATCATAAGGTAAATAAAGATAAAATGCCCTGGGGGCGCCTAGGTGGCTCAGTCAGTTAAGGGTCTGCCTTCAGCTCAAGTCAGGAACCCAAGGTCCTGGGACTGAGTCCCGCATCATGCTCCATGCTCAGCGGGGAGTCTGTTTCTCCCTCTCCCTCTGCCTGCTGCTCCCCTGCTTGTGCTCTCTCTGTGTGTCAAATAAACAAAATCTTTTTTAAAAATGCTATGAAAGAAGCAGAATTTGAGTTAAGCCTTAAAGGATGGTTGGGGGTGGTGTCTGGGTGGTGCAGTCAGTATAGCATCCAGCTCTTGGTTTCAACTCAGGTCATAGTTGTGAGATTGAAACCCATGTGGGGCTCCGTGCCCAGCAGAGTGTGTGTGTGCTGGAAATTCTCTCTCCCTCTCCCTCTGCCCCTCCCACTCTCGCTCTCTCATGCATTCTCACACACTCTTTCTCTCTAAAATAAATAAGTAAATCTTTAAAAAAATCAAATAAAGGATGGGTAGGATTTGGGGCTTGCAATAGGAGAAAAGGCATTATTGGTGCTGGGATTTGCAAAAAAGAATAGACTGTGAGTGGCAAAGAATTTTGATTTGACTAATTGCCAAGAATATAAAGTGCATGAAAAAAAAGCTACAGGCCCTAAGAGGGAAAAAATAGGATCAAATCTTAGTGTACTTGAATGCCAAATGGAGGCATTTGATACCGTTGGAATGACAAACTTGCAATTTCCAGCAATCAAATACCACCAGTGCTTCCAAGCTTGGGATTGCCTATCCCTTCAAAGTTGATAAAGATTCATATACACTAGGTTAGGGTTTGCACTGTGTCATGTGTTCCGATTTGAATCAGCTGAAGTGGAGGGCAGTGGGTTTTATGACCCTTGCTATATACCAGTGTATAATTCAAGAAGAAGGGGACACTGCCCACCTCACCCTCACATGACAACAGCAGGCACAGAGCCTTTGGTACTTCCCAGTACCGTAACAGCACAATGTGTCTCTCTCTGTTGGGGGCAGCTACAATTGGTAATTGTTCTCATTGGTAAGACCTGTACGCACATTTTAAGATTGCTCCAAGTATGCCTTCACCATCTTCTTCTGAAAGTCTCTGGGTTCACTCCACAAAGGAAGAGCTGCTCACCTGTTGCAAGGTTCTAATGCTGCTAGGTTTCTCCTCCTCCTCCTCTATTACGCTCCTTCGCTATGTACCTCTTGCCACTCTGACTTTGCGCTATTTCTGTGCACATGACAATTTTCTCCCCTCTGACTCACTTCTATCTTGGAGCACTCCAACCTCCTCAAGAAGGCAGAAAATCCCTCCTCTCTTGAACATGGATTCCTAATCTGAAATTCATAGGACCAGTCCCCACATATACATATACAAAGTGTTTTTACATAGAGTTCGGGGGTGGGGGACCTGTGAACTTGAACGGAGGAAAAAAAATCGCATCCTTAATTGCAGTCGTCTCTTAAAAAAAAAAAAACAAAAAAACAAAAGAACAAACAACAACAACAACAACAACAACAACAAACCTTCATTCCCTGATGCCGTGGAGATGTGCTATGTGGCCTCCTACCTACTGGCCACCCTCAGGGGCAATGCCTCCGTCCAATGTCAAGGGCATCAGGAAGAATTGGACAGTGTGGACATCAAGGCAGATGACGACTGGCTCGACAAGGTCATCAGAGAGCTGAACGGAAAAGTACTGAAGATGTCATTGCCCTGGGTATTGGCAAGTTGGCCAGTGTGCCCGCCGGTGGGGCTGTGGCTGTGTCTGCTGTCCCAGGATCTGCATCTCCTGCTGCTGGTTCCACCCCAGTGGTGGCAGAGGAGAAGAAAGAGGAGAAAAGGAAGGAGTCAGAGGAGTCAGCTGATGATGTGGAATTTGACTTGTTCCATTATGGTCCCGTTCTCCTGCAAATAAAACCCTTTTAACATAAGAAAAAAAAATTTTTAATGTTCTGAACAGTCTATAAGCATCAGCAGACTGCCAAAGGAGTCCAAAGCACAAAGAAAGACGAAGATCCCTGCCCTGCAGGGAAACCCCACTGCATTTAGAGTACGTATAATTGGTGAAGGCAGGTGCCTGGGTGGCTCAGTTGGTTAAGCATCTGTCTTCAGCTCAGGTCATGATGCTGGAGTCCCAGGATCTAGTCCCTCATTGGGCTCCCTGCTTAGCGGGGAGTCTGCTTTTCCCTCTGACCCTCCCTCTTCTCATGCTCTCTCTCTCAAATAAATAAATAAAATCTTTTTTAAAAAATAGGTGTATGCTTTAGGAAGCATACTTAGCAGAGCCCTAGAGCCCAGCTATCCTTCCAGCATCAGAAAAATGACTAAGAGCATGGTCTGGATCCAAGAGTTGGGTTTCAGATCCCAACTCTATCATGTCCTGGGGACGCAGCCTTGGACATATCCTCCAAACTCTGTGTCTATGTACTTATCTTAAAAAATAGGTATAAAACAATATCTAAATGATTAGCAAGTGCTTGGTACATAGCATTCAGTAGATAAATAAGAGCTTTACAGTCGATTATCACAGGTGATAATAATAGTAGTAACATTATTGATTATTAATATTATTAATATAATTATAGTTTATCATAAGGACTATGATCCCATTACAGCATTTTAATTATCATTTAATGTCAACGACTATGATCCCCTGTGACATCCCCCTCAATTCTGTCAAGATATGTTTTTGTCTCAAAACATTCATCATTAAAAGTCTTCTGCAGAAGACTGATAACGAAAAACCCATTCAACTAAATTCAATTAATATTTATTAAAGAACTAGTGTGTGTGCTGTACTCTGTATTGGGTACTGAGATTGTAAGGTGGCTAAGGCTGGCCCCCTGCCCTGTGTAGCTCATGGTCTAGCTGGAAAGACAATCATGTAAACAAACAGTTATGATAACTTGTAATAAGGGCTAAACATTAGTCCTAGCAAAGTGCTGTGAGAACTCGGTAGACGGGGGGATTAGCTGGTCAGGGAGAGGTAGCTGAGTTGGAAGTCTTCACAGGGATGGTGATATTTGAGCTGTCTGGAAGGAGGAGTGATGGTTTTGCAGGCAGAAAGGGTATAACGTGAATCAAAGCACAAGTCGGAGAATTGCCAAGGAATGCCGAGAACAACGGTTTTGCTAGAATACAGGGTACAGGGTAGGGAGTGAATTGAGATGAAGTTAACAAGGCATTCAACACCTGGGCCGGGCTCAGTGTTGTAGGAACTTGCCACTCAAAACGTGGTCCCAGGACCTCCCGCATCCACATCATCTGAGATATTGTTAAAAACGCAAATGTTTGAGTCTCACCCTTAGACTGACCAGGTCAGAATCTGCATTCTGAAAACCCCAGGTGATTGGTGTGTGCATTAAGTTTGAAAAGCACTGTTGTAGGAATGCCTGGGTGGCTCAGCAGTTAAGCATCTGCCTTTGGCTCAGGTCATGATCCTGGTGTCCTGGGATGAAGTTCTGCATAGGGCTCCTTGCTCAGCAGGGAGTCTGCTTCTCCCTCTCACTCTCCCTCTGCACTCTTTCAAATAAATAAATAAATAAAATCTTTAAAACAACAAAAAAAAAAGAAGCCTTGTTGTAGAACCCTTAATGCCAGGCTAAGGTGCAAAGCCTTTATCCTGTGGCCTTTGTATGTTATGGATCTGGTTTCTAGAAACTAAATTTAATAGCAGCATGAAAAAACAGATTGAAAGGTATAGAGGAGAAAACACGATGGGTAGATGAGAGCTCAAAGTAAGGGCTCTGTCAAGGTAGAGAGGGTACAAAACAAGGATAAAAGCCCTGGACTCACCTTTGGTTGCTAGAGTCATCATTATATATCAACAAGGTCTTTGTATTAAGCACCTGCTGCATTCCAAGTCCTGGACTGGGTACTGAGGGGATTACAAATAAGTTTAAAGTGAAAACCCCTGAAAATGTCATCCTCTATAGTGAGACGACAGACACAGGAAAGTCAACAAATAAACAAGGCTGTGTGTGTTGCACACGTGTGTACACACACACACATACTCACACACACACATATATGAATACGATGCTGGTAGATGTTAATTACCATCTCTTCCTGACTTGTACTGTACTCTGTGATAAAGTGATTACTGGTCATCTTCTGCAGTTGAAACTGGTAATATGGAGGCAGCAACCAATCCCAGTCTCATGGCTATGCTCGATTAATCTGAGATCAGAATGGATAGCTAATGGGGGCTTAGAGCTTCATCATATCAGCTATTAACTTGAGGGGAGGCGGTTTTTTCCTGACAATGCAATCACTCGCCTCGTGCCTGGAATGTTTAAACATAGATAATATTTTGTATGTAGCAGTGCTATTTTTGTAAAAAAATAAATTAATAAAAAGTTCTACAACATACTTTTTTCTCTCCCTATTAATATTATAATTAGTTTATTAGATGTTTCATGTAAATTTAATGGCTTCATGGATCAGAAGCTTTTAATACTATGTAATAAGTTTTAGTGATTATTCCAAATAGGTTAACCATTTTATTTCTTAGCAGAATGTCTATCTGTCTTGTAAAATGAGAGAGAAATACCTGCAAGAAAGCCCCTTATCTTTTTTTTTTAAAGATTTTATTTATTTATTTGACAGAGACCACAAGTAGGCAGAGAGGCAGGCAGAGAGAGGGGGAAGCAGGCTCCCCGCTGAGCAGAGAGTCTGATGTGGGGGTCGATCCCAGGACTCTGGGATCATGACCTGAGCCAAAGGCAGAGGTTTTAACCCACTGAGCCACCCAGGCACCCCTAGAAAGACCCTTATCTTGATCAATATCGCATCCTAAACTACACCGGGGTTTTCTTTGCTACTGGTTTAGGCAGGGGTGCCTGGCTGGCTCAGTCCATAGAGCATGTGACTCAATCTGGGGGTCGTGAGTTCAAACCCTGCACAGAGCTTACTTAAAAAAGAAAAAAAAAAGTGAAATTACTGGTGTAAGCAACAGAATGATGTCTTCTGGTGTCCAACATCCCACATGTTTTATAGCAGAAACATGTCAGAAGGAGCCCCACAGCCATTTGGCCTGAGGAAGTGTTATCTAGTCTTCCTCCCTGGCCCACGAAGAGTAGGAGAATGGAGAAATCAGAACTTGGCCACAAACCTGTCTCTAGATATGCCCCCATCTTCTTCTCTTTCTCTCTCTCACTCTCTCTCTCACACACACTGCTTCTTCAGGAATTTCAACTGTGAACAAGGAGTCACACGTGAACAAGGCCAGCCCCATAGTTGACCCAGTAGAAATAAGGACTTGTACACTAAATTAGAGAATAAGTTTAACCCCACTATATTATTAAAGGAAATACGAACATGTGTATAGAAAGCCATTTGGTAACTGGATTTGATCAGCCAGTTTCACTGTGATATAACCATGTGTTGGGAGCACTGGCTGTTGACCAGTTTCAAGAATGTCAGTGGAGCACCTGAGAAAGACTTGGGAACAGTGTGGGGACTCCCTCTCAGAAAGAACATCTCAGAAAGAACAATGGAAACTAGAGGTACTGCTGACAAAGCTTTCTTTTTTGTTGTTGTTGTTGTTTTTGGTTTTTTTTTAAAGATTTTATTTATTTACTTGACAGAAAGAGATCACAAGTAGGCAGAGAGGCAGGCAGAGAGAGAGAGGGAAGCAGGCCCCCTGCTGAGCAGAGAGCCCGATGCGGGACTCAATCCCAGGACCCTGAGATCATGACCCAAGCCAAAGGTAGCGGCTTAACCCACTGAGCCACCCAGGCGCCCCCAGACAAAGCTTTCTAATGTCTGTAGCAAGCCTGATTGCTTAAAGACACGTATATTCACTTTTTTTCCCAGTAAGATTATTCTTTGTAGGATTAGACCTAGACCATAGAAATGAAAACAGAGTGCCTGGCTGGCTCCGTCAGGGGAGCATACAAACTCTTGATCTCGGAGTTGTGAGTTCAAGCCCCATATTGGGTGTAGAGATTACACAAATTAATTAATTAACTACTTAATTAACAAAATTAAAAGGAAAACAAAAATAAAACTCTGATACTGCTTCTCTTGCAATCAACCAGTTTCTAAGTTTAGCTAGTCGGTAAGAACTTGGCACTCACTTGGCCTGGAACTCACTACTCACCTTTCCTTCTGATTTTAAATTTTAAAAGACCAACACAGATGGTCTGTGGGTGGCTCCGTCTCTTAAGCGTCTGCTTTCCGCTCAGGTCACCATCTCAGGGTCCTGGGATAGAGTCCCCCATTGGGCTTCCTGCTCAGAGGAAAGCCTGCTTCTCCCTTTCCCTCTGCCTGCTGCTCCCCCTACCTGTGCTCTATCTCTCTTTGTCAAATAAATAAATAAAATATTTTTAAAAAGAAGAAGAAGAAGAAGACCACCACAGAGATTAAACATCTGCATATTTTACCAACTCCACTCACTTCCACTGAATCAAGGACCTAACAGGGACCACTGAGGTTTAAATTGAGATTTATCAGCAGTTCTTGTTTCAGTCAACTTTTTCTAAATGGAACAATGCCATTCTCCATTTGCCTCCTGTCCTTACCACCCTGCCCCGCCTGCCCTCCCCCCGACTCCACTCCCCGGACCTTAAGACCAGGGGAAACACTGGACATCCTCTGGTCCTGATGAAGACAGAGTGGGAGAAAAGTGGTGAGCTGCAGATGGACTGCCAAGTTCATGCCAGCGGTAAAAAGGGAAATATTAAAGCCACAGCAGTCTTTTTGCAAGCCCATTGATGCCGGGCGCCACGAGAAGAAAATCTGCATTGGCAGGTTTTGTTATTTTTTAACTTGACCCTGACAATACCTGCTGGGCTACCTGTGCTTTCTGCCAAAGAAGTGTCAGATGAGGGAGGAAGTTTGCACACCTGGTGAATTCAACATCACAATGCCATTTGGAGGGAGGAAAGAGAGAGAGAAAGGCAACTGCAGAAAAGAACAGAGCCAAGAAATAGAAACTGGGGAGGAGGAGGAAGAGCAATGAAACAAACAATTTGGAGGAATTCTTGTGTGACATTTTCCGAGATCATATTACACCACGGGGACAGGAATAATTAAGTATTATGGTAGCCTCGGAGTGTGAGAATACACCACTCCGTGCTTGAATTTTTGTACCTGGAACTCAAAAGGAAACTCTGCACCAGCCACTGAGTCTGTCTGAGGTTTTGATGCCCTGTTTGGCGGCGCTGCTACTCTGCAGAGTTTCCAACTGCATGTAATTAAACATTAAGTGGTCTCTTAATGGGCTGTTTTTTCCAAAAAGGCCTTTCTTTAATTTACGATCAGTATGTCTGTAGAAAACACTAAATGATTGCTTTTGCCTATCCCAGCAACACTCTGGCCATTCTGTTAACAGCGCTGTTTTTTTCAGGAGTTGGACTGATGGAGGCAATCGGAGGGGGTAAAGGAGGGGTTAGTTTCAAAGACGTTCAAGCCAAAGCCAAGCTTGTTAGCAGCAACTGTCACACACAGGACACCATATGGAGCTTCAGTGTCCTCGGACCCTAGGGCCCACGTATGCTCTCAGTGCACAGTAACTCACGTGCTCCGACCTCCGTCCACGTGCCCCGACCTCCGTCCACGTGCCCAGGACACCCAGAGGGGGCTTGAGTACGGAGCATCACAAACTGCTTCCTTTCACTAGAACATCAGAATTCTATTCGAATGTGTTTTGAAAATACGTGTTTTCATTCTTTAGAGTACCAACAAACATAAAGCTTCTGTCACTTACATTTCCATACATCTTTAAACCCACCAGTAGTTTCCTTTAGACTCGGAAGTTTCGGCCCCTGATAGGACCACTCAGCACTATGGTCTCCCATGAACATGAATGTGAGCTCCGTAGGAAGCCGAAACCTTGTGCGCCTGGAGACTGCCAGGTACAGAGAAGACCCTCAAATGAATAGATAGTTACCAAATGAATAGATACATCTTGTGATGGTCCCAGTTTTCCTAAATCCTAATGAAAGCTTAAGCGGAAGCTCAATTTTGTTAATTTTGTTAAGTTTGGCACCTGAGAATTCTTTCTTGTAGCCATTCCAATATCCGCTTTCATGTCTCTGGGGCCAGAAAAATATTATGATTTTATTATTCATATAATTGTTAGTAATGTAGTTAATGTCTGCTGTGCAGAGACGTTTACGGGAGGCACGAGAAGCAATGTGCTTGGATATTCTTTCAGTCTCCCGGAGAGGTCAAAGCTGGAGTGTCTTCAAGGCAAATACCGGCTCTTATTAAATAACTAACATTTCCTGGTGAAACAAATGCAAATCTATATGAACCTACAAAAATCCCCTTGGCGCTAACACAATTAGTGTCATAACTCTCAAAAAGAACTGAAAAAGAAGAGGATCTAAGGATAAAATTAGATACATTCGTACGTGGAAATTCTCATCCAGCAGGTCACTTAGCCAAGAGTCGAGCTCTCCACTGATGCTGGACAGTTCCCGAGGCTTCGTTCTAAAAGATCTTTCCTCCTGAGCTTGAAGCGCTCCTGACTGGAGATCAGGCCACTTCCCATGAGGGACGCTTTCACGGCATCTGAGAGGTCGACACTGAGAGATTTCTTGTTTTCGTATTTTTACTCCAAATTAGCCCCTTGGATGACCCTGGACAATTCTGATGGGTGATGCCCTTTCAGACACTTTTAAGTGGTTGTCTGGTCCCTCCCGGCAGCCTCACAAGCATCACAAAGGAGGTCCTTCTTCCCTGTCCAGGCCCGCAGAGACATGTTTGATTTTGCAGTTTTAAACAAATTGTACAGACCTGAAGAACTGTGGAAGCTGATGACTAAAGCTTTGCTCTTTGCAGATGTGGTCCATTTTGCCTACTCAGGCTTTCTTGAGATATCAGCCCCTCTAGCCACTTACTCATTTTCTCCCTAATTCCTTGGAGAGCTGAATTGCCGTCTTCAGTAAATTCATTTGAACAAATCCATTACCCTGTTCTCTTCTCCTTCTGCCATCATCCATACTAGTCGATTTGCATAAAGCTTTTTTTTATTCCCAATTATTCTCTTCTTTTTTTAAACCAAGGACCCAATGTACAAGGTCTTTATTATTTTATTACTAAGCAACTTTACTTCAGTTGTTAAACGCCGGTGTTTCGGGGATAAATTGTGCAGTGTGTTGGCAGGCCTGTTTAAGCTACATTTAAAAGGAAATTAGGGGCAGGAGAAGAATAAATGAAACAAGGTGGGATTGGGAGGGAGACAAACCATAAGTGACTCTTCATCCCACAAAACAAACTGAGGGTGGCGGGGGGTGGGGGGAGGTGGTAGGGAGAGGTTGGTGGGGTTATGGACATGGGGGAAGGTATCTGCTATGGTGAGTGCTCTGAAGTGTGTAAACCCGGAGATTCACAGACCTGTACCCCTGGGGATAAAAATACATTACATGTTTATAAAAAAATAAAATTAAAAAAAAAAAGGAAATTAGGGGCGCCTGGGTGGCTCAGTTGGTTAAGCCTCTGCCTTCGACTTGGGTCATGGTCTCAGGGTCCTGAGGTGAGGCCCCTCTTTGGGCTCTCTGCTCAGCAGGGAGCCTGCTTCCCCCTCTCTCTCTGCCTGCCACTCTGCCTACTTGTGATCTCTCTCTCTCTCTGTCAAATAAATAAATAAAATCTTTTTAAAAAAATAAAATGTTTTAAAAAATTTTAAAAAAGGAAATTAAGATCATGTTTCGACAGCCTTTTTAGAGATGAGGAGGAGGCAATACACGTTGCCCACAGACTGAACTAACCTACGGTATGTGGGACGAAAGATGCTACTATCATTCTCAACAACAGAGCAGGAAGGGGTTCAGAGCGTTCGGAGCTGGGGAAAAAACTACTTGCCCTAATGGATAAATATTTTAGATCTTCCATGGAGAGGACTGAAAGCATGATTTAAAGATAGCAGGGTGGTTTGTTCTGGTTACCCCTTGACCCCCTTGTCAAGTTTGTCTTTACTCTTACTTCCTTCTTTGCAAATATGTTTGCAGCTTTAGAAATCCTTATAGTTTCTTCAACTATTGAACAAAAACCAGAGACTCTGTGACAAAGGCAAACAAAACGCAAAATAATTTAACCAAGCAGTTAAGCTATAGCTATAGTTTGATACATATTATAGAATAATGTATGATCCCTCTTGCATTCTTCCTGTGTCTGTGTTCTTGTCCTTTTAGTAGAATGAGTAGAGTCCACGTTAGCTCATTGAGGCTTCTGATTCTGGGTCAGTCTTGCTGTCCAGAGATGGACTGGGATGATGACGACAAAAATGGTGGTAATAGTAACAGGGAACATGGATAGGGTCCCTACTACTTCACAATAATCAGGGAAATAGAAACTATTATTTTTCCTGTTTTACAAAAGAGGACACTAAGGCACAGAGGGGTGGGATACACATCATATGGGAAAAAAATCTACTTCCTTATAGAGGAGACTAGATTTAAACCCAGACATTTAAACCCAGGATTTAAAGCCTGAATGCTCTACCACTATCCTTAACTACTCTTCGGGTGAAACTGAGGGTCGATTTCACAAATAACAAACAATATGTATTGACTTATGTTTTCTAAGGCACCCAGACATTTAAACCCAGGATTTAAAGCCTGAATGCTCTACCACTATCCTTAACTACTCTTCGGGTGAAACTGAGGGTCGATTTCACAAATAACAAACAATATGTATTGACTTATGTTTTCTAAGGCACCCGGAAGTCACATCTACTTAACGAATAATGTTGTAATGAGGGTTTCTACAATATGAGAGCTAGAGATACAGGCAAAAAACAAATACCTCCCTCACACACTACCACCACAACAACCCAATTTGTATATAAAGTTGAGGTAAAATTAGCCAAAGCTCAGGAAAAGCTCAGGATATTCAGAAAAGATAAGCAGAATGAGACCAGACTGCACTTCCACAAGGGAAACTACAGGCCTGGGTTGGCACCAAATCCACTCAAGTTAACAGGGAAACACCCAAATGTGAAAGTTCTAGACCTACAGTAAAAACAAACAAACAAAAAACAAAACAAAACGAAACAAAAACTCCTGACCTCTGGAAAACAGTAAATTTGCCAATTTGGATAGATCTTTGCAAGGCTGAGTAAATTAGCAAGGCTAGTCCAATGTCCTGCTGATTGGGTTAAGATATATTCGAATCATTTCAATATGGAAGATGGATCCTACCTGTGTCATTACCGTCATGAAGATGTAGAAGAACCAGACGGAGAAAACACAGGTCTGGTCTCCTCTACCCAGGCTCTAGACTCTCTCCAGACCACTTCTCATGGGGATACTAAGGAGAGATAGTCCTGAAATTGTAATCTCCTCCAAATACCTAAACATTTTGCTTTGCCTCTTGTCTGACCAGGCAAATGCTGTGTGATCCTTTCTATGTTTCTTTGAATATTATATCAGCGAGACACAGGAGCCAAGGCCAGTCTTAAGCAGTAACAAGACTTTACTGTTTATTCCATGCCCTATTTCCCCACAGTCACTTAAAAAATCTTCCAACGTTGCAAAACACACCACTTTTTAATCAGTTGGTGACTTTTTAGCCTAAGGGGCGTCCCTTCACCAATTGTATACAATGTGTTCATCCCGAGGTTAGTAATTATAACTTGGGCTTGTTTATTTAGTGTATCATTCAGGGGACAAGACACAAACAATGGAGTAGGGTTGCAGATACCAGTTAATTAAAAAGCTAGTCAGCCAATGGGTCTAAGAATGAAGTTATGGAACAACATAGTGGGATGTCTCTGTGACACTGTTTGCTGACTGACTGAAATTCTGCATGTGTCAAGTTGATCTTTGGTCCTGTCCAAGGGAGCATATTTGCTAAAAATACCTAAAATAATTCGTGTTTACTTTTACCCTCAATAATCCACTTCTAACACATGGATCTTAAACAACATACTATTAAAACAGCAGGAGTAAAAAAAAAATAATAAAAATTTTAAACATAAATAAATAAATAAATAAATAAAAACAGCAGGGGTATTTTTGAAAGCTCTCAATTTTTTTTTTTTTTAACCTGTCAGTCCTTTCCAGAGCCATCTAGCAAAATCAAATAGAATGACTATGAACTAGGATATTGGAGTAGCAGAGGCAGAATAATTTCACCAAGCAGTAAAGGCACATTTCAATGGCTTCAGGAGAGAGCTGAGTACCCTGGGATATGAAGCTTAAACTGTTCCCTCTACATATTTAAAAAGTGCAAATAGTTAGACATTGCCCTGCAGGTCCCGCAGCCTGGCTTCCCTCTGGGCACCAACACACAGGACAGCTTTCCTTCACCAGGACACCCCTCTCCTTTATTCTCCACCCCCCCCCCTTTGTACTGCCCCTTCTAGCCCTGAAATGATATTGAGTGACTATATGGTGATCAGAAATGACCTTCCAGATTGCAAAAATCAAACCATTTTCAAAACAATAAAACCAATTCTAGGTAGTACTTCGCCTTTTATTTTTAAATGTGCATTTTCCCGCTACTATTTGGCAAAAAACCCACTCATTTCCAGAGGCTTTTTCTAGTCATAGTCACAGTGATGTTGTTTAAAGTTTATTGGGCAGGGAAAACCCACAGTTACCTTTTCAACCTTTCTAATTTGTATTGGATTCTAAGCTCCCACATCTTGGCCCTCGGGCATTTTCCTTGATAAAGCCCTCCTACCTTCCAGTCCAACAAAGACCAAAGACTTTGGATATGAAATTTTAAAGTAACCACTGGAGAAGAGGCTTCAATTGTATTGGCCCAACTGGCAATCTGTGGAAGGCCACATGAATTGCTCAGAGATAACGCCCTGCCTTTCACCTTGCGGTCACCAGTTTGAGTCAAGCAGAGATTAACGGTGTCCGAGGGTTGTTATCATCTGGTGATGGCTTGGGAGCTGATATGAAATAAATTGCTAGTATCTTCCGTCTACTTGCCTGAGGTCGCTGGGTTCAGGCTATTTTAGGGACCAGATCCAAATCTTAGCTGCAATGGTTACTCTAAATGGAACCTTCTGTGCAAAGATCAAATGCTAAATAAACCCGTAGATTATGCTTCCTCTTGCACTAATGGAAGATATCCTCTCAGACAAGGTTGGAAGTAAGCTGGGTAGTTGGGGGGAGCCGAAATGGGCTAGATTTGTGATTCTGAAGACAGGCCTCTGAGTATTTAATTTAAATTCTACCCTGGGTCCCCTACAGGTGACTATACCATCTGCCCTTGAATCCATACCTGGATGTTAGCGTCATGCCCTCCTTCTGATTCAGTCAGAGGGCCCCCCCCAATCTATCATTTCATCCATCTTTCACAGTCGTTAAACTTTAAGGAAAATGCAAAATCTTTTAACAGAAAAATTGCGGAACCCAGGCATAGTTTCTAAATATATGAATGTGCACAAAGAGAAGGAGAGATCCATTCACACTAAATTTTCTCAAGTTTTATATCAGGGCCAGGTAATATTTCGTTGTTATTACTGTTGATTGTTTTGCTTTGGTTAAAGGCGCTTTTTGTTTGAATCATTAAAATATTTGCTTAAATTTTCTACTTTACATTTCATGTGTAGGTGATACTAAAAGTTAAGTCTTATTTACTTCATTTGTTATTTTACAATGTGTGAAACAGCCTCATGAACAAAAACGGGCCTAACTAGATAAGATATATAAATAAAATGGATTTTTATATTATTTTGTTAAAAAAATCAAGGTTTCAAAAAATTAGGGGTAGATCTAAATATCACTGGGCTGCCATCTTGTCCAGCTTTTAGTGAGAACTACAGGTTTTCATCTCCAAGTTCACCCTTGATTCACAAGCTATGAATCATAAAAACCAACATCTCTTAATTTGAGGTGGTTACAGCCTTTTTGTGAATTTACTGAAAGCTATAGATATTCTGCCCACCCCCCCAAGTTAGACTGAACAAAGACAAAAAATTTTTTTTCTATACAATTGAGGGAATTTATCCTCAATTACTCTAAAATCCATCCATAGACAACCATTTCCAAAGGAAAGTTTGAACCACAGTTAAGAATTCTTGAAAAAGGGGCACCTGGAGCTCAGCCGATTAATCATCTGCCTTTGACTCAGGTCATGATCTCAGGGTCCTGAGATCCAGCCCTGCATCAGTCTCCCTGCTCAGTGGGGAGCCTGCTTCTCCCTAAGCTTCTGCCTCTTCCCCTGCTTATGCTCTCCCCTCCCCACCATGTCAAACAAATAAATAAAATCTTAGGGAAAAACTGAATTCCTGAGAGGATATCAGCTCAGGCATCTCTTAATAAAAGCGTGTATTATACATTTTACTTCAGCTACACATATCAAGGGAAAAAAGGAGGAAAAAAAAAAGGAAAAGAGAAAGCAATGCACCTATTTAAAATGGTCAGGAATCAAGATTATTGGTTTAATCAACTCAAGTATTTGTTCTTGAAAATGGAGAATGTATGTTTGTACCAAGTTCTCCACTTCTCCATCTCAAGATCAGAAGGCCCTATCCATGGCGAATTTTAAGAGCAGATAAAGGCTATGCTTTTTAGTAAAGATGATAACAAATAAACTGAGTTCTTGTTAGCCTTGAAAAGCTTCAAAATGGCCAACTTGAACTAAGATTAAAAATAGAACCAACTTGGGGCACCTGGGTGGCTCAGTGGGTTAAAGCCCCTGCCTTCGGCTCAGGTCGTGATCCCAGCATCCTGGGATCGAGCCCTGCATCGGGCTCTCTGCTCAGTGGAGAGCCTGCTTCCCTTCCTCTATCTCTCTGCCTGCCTCTCTGCCTACTTGTGATCTCTGTCTGTCAAATAAATAAACAAAATCTTAAAAAAAAAAAAAAGAACCAACTTAATCAGCAAGAAGAGATATTGAAAAAGGCATCTCAATTAGAGACTTGCTTCAATTTAAAATGTATGATATTCATGTGATTTTTCATTCCAAAATTACCCAATTTCATTTTTGGATATGTGTGTGTGTGTGTGTACAATCTCCAAAATATCTGTCCCCCATTAAAAAATCCCTTAGTATTGTCATAGATATTAAGAATGAACGGCTGGAAATTTCAAACAGAACGTAACTCAAAGGTTATCAAACTTGCATGGGTCAGTGGGCAAGAGGGACTCAGGAAAAGCTTTACACGTGCACCCTTGGTGTTCTCACTCAACTCGGTTTTCACCCGATAACCAGTGTCCCGGGCGTGCTCGGGCGCCGGGCGCCAACCGGAGGCCGTGGACAGGCGGCGCCCAGGCCTCGAGGGCCCCGGCGACACCTCCCGGGCCCAAACCCTCGGCTCTGGGATCCAAGCCCAGGCCCGGCCCGGGCAGCAGGGTTAATGCAGCTCTAAGGACCAGTTGTCCGGTTCCCGCGTCTCTCTGCCGCAAGGAGCTGGGAGGAGGAGTGTAGGCCTCGGGGCTGGCCGGAGTGGGGCGGCGGCGGACGTGCGACAAGACGGTCCACGTCGGCCGGGCCCCAGCCGCGTTGTGACCTCCGGCTTCGCGACTCTCCCACGCGCCACCGTGGCGGTCGGAAGGCAGTGGAAGCGGCGGAAGATGGAGCACGCGGACTCCTGGCCCCCCAGACCCCGCGGTTCCGAGAGCCGCGGCACGGTGCCTGGGGCCCGAGCCTTCGCCTCGGCCTCCACAGGGGGCCTGGCCAGCAGCGCGCGGGGCAGCGCGGGTTCGAGGCCCGCTGCCGTCGGAGGTCCGGCGAGGGACGGGGTGGTCTCGCGGTGCCCCGCGGCCCGCCCGACGCTCCTCTCGACCCTGGAGTCACTGCCCGGGTCCCCGGCACTCCCTCTCTTCTCCGAGGAAAACTCAGCCCGGGGCGCTGCTGGGGCTGCGGACTCCTAGCCTTCCGCACCCTGGGCTTAGTTTGCGGAGGGAGGGGGAGGGGTGGAGGTGGGGGACCCGGCGCGGTGCGCCCGCCCCACTTTTCCAGGAAGCCCGGGAACCCGCTCGGGCCCTGCTGGCGCGGCCGCTGCCGGGGCGTCCTCAGCGCCGTCGACTGCGGGCGGCCAGGCCCGAAGGCTTCCGCGCCGGCGACAGGAGCGCCCTGGAGCGCTCCAGACTCGGCGGGCCTGGTCGGGGCGCGCCGGCAGCGGCCTCGGGGGCTCTGCGCCCAGGCGGAGGAGCGCGGGAGTCCCGCGCGGCAGCCCCGGACTTAGGGCAACGCAGACGTCCCCGACGCGGGCCTCCACCGACCCCGGCCGCCGCCTTTCTGGCTGCGCTCCATTAAGAGCAGGGAGGAGGGGCAGTGGCCGGCGACCCGCCCGCCCCTCTTACGTCTGGAGGGGACCTTATGCCTACAGGCAAGCTTTCCCCTCCCCTTTCCCAAAGTCCTCGCGTTTGTTAAATCCGGTTAAATGAAGAACCCCAAAGTCTCCCGCTCCGCTGTCGGGAAGTACGCCTCTTCTTAAGAGCGCCGCAGCTAAAATGTGGTTTGGCTGTAAGCTGATAATCAAGGAGCTGTGGTCAGACACCCACTCCAGAGCATCGCTATTCAGGGACCATGTTGTCACACACGACGTCCATTAGGCCCCAGTAATCCGCCATCAACGCGTTTTAGAGCCATTTGAATGTTAAGGAGATTTTTATTAATGGCCCATGAACCTAAAATGTGACTATTGGTTCTCTGAACAGATTTTAACAACTAGAGGCTGGGATGAGTGGTTTTTCGGATTTCAGTGTAGCCTCAGGTCCCTGGAGATTCCAGTTGGGAGATTGGGAGCAGGGCCTAAGGGAGAGCCTTCACGGAAAACCCGACTCTGAGGGGGCACTTTCAGGCCTTTACCTGGGGAACTTAGGGTGGAGGGCGGCAGACCCCGCTGCAGAGTGCAGCCAGTTCAAGGCAGTAAAAATCAGCCATGCTAGAAACTGGCATCTTATTTTTAAAGACACCTTGGGCTGAAGTGTCTCTTAGTGATGTCAAGTAGACTAAGAAACCCTTCATCCGGAGGCCCCCTTCCCATCACCACAGTAGGCAAAGGAAGACAAGGATACTGGGACTGGGTGGCAGAGGATCCTGATTCTCGGACAGTTTTTTCCTCGTGCTGCTGAAACAGAAGTCAGTTCAAACTTTGGCTGTTTACCATTATATTTGCTGTGGGATTCTTTTTTGTTTTCTTTGTTGTTGTTTTTCTCCACCCCAAATACCATGTTTCCTTCCACTAAGAATTGAAGGTAGAGTGGGGGAGATTAAGGAATAAAAGTGAGTCATAGACCTCATGCTGTTCGATTTTTCCCTTTAGGAGAAAAACAAAATTCGAAGTCGACCCTCCCCCCAGTAATAGCCTGGCCTCTCCTCTGGCCCCTGCAGTTATCTTTGACCAAATGGGTTGGATTTGGTAGGGCTCCTTTATTTGATTTTGCTTATTGTTTGTTTGCAGTCGGCGGCAGGTTGATTTTTAAATATAAAACGCACTGCTTGCAAAAGAGGAAGTCTGATTCCCTTTAGAACGGGGTTGGGGGTGGGGGTGAGGGGTGGGATGCCTGCATTGCTTTTGGGAGCTGCTGCATAGTAGAAGGGCTTTCAAAGGCTTGCCTGCTTACTTCTCCTCTTCAGCCACTTCTGCATACAGAAGCTTCCTCCAGCTCTCCTATTGGGTTCTATTTCCTTCGAATTACCTACATCAGAAAAAACTGCCCTTTCCAAATAGTGCCTAAATTTTGTTTTAATCAGGTTAAAAACAAAAACGGGTATGATTTCAAGGGCTCGTTATTGCTATTAACAGGCAGTTAGGAAGAGATGCTCCAAGCAATCCTATACAATGTTGTCTCAATACACCAGAGCACTATGGTTTCACATGTAATGTTAATTCTGTCCGAGACAAATCCCATAATCTGTGCAGTTTCAGAGCCTAATACTGAAAGACATCGGGGTGGGTTTTGTTTGGGGTTTTGCTCTCTCCATCCCAGGGTCTCCCTGTCTTTCCTGTTGTCCTAACCCAAGGGCGCAAATGGGGCGGCTGGGGAACCAGGTTTTATGAGGGTGAGCTGCACTTACGGGACACTGCCAGTTTAGCTGAGAAAAACAGAGAGGTGTGTTGAAGGCACTGGGCACAGATCTGGACATGCAGATGCGTTGACTGGTGACTGGATGCTTTTGTGGTAGGAAAAGGAAGAGCTGTCCTTTCTAAAGGTTTCGAAGGAAGACAGGAAGCCGGCTGAGGTCGTGGCTGAGCCCGACCCTGCAGTCTTTCCATTTTGGTTGTTTTGTACGAAGTCAGCTTCCGTTTGTGTGAGATGCGCCTGACTCTTGCCTGACTCCTTTGTTTTTCTCTTTTGCATGATTAAAACATGTCTCTGTATGCAGTAAACCACCACCTAACACTGGCACGCCTGGTTTTGGGTTACAGCTTTGTCGGGGTAACAACACGGAGATTTTCACCGAGTGTTAGAAGCGGGTTCAAACTTGTGTTGTGCATGCCGGGTCTGGCTACCCGATCATCCCCCACTTCTCGTTAAGCGGGGGCGGGCACACACTGCGGCCCCCGCCTGCAGGTAATCGGAATGGGCTGCCTGGCGCTGTCCAGGACGCCGAAGGCACCGCTTCCCCATTCCAAATCCGGCCTCCAGCTTTGGGGCGGTGGAGTGCTGCGCCCGGGTCCAAAAAGGAAAAGACAGGGCACTCGGTTAAAAAACGAAATGTAGAGGGGGTGGAAGAAAAAACTTGAGTCAAAGGTATGAGGGCCCCTTCTGAAAGCCTCAACTCAGAGCCAGGGACCCCAAGGGAGGGCGGAACACCCAAACACAACTTACCCAGACCCGCTAAAGCACCTGGCTTTCCTGGGAGACTTCCGAGGGCCCTAGGCAGGCCCAGCTGGACTCCCTGTCGGCGCCACGGCTGCCCTGCGGCGGGAGCCCCCGCTGGGGCGGAGGCGGCGGCCTCCCCCTCGCTTCTGGGAGGAGACCCAGCCTTTCGCAGCGCTTCCTCTCGGGAGACGAGGAAAGCCAGAGGCCGTAGGCCCCGCCAGGCCCGCTTTCGGCGTCCTGGCCCCCTCTCCCAGACCCTGCTTTCCTTGGGCCTCGGCTTTCGTTCTCTCCAGCTAGGGAGCTCGCCTCCCGGCCGGACCACACACACACTTGTCCCCCACCCCCCAGACTAGGCCGGCCGGGATGTCAACCGGGCTCTCGGCGCCCCCCACGCCCGCGGCTGACCCTCAAGCCAGACTAAGGAGCTCGAGGAGGCCGCGCTCTCCCCGCTGGCAGCGCGCAGGACCCTTAGCGGCGCCTCAGCCCTGCCCGCGCGGCCCACAGCTCCCTGGGCCGGGCGCGGCCGGATCCCGCGAGGCCTGAAGACCAGGCCGGGTGGGGCGGGCCGCGGCTCTGCGGAGGTCCTGGGTTCAGACCCGAGCCCGAGGCAGACCAGCGGGAGGGTGGAGAGAGTCTCCTGTCGCCCCAGCCAGGCCCGCAGGGCCACGAGTGGGGTCGGAGGATGGCTGGCATCAGCCTGGAGAACTGACTTGGGCCTCTGCCCCAACTCGGCCTCCCAAGGTCAGGGATGCGAGTACTTTCCCCGGCTAACTCCGATGGGCAGGCGAGATTTGGAAAAATACCTCTCTGAAAGATCGCCGTGGATTCCGCAGAGAGCCCGAGCCGCTCTCCTGCGCTACCACTGCCCACACCTTGGCGCTCAGTTCCCGCAGTCCCGCCCGGGGTCTCCAGGGGTCCTCCGCCTCTCGCGTCCAGGCGGTGCCGCACTCAGAGTTGGGACACACGGAGAAAAGGTGCGATTAAGGGAACCGAGTGGGAGAGCAGTTGAGGAAACTGACCATTATCTAAAACCCGTACATTTCGATAGCCGAACTTGACTTGATTGAATTTCTCTTATCTCTGAAGCTTAGAAACATTCCCAAGGTGAAGTAACAGGACCAAGAATCTTGGTGCGTAAGATAAAGGTTTGGGCCAACAGATCTTTGTGAGTCAGACTACCCCACCTGACCTCCGTCCCCCCAAGCGAAGATTCTGTTGCCGTTCAGGTCATTCCTTAATTGCCAAATGCAGCTGAAGTCGCTCCCCGACGCCTTCGGAGGGTGACGTCATTTCAGTACAAGTACCTAAAGACTGGGCTTAACTTTATGAAACCGGGTCTGGACCAGGAGTGGTGATCTGGACGTCTTTAAGCCCGCGCTAGCTTCCCCGCCCCCCTTCCCCTCCCTCTGTTGCCTGCGGCCAGGGAGAATTCATTTCTACTTTCCCGTCAACTCAAAGGGATTTAACTCCGTGGTCTGTTAAGCGAAGTTGTGCAAAGGTGATGGAAAAATTAGTTTCAGAGGGTCCTCAACGCCTATTTCTGACCTCCGTTTTTATAGCATCGGGAGAGAAACCGAACTGCGTTATTTGCTGAACGGTGCCATGTTCGTCTTTATATTTAACGAAGGGGGGAGGGGTGTCTTTACTGATCCTTTGTGGGGCATTCTGAAAACTGAAAGCAGTGTGAGAAATTACTTTGTATCTGCTTTACTGTTGCTTGGGAAAAGCTGGGGGAGCATGAGCCCCAGAAGATGAACATGGTAAAACAAAGAGTCTCTGGGACTTCAGTTTCCCTTTGGTGTAGACTACTGTAGGAGGACTGTTCTCAGTTGGTACTGGAAAATCTTGCCATCAAGTTCTGCATCAGTTGCTGGTTGTAAACTACTGCATTTCCTTTAGCAGTAAAACAAAACCAATTTACTTATTAGGCAAGATGATGTAGGGTCGAGAGAGCATGCACAGCCAGGGACAGAAAAATTAGCCAGAAAACAAAATGGTTGCAACTACTAAAGTTCATTTAAAAAGTTACAATCAAGAGTCATTTAATTCTGGTCAAACTCAAGAGCATAGAGTTTAAAATGAAATTAAGTATTTGCTTTTACCTGAGGAGCACCATGACCATTGGCTCATTTGCCTTTTCTGGTGATTGGTATACCAAATGCAGGTAGAACTGAAAACAGACCTTCCCCCCCTCCCCCTCAGCACTTTCTTTAAACAAAACAAAAACAAAACTGACCAGGATGCCTTATGTTCAACTACTGAAATTATAGGTTTTAAAACTTTTCTGAAACTCTTTTGTTCAGAAATCATTTCTGCCTGAATTGCTTTCAGATTCTGATTACATTCCCTCATGTTTACCTCAAGTTTTTTTGAAAGTTAAAAAAAGAAATCCCCTTCATCAAATTAGAGAGTAAAAACAAGAATTCTTGTCATTCTCATTTTCTGAGGTACTACAGTTCTTCCCTTCTCGCTTAAAAAAAAAATTGATCTATGTTAAAACCTATCAGTAAAGTGTCCAAGAAATCATTATGGTATGCAGCAGGGAGGGAAAAGCAAGGAGAGCAAGATCCTTATGACTATTAGGCTCTCTGTGTTCTATTTCATAGTACTGATGGAAATCACAAGAAGGTTTAGATACCACAGTCACTCATACCTAGTTCATCCATAGATAACACCAAAAATGCTTTTTAAATAAAATTTGCTAATTTCCTCTGGCAGGTAAATAAAACACGTTTGGGGAAGGAGAGGCTGGAATGTGGTCTTCTCATCCATAAAGAGTGGTATAAAATTAAACTGGACCCAGTGTTGTGCTAGAACCATTTTAATATAATTATACATATCTGCCAAATCCAGGAAGGAAAGGTTTATGCATATATAACTTTTCCAGTTAACATCTGCAAGCATAAACGACAATGATCTCAGTTTATAAATTCATCAGGGTCAGAGCAATTGACCAATGTCTCTTTACTGCTAGGCTTACCAACAGTAAATTACAGATGAATTAGTGTCCTTTTGTTTCTCTTCTCTCACTCTCCTTGTCCAGAGACATTTTTGTTGTAAAGTTTCAGTGCAGCTCACCTCCAGCCAAAGGTAATCTTTTTGATAAGTACTCAGTTGCTCTGAATTTGCTTATTAATCACAGAAGAACCCCTGCAGAGGTGGAGTTCAAGGTTGCATACAATAACAGGAGATCACAGTTTTGAAGTCTAGCACAGATTAAAAACCACAGATGTACCATTTATATAAGACACACACTGATTGTCTCTTAAACTACATATTGACTCCTTATGAACATTATTTTTAAATAAAGTAGTGCATCTAGGACAATCAGTCGCACAATTCACACAGCCCTGAAAAGTTTTTCAGTGCCAACTACCAGTTGGTCATGAAACGTGAGTGAGCTTGAGACACTGTCCATTCCTAAGATTCAACCACGGATTGGCTAAAACATTGGAACACCTCTGCTTAAGGCGGCTATGTCCTGCCTTCCTTTCCCTCACAATTTAGTTTTGTTTATTTTTGGTGGTGTTTGGTTGCACGTGGCTAGAATGCTTTTGATCACTTTGTGAATCAGGAAAACCAATGATCTAAAACTATGACAGGATCTTAAGTAGACTGGTTTGTCCATTTCAGGTTGCTGGTTGGTAGGCCCCTTATCTAAGGCCCTTCATTTTTCCTTCTATGCCTCCCGGAACATTGATCAGAAGATGAGTCTGAGCATCATCCCATCTAACTCTTTTAACCAATGCCTGGCTAAAACTGGAATGTCCAGCCCAGTATATTTAAAAATCACCCACAAAAAGGTTCTACAGATCTTCACAAAACCTGGAATTTCCATGAGGATGTCTGATCTTTATAATCCAAGCAGTCAGCATTGAAGTTAAGCTTCCAGGAGGCAGTTTGGTCCTTATAATCCAAGCAATCAGTGGTTGAGTTAAAACCCAAGCTTGAAGCTCCATATCCCTGGGTGGAAAGAGAAGCTGGGGACTGATTGAGATGGCTGGTGACTGCATTGGTACCCATGGGGCTGAGTGTGGCCCCTGGTCCAGGAAGCTGGTGATGCATTGGGGTCAAGTAAGATCCACAGTCCATGCCCCCAAAGTAGGAAGTTGAGCCAGCATATCCTTGACTATAACCTGAAGCCTGAGTATAGGTCATGGGATAAGACCTCTGCATGCAGGAAGAGGAGGTGGACAAGGGATCTGACAGTGGGGAGATGGAAGCTGGGCTCCAGATAGACACAGGAGCACTGCTGCTGGAAATGGCCGGGACTGAGGTGCTAGAGGGGGGAGTGAACTGGCCACTTGTTCCACTCTCTGAACTCACTTCACGAGCTGGTGATGTCTTCTTTTTTGCAGGTCTCACTTTGTTTTGACCTCCATTCTGTTGCTGCTGCTGCTGTTGGCGGCACTTAGCTCTCCGATTCTTAAACCATACCTTGAAAGGGAAAGAAATTTCTTTAAGGTGGTTTCAATAAGGACAAGAGTGGCTCCCAGATTACAGATGAGCTAAGCACACTATCTGTCCTGCCACTGAAAACCCATGATATGATACTTTTATATATACCCCTGGAATTATAAGAAAATGGGGAAGCTCTGTCTAAAAGCACTTCACTCCTAGCCCAGAATAATAAATCCTGGCTAAAAGTTTTCCTTCTCATTTTCCTATCTTGTATTTCACCTCAAATACAGACATACACATAGATCCAGTGGTACTGTGGAACACTCTTACTGGGGAGTAACAATGCATCTATGTCTTTCAGAGAGAAACACAAAAGAGGTGAGGGAAAACAATTCTGTTGTCACTAGCCAACAGGAACAGCCTAAATGCAAAGTTTATAGTCTATCTTCCAGGGAATAACTGCTAATCACACTCTACCTTTTTCTCTCTCCTTGAAAGGCTCACAAAAGAAAGCTCCAAGGAGAAGGGATCCTGTTGAAGGAGGAAGTCTGAAAGCCACTATTTGCTACACTCTTTATGGTAATGAAATGACTTGTATATAGTCTGCTGGGAGCTTGAGGACAGACTTCTCTGCTCATCTCAAGTCTGACACTCGAGTCTCTGCCTTTAGCACATGGGATTCAGTTTCCTATACTATGTTCACTGGCTTTGTCAATTTAAGCCTCTGACTGCAACTCTGAAGATTCTCATTACCAACCCCGTTCATTCTGCCACGAAGGAGCAGTGTTTGGTGTGTGAGGGGGCCTATCAAAGAAACTACCACCCTTTCCTGAGAGAAACCATAGATACTTTCTGAGCAACAGGTTCTTAGCAGTCGTCTTGAGTGAGGTCAACATATGGGCGTGTTAATTGGGCCACCAAGGCTGAGCCTATCACCCATCCAGAGCCTTGCCTTTTCTTTCTGTGAAGACCTGAGTTCAAGCTTCACAAATGCTAAAACTTCTTCCATCTTACTTTGAAAAGTCTTTTTCCTGGTTTGCAGTTCACACTGATACATCCTAGCTGAAGCGGAGTCTCAGGGGATGTGTGTGTGTGTGTGTGTGTGTGTGTGTGTGTTCAGGGGCTGAACATTTCTTTCCAGAGAACTCTGTATGGTGCTTGCGTTTCAGAAAAGTTGGAGATTACTTTCCCTCTCCAGCCTCAGGTCAAGTTAAAGGGGGTGGGGGAGTGTCAATGAGGATATTGCATTGATATTTTATCTCCTAAATGGGTCAGAGCTAACAAATTCTGTTCAATCCCTAAGAAGTTAAAGAAGACACTTTTATTATGTAATTTCTTGGTAAGAGCACCCCTGCTTCCACAGCCTGGCTCTACCATACCCAACTGACGTGTGACCTTGAGCAAGTCATTTACTCCATTTCTTTCACCTGTAAAAATACTGGGACTATCCAGGAGCTAAGCTTCTTTCACCCCTAAAAGTAGATGAAAATGGGGTAGGATTTCCACATGGGGAAAAGGAAGTATTAAAATATTAACTGTCCTTGAAATCTTCCCCAGGCTGAGCACCCAAGAGCTCTAGAATTGTGCTTTATTACTGGAGCTAAATCATTGTCTTACCTTACAGCCAGAAGGCTGTCGCTTCTAAGATTGGGTGGGCGTTGGGGAGGGGAATGAGTAATCAGACACGTGAAGGGGCTTTAGAAGAGTTTACGGCCTCCAGTGGAGCACTCAGTTTCAAGCCTTCCTCTGGTCTTAAGACCTGGGACTCTCCTGGGTCCTCAACGTACACCGTGCTTAGGGGAGGGGTGGCACAGTCAGGAAGAATGGTTCTATCTATGTCTGCCCTACCTGCACCCTGGACTCGGGCAAGTTGATTTTCAGCGCCACCTCCTCCCGCATGAAGATGTCTGGGTACCGGGTCTTAGCAAATAGAGCTTCCAGCACGTCTAGCTGCGCCCGGGTGAACGTCGTCCTCTCCCGGCGCTGTTTCCGGGGAGTGGCTGCGGGACAAGAAGCCCAGGGCCCTTTAGGGTGGGGGAGCAGTTTCTCAGTCATAGGGGTCTCTCTGCGGGTGCTCCGACTCCCCCGACCCCCAGTCCCCCAGACCCCCGCACGTCCCTCGTCCTCCCGGCCATGCAACCCCGACCTACCAGTGTTTTCCCCACCCCCTTCCCTGGCCTCCGCTCCTCCAGCAAACACTGGGTAGCAAGACACACACCATGCCCCCCCCCCCTTTCAGGGAAGACCCCCCCGCCACCTGACGTTGGAGATTGCTCCAGCCAGAGTGGCTTTCCCATAAATAACAAATGAAATGAAAGAAAGCCAAAATCCAAACCCCCTTCAAAATGAACCCCTAAACCACAACACACAAACAAAAATCCATTCCGTGAAGTCAGAGGATCCCCGAGGACTGCAGTTCGGATTAATGGGGCTTTTAAGACTCCAAGGGCCTTTGTTCCTCCATCTTTAAAATGGGGGCATATTTAAAACTTCTTTGAGGATTTAAAAAACAGAACAAACAAAAACGAAACAAAACCCCCCAGATCTGATTGGAAAGGAAAGCACCCATATCCAGGGTAAATCATACCTCTAGGGATTAAAGGCAAAGGGCCTGGGGAAGAAGGGGAAGCCAGGTGTGGTGGGGAGAATTTACGAGAGACCCAGCTTCTCCAGAGGGCACTTCCAAAGAACTAGGTTTCGAGATATGGGTGGAGGGAGTGACCTTCCGTCCCCCATTCCCCTCACAGCAGTGTGTCCCCCATTCATTCCAATTAAGAATAACGCACTGTGAGTTTCTCCAAGTGTTGCGGGATCCACCTATTCTCTCCAGCCCCTAGTCTTCCCTCTGGCCGGTAAATGCCCTGTGGCTCTGAGCTGCTTCTTAGGAAAACCCAGTGGGGACACCACGCTTGGAGCTGGAGTGGGGCGGCACGACCATCAGCCCCAGTGCTCTGGGGGGAAAAGGTGTCACATCTCTGTGGGGTGGGCGTGGGGAGAGACGGAGCAAGAGTGCCGCGAGGCGAGGCTCACTTACCCGGGTAGCCCACCGAAGGGTGCAGCAAGTCCATGCCCGAAGTGGTCAGACTCAGCCCATTGACTGCGTAAGGCGGTTGCTTAAGATAAGACATCATGCTAAGGTTGTTTGCAGGCGCAAAATCAGCCCAAATCGGGGGGACCCAGCCAGAAGGTCTCGCTTCGCCGGGAGTGGACAGATTCAGGATCCTTGGTGTGTCGGTTGGGAGCAGTTGAACTATGGACAAAGCAAACAAACAAACAGAGGTGCTGGTTTACTGCTTCGCAGGCGGCAGCACTCCCACGTTCCACCACTAACTTAAAAAAAAACCCTGGGCTATGCAAGGTAGAGGCTTTTAAAGGACTTGCAACCCACCCCCACCCCCACCCCCAGCTGCTCTGGAACTAGAGGGGATGGAGAGAGACCAGATAAACCTGTCTTCCCCACCCCCACCCTAAACTAAAAAAAAAAAAAAAAAAAGTACCAGAAGAAAGCAATTACAATCCGCCTTCCCCGAAGAACAAAACCCCACGCCTTCAAATGCACACATTGCATTCCTATCCCTACATTTGCATAGGACTCATTGGCTGGCACTAGCTAATTGTCTCAAACAAAACTTGATTGGGGCCATTTGCAGAGACAAAGAACTCTTTGGCTAAATAAATAATGCTGATAACAAAGCCCATTGGTGAGAAACAAAGAAACAATTCAAGAAATCTACCTCTCCCCAGACTGTTGCCTTTCCAAGGCAAATTTTAATTACCTTAGCTTTTTACCACTTTTAACTGCTGTGAACCTAAAATGTCAGTGCATTTAACATCTAAAATACCAACTTGCTAATCGACAAACTTGAGAAAACTGCTCAACCGCTATTACTTCACATTTGAAGTCATTTCCAGTAATCATTTTCACCTAATTAGTAGTCTGGGTAATTAGATTTTGAGGTAAGTAACAGATTTATTAAGGTTTTGGAGGACCTTGATTATGTGTCTAAAGAACTAAAGCTAAACAAACAAGTATTCAACTTTTAATCGACACCCATCAAATATTTAAACATACTGCAAAAAAAAAAAAGTCTTAAAGATTGGCACGAGGTTTGCTAGAAATTCTGAAGTTAGAATCCCACCAATCAGATAATGACAGGCCCCCACATTTGCAAGTAGAAAGGGTGTGCATTTGTAGTGCAAGCTGCTTCCATGTTGATTTTGATGTCGTGGAGGCTGCAGATCCTGCGGGAGGCAAATTTTCAGGCATTTGGGTCCTCAGTAACTAGAGCAGAGTTTCTTGTTAATTCCGGCTGCTTTTTGCACATTTTAGTTTTGAAGAAAGTAGATACACAAACATCCAAAGTTGTGAAACTAATAGAATTTCTCCCTACCTTTCAAGTTTCCTACAATCCTATAAGAAAAAGAGCTCAGAGAGGCAAAAGAAAGGAAGAAAAAGAAGTTATTTACTTTCTTCAGCTGAGTGTCTCTCACTGCTCCAAGCAAAGGGATCCGAAATGGATGTTAATATGGGCTGGTAGTTTTCAAGTCTGGCTTTTATTTGCCTAAAAAATGGCACTTTCCTGCAAGGATCTCCACTTTGCAACTTTGACACTATGAGAGATTGCTTCAAAATGGCGGATACAAGATTAGAAGTTCCGTCTTACTTTGACAAAGGTCCTACTGAGTTTTCAGGATTGGATTTTCATATTTACATTGCTTTAGAAACCAAGACACAAATTTCCACAAATGGAACTCATTATTGCCACTTCTTCCTGATTTAAAGTCATAGCACAAAAATCATGCTTTTCCACCCCAGATCTAAATTAGTGTAATTTTATAAATACCCTTCTCGGAGGAATTTGGACTCTCATCAATAAAACTAATTTAGTTGCTGCTATAACAAAGACTTGCTATTTTCTGCTCTCTTTTCAAGATATAGTTATTCAGATGCTGTGGAAATAATATTGCTTTAAAATACAGTCACTTTATTTGTCTAAACAGCCTCTAAGCTGGAGTTCTCTTGTGTTCGATACAATACGTTGGAAAAGTTCTGAAGTACTATGGAAAACAACTAAAACCATAGCACATGCACACGTGAGAAATACCGAATTGTTCTTACATGGAGAGCTCTCACCCAGTTGGAAAAGTCTGATTCAGAAAGTGGCACATTCCAATATAAACAGCAGTAAGGGATAGAAAACACCAGGCAAAGGGCCTTCTCGGAGCGCCTTTGCCCTTGTCATGGCAAAAATCACTAAAATTTAGGGATAAATGGTCTCTGCATTCACTACTGTATGCATCTTTAAAAGAAAAAGAAAAGTACCCCCAAACAAAACTACTAAGTCCTCTCCGCAGCAGGTCTAGGTATGCATTCACTGAAGAAGCGGCCACAGGCCCTTCCATCTAACTTCCAAAGCCCCCAAAGAACACCTTTCTCCCTTCTCTCTGAGCCGAGCCCAGAAGGGCAAACAGAAATACCCTTTCAAAAATAGAAGCTTCACTCTGATTGCTCCTGAGGTGGCCGCTGGAGAACTCCTACCTACGGGAGCGGGTGACGGTCGCTGGGCGAGTCCCCGCAGCTGGTGGGCGCCCGCACCTCCGGGCGCGAGTGCCTCGGTCCGGCGTCCCTGCCCGGCAGCCCCGCAATCCTGGCGCCCCAGGTCCGGCTCCACTGCCCGCCCCGGCCCGCGCCGCCTTATATCTAACGGTCAATTCGTGCAATCTGTCGCTCTTCCCCCCTCCCCCGCATCTCCCCCGTGTGTGTGTGTGTGTGTGTGTGTGTGTGTGTGTGTTTCTTCCAAGGAGCCCATCTACCAGTTGCTGTGTCCTCGCTCAATAATAATTACCTCGTCCAAGAATTAATTATAATAAATGTTTTCTTGATAAACTAACGAGATAATCCGAGGGGCACACGTCCCTTAATTACAGGCCGCCGTGCTCAGCTCTGCTTCTCGTCCGGGCTGATTAATTTTCTGCATGATGGAAAAGAAACAAAACTACGCGGACTGGCGACTGGCCTGTGGCTCGGAAGACAGCGAAGAGCGAGAAGAGGAAAAGAATGAGGAGAGATGTGGGCACCGCGGAAACAGCCGGCGCGGGCCTCCCTCTCCCGCAAACTCCAGTGAAAGTTTCTGGCCTCAGGGAATCGAACAGCGCTGCCACCCGCGAGGGAGGGAGGAAGAAACGTGCCAAAAGGGTTGGCCTTGGCTATTAATTATGGTGAGGAAAAAGACCCAGTGTTAGCGCTTTGAGGAGAGGTCTGGGTGTCTACCTTCCTTTGGGGGGAGGAGTTTCCTCTCCAACTCGTCTCCTGTGCTAATAACTTTTGGTGCCTGGAAGAAGTCCCCAAGTGAGCGGGACGAATCCTGACCCCGAAGCTTGAGGATGGAGGGAGGATTTCAAGGAGCGACTTCCCCCGTCCCCTCCCTAAGTCATCCACCACTCCAGGGTCAACGCAGCGCGGCCTTCTGTCCCACACCCCACTTCTGAAACGGAGGAAAAAGCCAACGCGGTGGAGTTTGACGGGGGACTGGGATTTCAAAAAATGTGTTCTGAAATCGGACTGTGATTTCAAGAGCCACTTGAACACATCAACACGAAGACTCCTTTGGAGTTGGCGGCGTGACACGTCGCAGAGGCAGGTTGCTAGCGGAGACCTGACGGTACTCCCTTGGCGGACCGAGAACGGAGGCTGGGCCTCAAGGCTCCCCTCGACCTCGGCCCGGCCCGGTCCGGCCCCACGACACCCGGTTGTCCCCGAGTCCGGGAGGGGAGCGCGCGGGCGCGCACGCAGGCCCTGGCGCTGCCCACGGTCCAGAACCGCGGAGGGGCCGCCTTCCCCAGTGTGAGGATGCCTGCCCCGTCCCCGCCGCGGCCTCGGGCAGAGCAGGGGCCACTCACCAACAATTCTGCCAGCCCCAGGTACTCGTGGAGGGCTGCACCGGGCGGGCTCGCAACTACCCCAGGCGGAATCACACAGCAAAACGATTCTCCTGCTCTCGCTCGGCCTGGCGACCCGAGTCTGGGACCACGACAACCGGGGATGGGAGAGTTACCGCACTCCCAGGTTATTTGGGGGGGCGGGGAGGAAAGTGATGATCAAAAAGGAAAAGGAAGGAGACCTAGTGGTCATTGCAAGAAGCCGAGAACGAAGGGCGAATCTTGGTGAGCTGCTCTTGGCTCTGGGGAAAGGGGACCGGAAAAAGAGAGGCAAGCGCCGGGCGGAGGAGCTCCCGGCAGCTCCACGCCTCCTCGGTTATCCGCTCGGGTTTCCTCTCACGTTCACTAGGGACAAGCAGGGGGCTCGAGCTGCGACCGTCCTCGGTCGCAGATCCGAGAGTGAGTGGGGCTCGGGGCACGCCGGTCCTAGAAGACGCCTGTCTTATCATCATCATTATTATCATCCATCCATCTAGTTACATCTGCATCTTTTTGTCTGTGACTCTGAAAATGTCCTTGAGATCAGTGCAAATGACCCAACCACATCTGAGGGCCCAAACGCAAAATAGCAGGGAGAAATGGGCGTTGACATAAAACAAAACCACAAACAAAACCCGGCCCAAACACCCCACTTTAGCCTCTCAGGGTTTCCACGACGTTTGGCGGAAGCGGCGACCCCAGGAGCGCGCTACCTCCCCTCCTCCCACTCCCGCCCTCACCTCCAGATCATGCATTTTTCGCAGTGATCGTTACTACACCTAAAAAATTTACGAGGGAGAAAAATACAGCATGCTTCAGAACTCTATGTTCGCGGAAGTGTGTATCAGTCGGTCTATTGGAGGTACCGGGGCGATGGTGGTCAGAGGGACACATGGGTATAGACAGGCAGACAAGACAGGCGGACACTTACCTTACAGTCGCACGGGAAGTTAGAAAAAAATTAAATTATCCTTCAAAATTCCAAATAGCTCGCTATCCTAAAAGAAATGAAGAGCATTGAGTTAGAAAGCTTGCAGTCTTCACCCCTCCATAAAAAGCCAAACAACGAAAAAAATATTTTAAAGAAGAGAAAATGACGAAAGTAGCTCAAGTTCGAAACACGCGTGGGCCCCTCTGTGATACGTACAAAGTAGACTTGATGAGGGCTGCTCTAGCGATTTTTATTTTTAATAACAGTGGAGGCTGAGTTGGAGCTGAGGTCGGTTCCGCTCTCAGGGAGATTTGCTGAGAAAGCGCCTCTCTGGCAACTTTTTGACGCAAACTCTCCAACCAATGGCAGGGAGAGAATGATTGACACATCTAAGCCAGAGGGAAAATAATAAAAACACACAACAGGGGGAGGAAAACAGGCCGCTGCTGCACGGGGGGACGAGCAAGCAACAAATCCAGGCCTCCGACATTACCAGAATGTTCTTGAAAGACACTGGGCTCCGTTAAAATATACATTATGGGCCGGAGCATGTGAACTAATTGTATAATTAAAATGATGGACAGGGAGGCCTCCCTTACCTTTCTTCTCCTTTTCTTCTTTTCCTTCCTTTCCTCCCTCCTCCCCCCTTTTTTGTTTTGTTTTGATTTTAGGGAAGGGGAAAAAGGAAACCCATACAATAAGCTGGAAAGATAAAAAAAAAATATTTAGGTAAACGCTGAAGAAGAGCGAGGGTGGAGGTAACTGGGTTATCGCCTTCAACGCCAGCTATAAGCATGTAGATCAAACGCAAAAAACGAGTCAGGCTGAAGCCTAAAATCACCGCTATGAGGTTTTAACCAGGGTCAGACCACGCTGAGGGCCAGAAAGAGTAAAAGAAGGAGGCCTGGGAGTGAGGTGTGGGCGTGCAGGCAAGAGAAAGACAGATACACAAGTCCAAGAACAAACTATTTTCAAAAACTCCGTGTCTCTCCCACTCGTTGCGCCCTTATATATATTCCCTGGTCCCCGAAGCCGGAGACTCGGACTCCTGGTATCCGCGCAGGGGTTTTAGAGTTTGAAGGAACCCAAGACAGGCTGCAAAGAACACGAGCCGGGAAATCTAACTCCAGGGCCGCTTTGGGGAGACAACGGGAGCCAGGTCAGGATTCGCGGATGGAAGTGGGGTCTGGCTGGACACCCGGGGAGGGAGCGAACGCAGGAGGCCCGCGCTGGAAACAGTTTCCGCGTTAAAACAAACGCTACTCAATGCCCGCCGGCGGGGCCTGGAGCTAACAGCCCGCGCGGCCGGAGCCAGGGGCTGCGAGCCCGGAGGCGGGAGAGTGGAGGCACCAGGGGACCCGAGCCAGAGAGCGAACACCAGCCTAACTTTAATGCCTGGCACAGAGAGCGGGGCCCGACAGCTTTCAAACTGATCTGAGTCCCTAGAAAAGCAGAAGCAGATTGGGCGGGGATGGGGGAGGCACAAGAGGACCGGCTGAGGGTGTGTGAGTGGTGGGTGGGGGGAGCAGAAGACATTTCTTCCCTCACAACTTCCCATGCCGGAGAAGAAAAATAAAATCTCTTTCTAAACACCCTCCCCCTCCGACGACGACGACGACCACCACCACCACCACCACCACCACCACCACCACGGCAAGTGGGCCCAAAGAAACAGCTCACTGCCTTTAATTTGGGGACCTATGTTAATGAAGTTGGTAATTAATTCGTCGCTTTGTTGTCGGTTCTTATACTGTATGTGTAATCAAATGTGGCCGTCCTTGGGATTTACAGCAATTAACGAATTACGGGAGTGCGCACGAGGCAGCGAGCGCTCGGCAGCCCGGCTGGGCTCCGGCTCCGGCTCGGCCGGGGCTGGGCACTCGGCCGCCGCCGCCGGCCTCGCAGGTGTCTCTAGAGCTTTGGGGCCCAGCGTCCCAGCGAGCCCCCGAGAGGCCCAGGGTCTGCCCAGCAACTCCCGAGCCCTCAACGCTCGCTCCAGTCCGAAGAGACCCGCTGGCTGTCGCGTTCCCAGGAGTCGAGACTTTCTGGGGTCCCGGGCTGGGGGTGGGGGTGGGTGGGAGGGTGAGTACAGACCTTTTTTCCCTCACCCCGCCCCCACTGTACTGAAACACCTGACGATCGCCCCCCACCCCCCACGGCCTTTAATTGGGGGAGGGAGGAGAGAGTGACAAATGCCCTAGGCGGTCTGGCCCATTGGTTGGGAGCACTTGGCCAGAGTCACAGTACTTTCGGTGAAGGAAGGGCAAAACCACCCAGATCCCCTGATCAAGAGCCTTCTTTCTACCCCGAGAAAAGACAGTGTTTCTCCCAGTTTGATCGCAATGATGTTTAAAGCGTCAAAGAACGAAAAAGAAAAATGGACGTTGTGCGTCTGGCGGAGGGGAAGGGCCGGAGGGAGGCCTTGGGGACATTAGGGGTGGGGGGGGGTGGAGAAATATCAGAACACGCACTTGTGATCTCCACGAAGTAAGGGAAGCATTTTGGACTGGGAGAGCTCTCTGCTGTGGGGTCCAGTGTTGTGGGAAAATCCTCAAGACCTACGTAGAGGTTTGCGGTGTCTTCTCAGTTGGCGGGGCGGGGGTGGGGGGCAGCTGAATCTCCCTGAAAATTCCCGGGTTCTTTTCGACAAGGGCAGATTTCGGCGCCGTGGGGCGTGGGAGGGCTTTTCCGTCTTCAGCGGCTGGGAGCAGAGAGCTCTCGCTTCTCCTTTGCCCTTTAGTCTAATAACTTCGCAGAAATGCAGGACCAATAAACCACGAGTTGGAAATGGACAGTGTTAAATAAACAAGGGTCTCTTTAAAATTCTCATCCACTTCAGATGTCTAAAGTAAGATTGTGATGATTTTGTCACGGTTTGGTAAATTTACCCCTTTAAGAGGCTTTCATAAATCCCAGAACACACCTTCAGCCAGATTTGAATATAGATTTAGGTTTTAAAACCCAGAAGCTGGAAACGCCGCTTTATCAAAGAGAATTTCCCTTTAGCTTAGCAATGTGCTGAAGCTCTTAAAAGATTGGATCTGAGAGAGAGAGAGAGAGAGACAGAGAGAGAGAGAGAGACAGAGAGACAGGAGAAAGAGAACTAGAGACAGCCAGACAGGGGGAAAAAAAGACTTTCTTTTTCTTTCTAGAGGAATTCTGCCCAGACTCTGCAGCAGTTGGTAGCAGGAAAGCTTTCTCCTGGGTGTCTCCTGGAAAAGTTGCAAAATTGCTCTTCACCTGTAAGAACATGCTCTTTATCATCCAGTCTCTTCTTGTCAATTTGGAAATTGCAGACAGCCCGGCTCAGGTACAGTCCCCACAAACCCTATTCTAGGTCAGGACAAAAGCCACTGGCTTGGGTTTGGGGGGTGGGGGGGGTGGGGGGTTGGGCTCTTGTACTGAAAACCATAAAGGCTTGGTGGGAGAAAAAGACTCCTTGGATGAAAAGTCTAACTCTTGATTTTCAGTAAGTCCTTGAACTTCCAATATACTTACTATGTGGTCATTATATTTTCGCTGTTCATGTTTAACTCTTTTCCCCTACATCCGGTGTCTTTAAAATTTTTTTCCCATGAGTCTGACTTATGGTAGGGAGCATGCTTTGTGTTTTTAAGTAATTTTCATTAACAAGTAGATGGTTTTTAATTGCCATGAGTACAGTTATCTTGCTATGAATATGAGACATAAGTCTTCAGAAGCGAAATTAAGAAAACCAGTACACAGGGAATTAAATTATTTGTCAGCTTGCATGCAGTTTCCAAAATATGGCCGATATTCATATTTTGCAATCTAAATTTATGTCTTGTGCTAGCTGGATTTACTTTCTCCATCCCACATGCCAGGACAGTTTAAAATATTCTAAACTTTCCCCCAAGTTTTTTAGCTATGGTGCTTGTGTGTGGTGGGGGGGGGTGTGTGGGGAGGGAAAGGAGGAGTGGGAAGAGAAAGGAGAAAGATTTCAGGATTCTTCCAAGCTAATTAAAAAAGAAGAAGAACAAAACCCATATTCCGTGAGAACACAGCCTCTCAGGGGGAAAGGAGCCAGTTAGACTCCCTGAACACTTACTTCAGAAATATGAAGATTAATTTCCAATCTTTTCAGCGATTCAGTGGACAGTAGGGGACCACATCTTGCCTTAGAACTGCCACGATACTTAGAAAGAAGTCATTTTTCATTAGGTTTTTAGATATGTCTTTATTAAAAACTTTGACAAGATTAACTTTAATTAATTTTTTAACGAGGGTTAAAGATTGGCAATGCAGGCAGAATTTGGAGGGAAACAGAAGGCAATAGATCACTTGTGAATTAAGCTTGGGTTGCTTATTCCCTGCATTACGACTGCCTCAGAAAAGAGGGTAAGAGAGAAAGAAACAACTTCAAAGATAGGATTGTGCTGTCTTGATAAAAGAGTAGGAGGCAAATTCCAAATGCAGAAAAGAGGAAAAGAGGACCGTGTTGTTCCGGAATGAAACGGATTAAGATTGTGTGACAAGTGCGAGATGTGGGGCTGGGAGACATTTATGAGCTGAGTGTGAGCTGGGAGCTCTGTGTCTGTCCCTGAGCATGTGGGGACCAAGGGTGTGTGCAGAGCAAGGTTAAGGTGGGGGATAGGAAGGGCCCCTGTGAGTGTGAGAGCCGGAGAGCAATATGTGGGGTGTGAGTGTGCATGTGGGGGTGTGTTAGGAGGGTGTGGATGGGAATGTGGATGGACTGATGAAGGGTGGTAGCTGTCAGCTTATATAATTTTCATCTGTTCCTGAACTTTCCTTGAAATCAATGCTACTGCAGGCAGTAGCATTGAGCTTGCAGAGCTGATATAAAACAACCATTACAGTCCAATATCTTGCCTGTTTGCAAACTTCATTTAAAAGTGGGGGGGAAAAAAGGCCCAGGAATGGTTTTGTAAGAAAAGGAAAAAAGAAGAAAAGAAAACCGCAGTGAAGCTTTAAACTAGTTTGGATAAATCTCTAATCTTTTATTTGTAACCTTTTACAAGCTTTATTTCCCGTATATGAAAAGCTTCTTTTATATGGGCACGACAGACTTTTCCTTTGGATTTTTAATTAGAGCCCATCAATTGTAGCCATATTTAAGAATCAATATAAAGTAATCCTTCGAGATGGGATAAGGTTTTAATCGAAAATCTAATTTCCCACTCTTTGCAGATCATTTTGAGGGGCTGGTTGATTAAAAAAGAGTTCAATTTTTAAAAGACCTAACACCTAAAACCTGGAAAGATCATGTCCGCAAAAAAAGCAAGTGATGTTGTTTTACAAAGAAAAAAGTCTGGCTCTTGTTGGGAACTTTTTTCTTCTATTTAGAAGAATTTGACTTATTATTTTTTTTTTCTCAAACAGTACTCTCTAATGTGGCTCCTATGAAGGTATTCACATTGAATGGGAGAGGAAAAAAAAGAATTGTTTATCTAAAACAGTATTCCACATACAAAAGATAGTAACTTAAATTTTTTATTAACAAAGAAAACGTAGATCTTGACAGATCTTTCTCAGGACAAGCTAAAAAATTCCCAAGATTAGAAAATGAATAACACATTTAAAATTTTTGTTCATGGATGCAAACTTTCCACTTTCACATCTAGGAATGAATACTTCCAACCAATTTTTAAACTTCAATATTACAATTTTGCAATTTTAATTTCCTTACAATTGGAAAGTTGCCTATCAAGAAAGCGTGGAATTTTAAACAGTTCTACCAGATTCACTAGTTTTCAATTTGTCTTTTTTTTTTAAGGAAGAAAAATGAAAGCAAGAAGGGAAGCAAATAAACAAAAACTAAATTGTAGGTGCACAGCCCAGACATTTTTTTGCTTCTTAATGATCAAGCTGAGATATTTATTAAAAAACTGCACATTATCTAAATGGGCATAGTGCATTTGCAGCAAACACTACCAGTCTACTTTATGATTTACAAATCATCTCTAAACTAGAAGAGATTCCCCCAAAAAGTTTATAGGTGCATTTTCAGACATTCACTGACTTGTTTTTATTGTTGTAGCTGTTAAATGAGTTTCAAAAAAAGAACTCAGCGTATTTGCTTTTTAAAATCTGAATGAAGCGATTTGAGCATATTGATACTCATTCTTTTCTTTTATCTGCAGAAATTTCAATTTATTTAAAAGCCTGGCATTTAATGCACTACACGAGCGCATAAATTTTAGAGAAACTCTCTTATATTTCTCTGTAATCGCGTCTAATGAAAACCTGGGATTTTCCATTATTTAAAAAAATGTGAAAATATAATGCATCTTCATTAGGAAAATTGACTGCTGTGCTCACGACAGTTCTTAATTGAAAAGGCAACCTATTTTAATGGTGTGGTTGAGAAGAAGATTACATACTTTATCCAAACACAAAGACAATTAATAATGAGAAGCAGGCTGCTGCCATTAACTCTAATGCAGTTGCATCAATGTCAGTGAGAAGTGCTCATACCTGAGATACATGGTGCACTCCCCCGGCTCCCTCCTTCCCAATTCACCCACTCCTTAATTTGGGTTTCTTAAGCAAGCGCCTGGACGGGCTGTGATCCGGCGGGCTAGTGTCGGGCAAATGAGGCGCGGGGCCTGGCGCCCCTTCCCGCGGGGTTGCGCGGTCCCGGGCAGCGCCACCCGGCCGCAGTCGCCCTGGCTGCGGGTTGTCTCCGCGCACACCTCGCGCCCTCCCGCCTGTGCGCGGAGCCGGGCCAGGGCAGCCGCGGCCCCCACGCGCTGAGGGCTTTGAAGACCCAGGGCTACCTGGTACGTGTAAGAAGTTTCCCAAAAAGGACTGGCCTGCCTCGGAATCTGGGATCTGCTTTGATTCACTTACGGAAAGGTCTTGGGGGAGGGAAAAACTTAAAACTGAGAGTGTGGTGGGGACGTCTGGGTGCAAATGGTCATCTGGCAAATCCACCAAGTTTTACAAAGCGCCGCCTCTGCAACTCTGGCCGGTAGACCGAAGCGTGCGTGTATGCGTGTGCGCGCGCTCCTGTGTCTCCGCGTGTGTGTGCGCGCGCGTGTGTGTGTGTGCGCTCGCGCGTGCGTGTGTATTGCATGGGGGGGGGGGGGGATCCCGACCTTCCCTATGTTCGAGCACGCCTGGACTCCAGGCTAGGAGATGGGGAGGAGGAGACAGCCACCTCTCGGCTTTTTCTTTTCTCGGAGATGCGCGGACAGCTCAGGCCTCGATCCGGCCTTCTCGAACCCCGGCCGACGAGCTGCTGGCGCCAGCACGGGAAGGGGAGATCCTAGGCTCCCAAGCCTTGGCGCTGGAGATGCGGCGGCGCCTTGTGCCAGGTGTGGCCCGGCTCGCCCGTGGCTCGAGGACTCGAGGGTGCGATCTGCCCTCGGCCAGCCCGGTGGTAGCCAGGTCTCGGGGGCAGGTACAGGTTGAGGATGGGGCAGATCTCAATTTGGGTCTCTATGAGTTCGAGGTGCTTTGGCGCCCGAGAAGGGCTAGGCGCCTGCAGCCTGACGTCCTACAGCCCTTGGAACCCGCTTTACCCTTGGCCCTTCCCCAGCGCAGCTTCCCAACGCCGGGTAGGAACAGCGAGGGGAGGGAGTGGCCCTCCACGGTATCACTCCCTTCCCCCAGTATGAGCCAGGGCCGGGCTGCAGGCTAACAGGCGCTTTCATACCAGGCGGTCACCTCCCTTCACCAAAGGGTTGGTGGGGGGCGCGCTCCTTCGGGGAATTCTGGAGGCTTTTCGCATTGGTCAGCCATGCGCGTCGCCAGGGAGAGAGATACTGCTGGACGAGAACCACACACAAACGCATCCTGCGGAGGAAAAGTGAAGGACCCCAGTGTCCAAGGCCCAACTGAATACATCCCTTTCCCTTGAGGGGTAGCCTCACAGGAAAGTTCCTTCCGCAGATGCGCACTTCCCTCTGCAGCCCCCAGTGTCCCTGGGACAGCCTTGTCCCACCCCACTTTCCCTCTTGTTTCCCTCTTTTCATCTACAGACTTCCTGCAGACTTGCCATTTTTCTGTGAATCTGCCCACGGGTTAGGGAGCCTCCCAAAGCTCTGAAGACAAGCCGACCTGGAGTTTTACCTGAAGCGCCTGGCTCCTCCTCTCCCTTCCTCAGGACAGGTGGATCTCTAGGGCATTGAAACTTCCCTTTGGTAAAAGCCAGCTATTGGCTACTTGGCCTGGTCTAGGAAGTTCCTCCTATTTCCCCACTTCTGTGTATCTAGAACTTTTCATGTTCCTTTCAACTGCCTTTTTCATGTTGCAGAAGTTGAAGTGCTCCAGTTACTACTTATCAAGCAAATCTTGGTTTTTATTGGTGGTGAGGCTATGTGTGTCAGCTGAGAATCAAGGGAGAGACTAGGTCTCCTAGACCTAGAAGTGGGTTTCTTCTTGAGATAGCTTGAACCTGAGATGCCATACTTTCAGAAGAACATAAGAGCAACAAATAGACTAACTTGTATTTGTGGACCTGTTTCTTGGAGTTTGGCCTGTGGATGCTGGAGGCATCTTTATTAGCATGCATGTGATTTTGGATAGCCACCCAATAATGACATTCCTAATCATCTATTGAAAATCATCTAAACTAGTTCAATAACAGACAGTAACTCTTAACTTAAATGGCAGTTTTCTGGGAGCTTATTCAACAAATGAACAAGCAAAAAAAAAAAAAAGGAGAGAGATAATTGCTTGTGCTTCGCTATATACTTAGCTGCTGAATATGACGGAGTCATCACTTAAGGGACACACAGATCAACACCCAAAGTAGATGGTATGTTCTAGGTTACTTTTAGAAAAGCAGTTTCTTTCTGGTTGTGCCCTCTTGTAATTAATGCACAAAATATGTCAAAGAAACAGAAGAAACAGGCATAGTTTATAGATATTGAGTATCAATAGAATCATGGCCCTAAGTTTATTCTCACCTTTTCCTACTGTTTCAGGAAAAAAACAGAAGTAGAAAAGGCATTGCTACTTTTTCTAACAGAAACATTATGTAGATACTAGATATTCACCAAGGAATAGGTCACCTCAAGTAAACCTATGTCTGTGATAAAACACTTGGAGGAAAACGAAACAATTCCATTATCATTAAGAAATGTTTTTAAATGTCCTGATAGTTAACATTAGAGAGATATAATCTCAGTCAACTCTAGAATCCCAATGAAAATATTCCTGTAAAAGCAAAACTATTTCACACTATGATGAATCACAGACCTGTACCCCTGAAATAACTAATACATTATATGTTAATAAAAAAAATAAAAACAGGGGTGCCTGGGTGGCTCAGTGGGTTAAAGCCTCTGCCTTCAGCTCAGGTCATGATCCCAGGGTCCTGGGATGGAGCCCCACATCGGGCTCTCTGCTCAGCAGGGATCCTGCTTCCTCCTGTCTCTCTCTCTGCCTGCCTCTCTGCCAAATGTGATCTCTATCTGTCAAATAAATAAAATCTTTAAAAAAAATAGTTGTTAAATAAATAAATAAATAAAAATAAAATAAAAACAAAACCAAAAATAATTTCACACTAGACCATACAGTAGCACCCATTATCTGTGGTGTTTCCTTATGAAGTTTCAGTTACCCAAGGTCAGCTGCGGTGTGGAAGCAGATGATCATCAGTCTGGCCCATCATCAGAGAGTCAGTAGTAGCCTAAAGCTACGTCACAGTGCTAAGGTCATTCACCTCACTTCATCTCAGTTCCAAGGCATTTTATCACCTTCCATCATCACAAGAAGAGGAAGAATGAATATAGTACAGTCAGATATTTTGAGAGAAACAGCATTCACATAATTTCTATTACAGTATATTGTCATGATTGTTCTTTTATTATTAGTTATTGTTAATCTCTTACTGTGCCTAATTTATGAATTAAACTTTATCATAGGTATGTAGGTATAGGAAAAAAACATAGTATACAGAGAGTTCAGTACTATCTGTGGTTTTAAGCATCCACTGGGGGATCTTGGGACATACCCCCTGCAGTTAAGGGGGGACTGCTATAGCATCTGAAATTTGATTGCACATTTGGATCAATTTGGTTGATTAGCCAATTTGTTCTTACATGGCAGGATGGATAGATCTATTTCTTTTCATGTTCAAAATTTTTCATTGAAATCTCTGATTTCTCTAAAGATTTGTGATTTTCAGTCTAAGAAGTCTCCAGAGTGCAGGTATTTATTTTTTTTTTAAAGATTTTATTCATTTGACAGAGATCACAAGTAGGCAGAGAGGCAGGCGGGGGCGGGGGTGGTGGTGGAGTAGGCTCCCTGCTGAGCAGAGACCCCCCCCACCCCCCCAATGCAGGGCTCCATCCCAGGACCCTGAGACCATGACCCGAGCTGAAGGCAGAGGCTTAACCCACTGAGCCACCCAGGTGCCCCAGAGTACATGTATTTTTTAAAATGTTGATTGTAACATGAACTCACATTCATTCATTCATTTCCTCCTTCAACAAATGTATTTGGGATCCTGCTATGTATTATGCAGTTATCAGGAGCTGATTATGTCTGGAGATTCATGCTCAGGACCAGGAATTCAATTTTTTGTTTTGTTTTGTTTTTTTCTCATTTGTTTTATAACAAGCATTTGATCTAAAAGTTTACATTATCCACTCTTTTCTGGAAAATGCACCACCCCAAATCTGAGGGCAGAAGTCTTCTTGATTTTTCTGCTTTCCAGAGTATAGATTACCGGGGACAAAGATCAAACCTGGAGAGATTTGTCAGTTGTTCAGAGTCGTTAAGAACTTGTTGATCATCCACAGCAGTGCTCCTAGAGAAAGCTATAGGAGTTGTTGGTGTTAACAAACAAAAGTTGATGACTCTTAATGTTCAAATTTAATTTGTTTCCAAGAAATAAAATCAGAAGGCAATGGAATGTATAATTTATTATGTGTTTAGATAAATGATGTGCATTCCAGTAGAAGATAATTTTTTGAAAGAAATAAACACTCGATATTTAACATTCTTTTAGCCAGCATCTAGAAGACATAGAGATTGTATGTGCGTATAGCATCATTACATTCTTATCTTATTTTAAGAGAATGCAAACATTGGGGTTTCTGGCTGGCTTGATCGATAGAGGGTGCAACTCTTGATTTTGGGATTGTGAGTTCTAGCTCCTTGTATGGTGTAGAGTTAACTTAAAATTTTTAAAAAATTAATTAAAAAGAGAGAAGATGCAAAAAGAAGTATTTGTAAGTCTAATACTATTTACTTTTTACATCCCTTTTTCTGGTCTAGGAATAGTTATTATAGCTTATATTTGTTTGTTTTTGGCCTTTTTAGCTTCTACTACTAGCCAGTCCTCGAAGTTGATGGGTTTTCTTTCTTTCTGAATTTAGGATTTACAAAATAACAACTTCCATGAAAATATAGTCTTTTCTATAACGATTCTCTCTTCCTCTTTTTAAATTTGCTTCCCATTCTTAAGAGACTCATTACCATCAATTTTCCCATCAATCTTTGATGGACTTAACTGAATGTGGTGAGCAAATAGTAGATTAGAATTGGGTCTCCATAGAGGTGGCCAGTGTAGAAACCCTCTTTTTTTGCTGGGGAATTCTAACAGGAGGAATTAGGTGGTACCTCTTACAAAGCAGTCTTTTTTTTTTAAAGATATTATTTATTTACTTGACAGAGAGAGATCACAAGTAGGCAGAGAGGCAGGCAGAGAGAGAGGAGGAAGCAGGCTCCCTGCGGAGCAGAGAGCCCGATGTGGGGCTCGATCCCAGGACCCTGGGATCATGACCTGAGCCGAAGGCAGAGGCTTTAACCCACTGAGCCACCCAGGCGCCCCTTACAAAGCAGTCTTACTGCTATGTCTTTTTGGGCCCATTAGTCTTTGAATCATCTCTTTGCCAGTAGTTCTATCTTTTGAGCATGATTTGTGGGTCATGGCACCCATGCATAGCCTGTGTCTGTAGAGAGGCCATATTGATTAATGCCTTTGGTGCAAATTATTCAGAAGATTATTATTGGGTTTTTTTTTTTAATCCTAAAAACATCCAAACACTCATTCTTTACTTTCCCAATTTGGTCTTTTTAATTTCCTTCACAGCTAAGACTTTATGAGAGCCCCTTTGTTCGGGAGCTACCGATTCTAGTGTTCAAGGTGTTTGTTCCAGGGACTGCACTTATGATTTTAAAGTGCCATAAATTCTTCAAACTAAACCCCTCTAGTTTTTATAACACCTTACCAGCTTAGATTGTGTGATCTTGAGAATGGAAAAAAAAAAAAGTTTCCATGAGATTAGGTAGCTATTCATATTATAAATATGACTTTATTAAATTTAACTGGCAAAGAGATCTGTTGCAAGTAAAGAAGGTGAAAATACAGGCTTAAAATATCCAGGACTGAGAATAGAACATTTAATTTCTGATTCTCTCTGCAGGTGGGGTATGAACTAGAATGCTAGTGTTGCTGCTGCCAGAAATCTTGCCTGTTTTTACACTTTTGCAAAGGACATGGGCAGTGGGAAAGAACACTTACCGAAGTACAACAGGGTTTATGTAGACATCCCTGAGGCTTAAGGAGGGCGGTATTTACCTTTCCGGAAGACAGTGGGTCTCTTGATGCCAAAAAGGTATATGAGAAAGATGGCGAAATGAAAGGAGATGAGAATCCAGACGCTCCATCCGCAGCCTTACCCTGTGACAGACCCAGAGGCAACTCCAAAGCCACCAGGGCAACTGCCTGTTCAGTTTGCCAAAGAGCCAGATGCTGTTGCTTGGAAGAATCTCCTCCACAGCTTGATGTCTGGGTCCTGTGATTGCCATCCAAAGAACAGTGGTGGGGCATGCTGGGATGAATGCAATCCCGGCATCCCACTACAGTGTTTTCTTTTTAAAAAGAGTCATTTTAAATTAAATAAGTTTTAAAATTCACATGTTATTTATTTTTTTTTTTAACGTGTAAAGGGAATTGGAGGACAATAGGACAAATGGAGGCCGTGTATTTGGGGGAAAAAAACCGCCTCTTAAATTTTTTTTCCTTATGGGTCATATTTAATTATCCCTTGAGGATTGGGACATTTAGAAAAGACAAAAGACCATCTACTATTCACAGTGATGAAATAAAAATCACTACAATCTAGATGAATGGTGATGCAGAGAATACTTATTATTTATGTTATTAACTATGATCACTTATAATGTTTATTTGCATGAAATAAAAGTAAGATATTCAATTTTAGTATTAGTTTTGCAACAGAATGTTGACTGCAGGTGTCACTGAACACGTGCTTCGATGAAAAAGGCAGTAACAAAACGATAGGTGACATGGAAGGGAAACAAATGCGCCCGAGTGTCTGATGAATCACTAGCATCTCTTCTTAAATATCACCAACTGTCACGTGAACCAACATCTCTCCTTTTCAAAATACGTGTCGATGCTCTGTGCTGTGTTGTAGCTGGGTGAATAGGAGCTGCTGTCTTTTGAGTCAGTCAGAGCACTTCAACAAATGAGTGTAATTGGATTCCAGGGTACAACCGAAATCTTTGCTCTTTTTTGTGTAATCTCTTATTTTTGTAATTATAGGACTTTTTTTCCCCTTTAATATTACCAGGCTTTGTCTAATAGCCTGATCGTAAGTGCTGGAGTGCCAGAGTCAATCTGTAATTTCTTTAATCATTATGATCAATGTGAATCATGGCATGGTTAATGCAGCCATGGTAATAGGTAATGGTTAAAAAGATAATCAAAATATTTGGATAGGAATAAGGCACTATAGAGCAGTGGTTCTTAACCAGGGACGGGGTTGCCCCTAGGGGACATTTGGCAATGTCTGGAGACATTTTTGGTTGTCACAACTGCTATCCAGGGGGTAGAGACAGTGGGTAGAGATAATTCTGTAAAATACACTTCTCCTCCTCCCTTCAGTTATTATTTAAGCACGTCAGCACGTCTCTAGCCACATCTTGATGAAATCAATTAGCAACTTTGTGTTATTATGCTCTGTTTCATGAACAGGGTACTCATTCAGCAGGAAAAAACCAGAAGTGCTGCTAACCATCCAGCAATGCAGAGAACAGCTCTCCCCACTCCCACAACAGACCATCTAGCCTAAAATGTCAAGAGTTACCAAGGTTGAGGAATTCTGATGTAGAGAAATAGGCAACATGTGTAGTAATGTTGCCATTTAAACATTTTTGATGACTACCAAAATATAGATGGCTATATAGTATCACAAATCCATATGGTATTTGTTTTTACCTCATAGGTGATACGAAAAAGCACTTCCATGGTTAAACCATTTCACCCCAGATGGGACTCGAATCCACAATCCGTCCTGGCTTAGGAGGCCAGTGCCTTATCTATTAGGCCCCTGGGACTTAACTAGGGTGTCATTAATCCAGATGAAAAGTAAACAACTCCAGCAATAACAACAACAACGTCACTCAAATATCTTCAAATACCTTCAGGTTTGGGATCATATAGGCAAGACATACAGGCATAATATTATTCTTACTTTCCATAAAATACACTTCTCATCCTCCCTTCAGTTATTATTTAAGGGTGTTGCTAGCCACATCTTGATGAGATCAATTAGCAACTTTGAGTTTATTGTGCTCTGTTTCATGAACAGGATACTAATTCAGCAGGAAAAACTCTATTAAAGAGTTTTGAATTTTAACCTTTTTTTCTCTTTCTAAAAATTCTTTCCAAAAAACTTAGAAATTGTGTAAAACTATAAAGAGGAAAATCAAAAGAATCCCTAATTCTACCACTTAAGTTTTCAGTTTCTGTAAACTCAGACTTATTATGTGGGCATTGATCCTTCACTATGGCAAAAAAATACTGTTTGACAAATATTTCATTATCGTTAAATTTTCATGATATTAACTTCCCTGTGCAGCAGATGAAAAGTGAAATTTTTAGTCCTTTTCATAACTGTTCTCAATACTAGTTCATCCCTCTGCTTTTGAGTGTGAATTTAGGTTTTTTGTTTGTTTTTTTGAGTAATTTGTTCAGTTGTACCAAATAGAGGGCATCTCTCCATAGAGAACCTTGCTTGGACAACACTAGCATCCTGCCTTGTCTGTTTTTATCTAACCTTCTGTATGGCCTGTCTTCTAATCATTTTTTCTTAACTCAGATGATTATGCTCAAGTTGTTTTTCAACTTTAAACTATTGTTCATAAGGTAATGCTTTTGTCTCAGTTAAATCTGTGGGTGAAGTTATCACCCCTGGACAAGACTAAGGCGATAGTTAGTTACTAATGGGGTTCCGGGTCCTGGCAGGGAGACAGGCACAGAGTTCTTGGCAAGGAATGAAGCCCAGACAGTAGTGTAGGCAGGATCTCCAGAATGGTAGGCCAGGCCAGGACAGAGAAATCACAGAAGCAAAGAGGACAAATCAAGGTTAATAGAGTAAAGCACAGCCTTTAAATAACAAACTGAACAATAATGAATTTGTGTTATCATTTAGGCAGTTATATCCTTAGCAAGACGTCTGCTTTATTTAAGCCATTAATGTTTGGTTTCCTCCTTGGACCCAGTTGCTTCTAGTCAGGGAAGCAAGGGGGGAGAGTGCAAATGGCCCATAATTTACAGGGTTTACCTTTTCTAGGATTTTAAAATAGGGACTAGGCCTCTCGCCACCAGTTGTTGTCTATTGCAGTTGAAAATGGCAATTTTACGGACCCCCTCAATACAAAACAAGAGTTTCAGTGAATAGTTTCTGCAGCGGAACTACCTCTTTGCAGAGTAGATCTTCTTCCTATTCCTGGGTGACCGGCAGTACATTCAACAGGAATAGACCTGCCGGGGGCGTGCTTGTTTATTATTATTACTTTTTTTTTACATAGTCTGAGCAACAGGATTTAGAAGTTCACCCTCTTGTGTCCACGAAATTCAGGGACATGAAAAGAAACGTAATATAGGGCTTTCTAAAGGTTACAAAAGAGTCGTTTGAGGAGAAGTAAACTGTACTGTGGAATGAATAATATTTCAGTTAGTAAAAAATGATATGGACATACAACTGAAGTATGAATCCAGGGCATCTGCGTGGCTCAGTTGGTTAAATGTCTGACTTTGGCTCAGGTCATGATCACAGGGTCCTGGATCCTGGGTCCTTGCTCAGCAGGGAGCCTCTTTCTCCTTCTCCCTCTGCCTGCTGTTCCCCTTGCTTGTGCTCTCTCTCTTCGTCAAATAAATAAATCTTAAAAAAAAAAAAAAAAAAGAATAGATGAACCCTTCTGCCAGTAAGACTGTAAAGTGACTCGTTCTGGTTCTCTTTGGGATCTTCTTTCTCATCCACTGATAATAGTTACCTGCTGGGCCTCCTCTAGGTCCCGTCCTGGTCACATCTAAATTTGGCCCAGGCCAGCCTAGCCATTTCTATGAATTACAGAGAAATTCCAGTCTCAGGGTGTCTCCAACATGAAATTTGAAATCCAATGGGGAGTGTCTTTCTGAACTTTATTTCTACACCTCTAATTATTTCTGTTCCTATTTATATGTGCAAATGCCAGAATGGGCTGCTCATTTAATTCTGTGTCTCAAAATTTTTATGGCTGTTAATTATAAAATTCATTTTATTTTATTCTGCTACTATAGAGAAAGGGGCCTATATATCCCCCCCAATGTTGATAGGAAGAGAATGGTAACTCCTCTGGGCCCTACCTAGAGGAGGTTTCCTTCTCTATCTCTTGTATGTTCTTGACTTAAGGCTACTTGTCATAGTCTTGCCTCTACTTTCTTTCCTTTATTTTTTTTATATTTTATTTATTTGACAGAGATCACACGTAGGCAGAGAGGCAGGGGAGAGAGAGGAGCAAGTAGGCTCCCTGCTGAGCAGAGAGCCCGATGTGGGGCTCGATCCCAGGACACTGGGATCATGACCTGAGCCGAACGCAGAGGCTTAACCCACTGAGCCACCCAGGTGCCCCTTGCCTCTACTTTCGTCATCAACTAAAAAGCAAACTAAAGAACCAGGTGCCTCTCTGTTAGGGTTTTGCACGTACACGATGCCCATTTATATGTGGTTTATATACATAATACCTACCTTCTTCCCAAACTGTTTTAAAAAAGAAAAAAGAAAAAAAGGGAATAGAGCATACATGGCCTAGGAAGCACTCGACCCTCAGGCCTGGGACTGAGTATCAACAGGAGTACAGTGCCTACTTTAGTCACTGTTTTTTAAAAATACACAGGAAGTGTAGAACCCCAAGTGAGCATGTTTATGACAGAAGCATCTTATGGACATTTCTACAAGCACTGCACACAGTTAAAGGGTAAGTTTGTTGAACCCGAGGAGGAATAGCTAAAGTGATGACCAATTAATATCATGAAAAGCATCTACAGAGAGGGGAGGAGGAATTTTGTTTTTTTTTTAAAAGATTTTATTCATCTATTTGACAGAGATGACAAACAGGCAGAGAGGCAGGCAGGGGGGGGGGGGGGAAGCAGGCCCCCTGCCGAGCAGAGAGCCCGACGCGGGGCTCGACCCCAGGATCCTGAGATCACGACCCGAGTCGAAGGCAGAGGCTTCAACCCACTGAGCCACCCAGGCGCCCCAGGAGGAGGAATTTTGAAGGATGCTCTCCATGCCTTCTTCTGAGATCAGAGATGATGAAAAAATGTAACATTGGAACCATGTCAGATAAACACACAGACTGACATCCCCAACTTAACCCAGCCCAGTACTAAAACACAGGAATATATTTACTGGTAGCCACTGTGGATTCTCTGTGTTGGAGATCTCTAAGAGGAGATTTGATGGCTTTGGGTAGGGGTGTGTGGGGGGCTCAGTCGGTTAAGCATCTGACTCTTGATCTTAGCTCAAATCTTGATCTCAGGGTGGTGAGTTCAAGCCCCACATGGGGCTCCAAAGTGGGTATGGATCTCACTTAAAGAAAAAAAAAACAAAACTTTGGTATACTATTTACACATGCCTGAGGATAACCAAATGATTCCTTAAGTTACTTTCCAGTTCTTATTCTTTGATGCAAATATAATTTTAAAATTATTTTTATTATTAGCTGAAATCTTTATTCCAGAGTAGTAAATTCTAGGAGGGTCTTCTTGGGTTTCGAGGCTATAAGAAGTTTAGTCCCTGAAATTCTCTCTAAAGAAAGCTCATAGTTGGGGTGCCTGGGTGAGTCAGTCAGTTAAGCATCTGCCTTCGGATCAGGTCATGATCCCAGGGCCCTGGAATTGAGCCCCATATTAGGCTCCCTGCTCAGCGGGGAGTCTGCATCTCCCCTTCCCACAGGTGTTTCCCATCCTTGTTCTCTCTCTTTCTCTGTCAAATAAATAAAATCTTAAAAAAAAGCAAGCAAGCAAGCTAGCTGGATCATAGTCCAAGATTTCATAGTTGTTGCATATTTTTTGGTATGTACTTTAGAACATTTTTCCTCATGAAGCACCTGGCTGGCTCAGTGGGAGGAGCATGCCACTCTTGACGTCAGGTGTGTGAGTTCAAGCCCCGTGTTGGATGTAGAGATTAATGAAAAAAATAAATTAATTAAAAAAAAATTTCTCCTTGTTCCTTATAGTCTTAGCTCTATTTACTATTTATAAACCTTTATTACTTGCCATGGGTTAAATTTTATTCTTCAGAGGTCAGCACAAATATTAAAAAAAAAATACTAAACCATTTGTTATATGGTTTATAAAATTATATTAAAATTTAAAACTATTATAACATTTGAAAAATCACTTTCACTGTTTGAATTATCATACAGTAAAACTGACCTCTTTTGGTGTACAGTTCTGTAGATTTTTAACCATATGTACAGATTCATGCAACCAGCATCACAACTGGGATACCCTGAACTCTTAACATCAGACATCCTCCAACTTTTAATAGTTTCACTACTGAAATCCTTTCTCTAATGTAATTGCTCCATGATTTTATATCCAGCAAATGCATAGTAGAATATAATTATTGTACTGTGTACCATATAAAATTAAGTTGTACACAATAGGTCCAATTCAGCAACTTGGATTTTTTAAGAGTATCTTGAGTAAAGCACTTTCTTGTGGATAAGCACTTATTCGTTTACATTTTTTTCCAGTAACTATATTCTACTTTAGAGAATGGATTTCATTTCATTAGAGAATGGAATTCCTTGTTATCACAATGGCTATCATCAACAGACAATAATACCCGTCAGTGTGGATACCAATAGTCCGTAAATTTGAAGACTTAATAGTGTTTCACAAGGTTTTTTAATTTTTTTAAATCTAATTTAAACTATGATATGAACTTAAAATCAGATTATAACTTAGAACATTTTTACCCATTTGCCTAGTGTAGAATCCATCTTGATTATATTTCATTTATTTTTCTGTAAAATTTTCCTAGGACAGATTGCAGAGAATGTGACTTCTACCACAATCCATCAAAACAAAACAAACTCCTTACCATACCAGATTTGTATATCCTAAAAATACTATCCTCAAGATGAAAGAAATGGATTTGAAGACTCTACTCATATTTTTATTGCTGAATTGGAGATAGCAAAAAGTTTTGGTCGTTCTTACTTGTGTACACTTTCTAAGGGGAATTAATACTACATACAGAGTCTGTTACTTTATTTTATTTTTATTCTAAATGAACTCCACACATGGGGTTCGACTCAAAACCCCGAGATCTAGAATCGCATGCTCTGCAGACTTAGGCAAACAGGCAACCCCAGATCTTTGTGATAGGCATGAGGAGTCCAATCTTTTAGCAGTGCCAAATTTGCCTGTTTGTAGACGTCCTTTCTGGATGGTAATAATTTGTTGAACCCAGTTTCTAGACACACAGAGAAGTAATAATATAGGTAAAGAGAGCATTGATTTTGGAGTGTGTGGTTGTTTTTTTTTTAAGATTTTATTTATTTATTTATTTGACAGACAGAGATCACAAGTAGGTAGAGAGGCAGGCAGAGAGAGAGGAGGAAGCAGGCTCCCCGCTGAGCAGAGAGCCCGATGTGGGGCTCGATCCCAGGACCCCGGGATCATGACCTGAGCTGAAGGCAGAGGCTTTAACCCACTGAGCCACCCAGGCGCCCCTTGGAGTGTGTTGTTTTTACAGACTGATGAACATATGTGTTTGTAATTTTTTAGATAACTAAGTTGAAATAGTCAAGGATTTGTACTCCACTAAGAACAGTCAACACACTGCATAGAATTCTGTGAAACACGCCCCTTCCTTTCCGTCTCTTCTTCAGAAAGAAGGTTATTATGAGACAGTAAACATAATAGGGTTAAAAATACCTGGAAATTTAGTACGTGGTGTCAGAGAAGATACCACAATAGTCAGATGTAATGAGGTTGGATTGTGTGTATTCTTCCAATTTGTCGTTTCCTTTCCAAGCTATTATTTCACCCTACTGATAACCTCCCTTCAGTTAAAAAAAAAAAAATTACACATTAATATTCACTACTTTTTGCAGGTTTTGAACAATTTTTTAATCCAACAAGCTATTTTACCTTACACAATAGATGTGGTCTTAGCCAATAATCTTCATTGTTAACAGCATCCAATGGCTTTCTAACAATTACATGACATCCCTTGTGTTCCATTTTCTTTCTATGCCAGTAAATGCCTTCTAAAGCACTCCAACTAGTAAGGTACACGAGATATCACTTTCATAAAGCTACGCTAGCTGTCTCTAATTCAATTATTCAACTCAAAGACTTCCTTCAAGGCTGCAAAATCGTCCTCCTGATACTGCCCCATTTCAGATGTTAACCTGAGCTGTTTGTGGTTGCTTGGATTGTAAAGTGTTTCTTTATCTATTTTGCTTATCTTTTAAGACCGTTTTTGCTTGTTGTGAAGAAATGGTTTCCGATTTTTTTTTTTCACTCCTGAAGAGTGACGGTAGGGATTATAGGTGGCTGTCATTTGTACACGTGTAAAGAAGAAACGAGCATCTTGCAGGGGAAATGTCGGCATCTCTTCCTGTGAAGAAAGCCATGATGTTACAGCCAACTGTGTACCACCCATGCCATGGCTTCTTACTGCTCACCACTTCCCACCCCCTTATTTCCGGGGAATCTTATTTGGGTCATTTGATTATTTAACTTATTATCTCCAGAGGCTGGGTAGGCTAGTACTGTTTGAACTCTAAATACACTCAAAATGCAATAAAGGCCAGAAGCTAGAGAGGATTAACCCCTCTACATTTTATAGTGATTGTTATATTTACCTTTTGAAAACCCATCCAGCTTCACCCCACAATTTCATCCTGGGAAAAAGTAGAAATGATATTGGATACATTATCAGAAGAGAGTCAGTATGTAGTTCTTTGTCACTAGTCATGAATCATTTCTTCTCACAAAATAATCTATTTGGAGTTAGTCTGTGATTTCTTTTTTCTTTCTCCCTGAATTTTTAGGTATGGAAACCATAGATCCCAAAACCTCCCCCATAGGGTCGATTCTACAGTGACTGAAATGATAAATCATTTGGCTGACGTGATTTTGCCTTTAAAAAAAAAATCCCTCAAGGTTGATGGTTACAACTCTCAATCTGGCCGCATTGCTGTTAAGGTTTTGAACAGCAGGCTCCTGGCATACTCACCATAATCAACCTGCGTTGGTCCTCACTGACCTAGCAAACTACCAACTGGTCGTTCTTCATGGGCTGTATTAGCTAGAAATTCACGAATTGCAACATTGGTGTACAATGATAGATACACTAACAGGATGCTAATCAGATACTGGGGCTGCTCAAACAAGCATGGTCCAAGGAGCATGTATTTCGTGGTCCTAGGCCATCTTCCAAGTCTAAAAGACAATGCAGAGGAACACAACCTAAGTGTTTATTAAGGAAGACCACCAAGGAAGGAAGACTACCTGCATCTTTCTGAGCTCACTCCAGTGAGATGACAGTCTTTGCCCTTTAGAAAGATCAGGGCTCAGGAAGTCTTCTCTAACCTGTTCTTGAGGTTATCTGTGGACACTTATCTTCTCATCTCTGTTTCATGGAGCGAACACACTTCTTTTCTCACCCACGTGCTGTAGGCCTATGTCATGCGGCACCTTGGACATTCAGTAGAACAAGGAGTAGATAACCTGGTGAAAAAACTGGAACTTTCTTTCTTTCTTTTTAAGATTTTATTTATTTGACAGAGAGAGAGAGAGAGAGAGAGAGAGACAGCCAGAGAGGGAACACAAGCAGGGGGAGTGGGAGAGGGAGAAGCAGACTTCCTGCATGTGGGGCTCGATTCTAGGACCTCGGGATTGTGACCTGAGTTGAAGACAGACGTTTAATGACTGAATCATCCAGGCGTCCCCAAAACTGGAACTTTCTGAAGAGATTGACAGCTTGTCTAATTATCAGACTTATATAATTTTTACTCCTCAGACTGAGGTGTTCATAAACTTCAGAAAAAAGCCTGGGAGTGGAGAGGGGTGGAGTCTGGCATGACTCCTACATCTGGAAAGGGACTCCTAATTAAAAAAAAAAAAAAAAAAGAAGTGATGGGGCAACTGGGTGGCTCAGCTGTTCAGCATCTGCCTTTGGCTCAGGCAGTGATCCCAAGGTCCTGGGGTTGAGCCCCACATCGGGCTCCCTGCTCAACAAGAAGCCTATTTCTCCTTCTCCCATTCCCCCTGCTTATGTTCCCTCTCTCAGTGTCTGTCTTTGTCAAATAAATAAATAAAATCTTTTAAAAAAAGTGAAAAAGAAAAAAGGAAGGAAAAATGGAAATTTCAGTTTAACTAACCCAACTAATTTCTCCCCCAGAAGAAGAAATGGGCTTAAATATATGAATTATATTTAATACAGATTAATATTATAAATACAGATCCAATGGAAGCCTAAGACACTATAAGAACAAAAGAAATAATAAGCACTATATTTAGTTATGTATAAATACTAGCTGAAGGTCAGTCTTCTTATTGATTAAGGAACCATGGTTTCTAGAGTTGTTTTTTCTTCCGCTAAATATAGAACATTAACTTAAGTCTGGTAATTCATGCTTGGTTTTATTTCTTCCTTCATCAGATGCTCACTAAGGAGCCACAGTGAGCTAGAAGCTGTGGGGGCCATTCTGAGGTATAACCTGTGGGAATAGAAACAAAGTCCACAGTGCTTTCCTATCAGTCAGAGTCCTGGCAAGCAATAGATGGTAACTGAAGACAGTCTAATGAAGGGATAACTTACAGAGTGCTGGTGGGCGTAAGGGAACCCACGAGGGATGGTGAAGCTCCGTGGGATGGGGAGTATTGGGAAGCCATCTCCACCCCTGCACCTGAAGGGATAAAGAGACAGAGCAGTTACTGGAACCCAAGGAAACTGTAGCTGTGGCTGTAGCTGTAGCTAGAGAGCCAGCTGATAGGAGTTGTGGCCCTCAGGAGAGGAATGCGGATACACCGTGCTCCACCAGGGGAGGAAATGGGCAACAAATACCACCTCTCTCCTCCCACCTTCTGATTTCCTGCTGGTGATCGTCACTGGTTAAACTTAGCCCCAAACCAGAGAATGTCAGAGCTAGTTGACAAAATCCACAAAGGTGAACATTCTGGTTTACAGAAGAGAGTGGAAAAGGGTAGGGGATGATTCTAGAGGGGCAGGCAGCATACCCAGCTCCCTGATTTTGAGATATCCATGCAAAGAAAGTTAACCACAAAATAAGACAACAATATAAAAGATGTCTCAAGATAAATGATAGGTGGTATAGACAATTGGTCCTAGGTGTGGTGTGTGGTGTAACACAGGGAAAACTCCTGAAAATAAAAGGAGTAGTTCTGTGATTGAGTCTTTAAGAATGCATTAGGTTTGGGGCGCGTGGGTGGCTCAGTGGGTTAAAGCCTCTGCCTTTGGCTTAGGTCATAATCTCAGGATACTGGGATCGAGCCCTACATCGGGCTCTCTGCTCAGTAGGGAGCCTGCTTCCCTCTCTCTCTTTCTGCCTGCCTCTCTGCCTACTTGTGATCTCTGTCTGTCCAATAAATAAAGTTTTTAAAAATGCTAAAAAAATGGGTTAGGTTTAGGTCAGCAAAGAGGAATGTGGAGGATAGTCTAGTTGGGGGGAGAATCATGGGAACAAATTTTATGGAAGCAAAAATGAATATGGCATGATTGAGAGATTATATTTGACTGGCACAGCATAGGTAGACAGCATATTAAAAATGCCAGGAACTTCCTGTGAGAATGGTGAACCACTCCCATTCATGAAGGTGTTCACATTTTTACTGAGTGCTTGCTGTATGCCTGGACTCTGCAAAGTTTTTGGACAAAAGAGGACATCAAAGATAGGCTACCTAGCCCAGAGGGCCTTTCAGTTTTACTTGCATTCACAAGGAACAGTGAACTACTTAACCATAAAAAGATAAAATGTCAAAGCGAACGTGACTTGGAGTTCAAAAGTGAGATCCAAAATGTGTAATTCCTGATGTGTGTTCACTCATTTTAAAAAATATATCGAACAAATGTTTTTGAAGCATCCAACACGTGCCAGGCGCGACCATGGAAGATATAGTCCCTTGGGGTAGTCCAGATCTAACAGCCAACAAACGAGAGTTTGGCCCAAACCTCATCTAGTTTCGACAAGAGTTAAGTGAGGTATACTCTTCCAAAATATACCCTAATAAATCCACAATAGGTGCTCACTAAATATTTGTTCACCAAATGAATAACTAATGATAATGAAGAAGTGTTATAAAATTTTAAAAAAGATTTTATTTATTTATTTGACAGAGAAAGAGATCACAAGTAGGCAGAGAGGCAGTCAGAGAGAGAGCAGAAGCAGGCTTCCTGCTGAGCAGAGACCCCGATGTGGGGCTCTGTCCCAGGACCCTGAGATCATGACCTGCGCCGAAGGCAGACATTAACCAACTGAGCCATCCAGGTGCCCTGAAGTGTTATAAATTTTTATGACATTTTGAAATGTGCAAGATAGGCGTTTATGCTGACGTCCAAAATCTAATCATAGTGCGGCCCACTATGAAGGGAGAGACTTGTCCTCTCTTGTTTACTGGAAAAATCCCAGCTCCTAGAACAGAGCCCAGCACAGGGCCTCAGCACAGTCTTTATCTACCGAATAAACGCTGGGATAAATTAAGAAATGAATGCATACTGGAAGCAAGTATTTTTACAGTGAGGTTGTTTCGGGTAGTGGCGTCCTTTGTTTGTGTGTAGGGGGATCCTTTGGGGGGACGTAGTTACCGTTACAGCACCTTAAGGACTCCTTCTGATTTGTCGTGAGTACTTCTTGTAAATGCATTTTAACTTTTCCTCACTTTAATTACTTGTGAGTTCCAGATGTGCAGTTGTTTAAATAGCTCTGAATATAAATGGGGAAAACCATGTCGTGCATCATGGCTGAAAGGCAACACATGAGGGCAACATATGAAGATGCAGGGCCGCTGTCTCAGGCCAGGGCCCAGGTGCGTATACCTGTGGTTGGCCTCAAGAGCCCTTGCATTTTTTACCTTTGTTCCTTTCTTTGAGAGCTCTGACTTCTTTGACCGCTGCCATTAAAATCATATTAAGTCATTCTGAAGTGCTTCCCATAAACACCAAATGAGAAGTACAGCCGTGAGAGAAATTATCTACCTGTGTGGAATAGGTTATTACTTGAATTTGTAACCTGAATGGCATATTTTAGAGAGGAAGTGTTGGGGGTGGGCACCCTCCCCCAACGCCTCATGTAATCAAGGAGTGTGGCTTCACCACCCCCACGCCCCGCAGGGTAGTTTTAACCCCATTGGCTTATTAATTATGATACCTGAGGGTAACTTACTATTTACTGCCTTTTAAACATTGTAGTTTTTATTTGCCATTGGACACAAATAGAGATCTGAGTTCAAACTGATTTTATGGCTTATAGAAACTAAAAGTCAGGAAGATTAATATTGTCAGATGATGACGGATATGCGAACATTTTAACTTAAAGCGGGCAGGCCTCCTTGCAGAGTGAATTACGTTTACACAACCAGATTTCTCATCTGGTTGGTTTTCCGTTTCACAGTCCCTGCCTCTGTGCGGATGAGACAGGAGCTCCGAGGCGTTTGGGTATCTGAAATATCTGGGAATTTTTACCACAGCCCAATGGTGGGTAAGGTGCTCTGTGCACCAAATCTTTGTATTTATATTTAGAAAGAAGCAGAAAATGATTGTTAGGGCTGACGGCACCTTGCTGACCTGAAGACAGAGTTTACGGTGAGGGGGGTTTTAGAGTCTCGTAGCTCAGAAAGGACAAATTCTTTTCACTTGAACAAAAGATGACTTCTGACAAAAACCTTAGCCATACACACTAAGACAGACTGAAATATGAGAGAGGTGAAGGAAGTCTGAAACACATGGATGAAACAATGTTTTCAGCATGTGCTAGGAATGAAATTATGCACATGCTACTCTGAGCTGAGTACGTGTTCCAATTTGTGAAATTCTGTTCTTGTTTTGAAGATTTCCACCCCACTGCTAAATATACCCGGAGAGCAGTATGCAGCTGTCTTCTGCCAGCATTCAGTTTCCAGTTGTATATGTAATATTCTAAGCAAGTTTTTTTTTTACTTCAGATTATGAAATTAAATTGGCATATTTAATTTCCTTCCCATAATGATTACTCTAGATGCTGTATAAAAACAAAACCAACTCTAAGTTTTCTCTCAGGTCTGAGCTCAGGGTCGCGGGATGGAGCCCGCTAAGGTTTCTCTCTCCCTCTCCTTCTGCCCCTCCTCCATACACCCCCCCATCCTCTCCCCACCAAAGATAAAATAAATCTTAAAAAAAATTAATAAAAGCAAATGTTTTGGGGCACCAGGCTGGCTTACTTGGAAGAGCATGGGACTCTTGATCTCAGGGTCATGAGTTTGAGCCCCATGTTGGCTGTAGAGATTACTTAAATAAATAAACTTTAAAAAATAAACGCAAACATTTGGGGCACAGTTGACACCACTATAGTATTACAATCTGTGGAAAGAAAGACATTGTTTTTCTTTTGAAGGTTTGTACAGAGTTGAAAAAAAAAGCTTTGGGCTGAAGAATGAAACATGGAATCTCAGTTGAGAAGTATAATTTGAAATGACTTAAACATTAAAAAAAATCTTCTGAACTTCAAGAAATTACAGTTAATACACAATGAAAGTAACTAGATTTTTTTTGTTACTTCTCGATCACCTTTATGGGTAAGTAGGAAGCAAAGACAGTCTGTTTATTAGACTATTATTGGGTAAGCCCTAAGTATTTTAGCAAAGAAAGAAAAAGGAAAGAAAAGGTTGGTTTAATCATGGGATTTCAACCTTTTTATTTATTTATTTATTTATTTATTATTTTTTTAAGATTTTATTTGACAGAGAGAGAGAGATAACAAGTAGGCAGAGAGGCAGGCAGAGATGGGGTTGGGGAAGCCGACTCCCTGCTGAGCAGAGAGCCCGATATGGGCCTCCATCCCATGACCCTGAGATCATGACCCGGGCCAAAGGCAGAGGCTTAACCCACTGAGCCACCCAGGTGCCCCGATTTCAACCTTTTTAATTGATAGTATATAAGGTCAAATAAAAAGTTTAAATAATTATTTCAAAACTCACATCTGGGATAGGCAAGGCTGCAGGGATGAAAAGACCCAAACAAGTAATGGCTCAACACAATGGAAGTTTCTTTCTTTTTTTTTTTTAATATTTTATTTATTTGACAGAGAGAAATCACAACTAGACAGAGAGGCAGGCAGAGGGAGAGGAGGAAGCAGGCTCCCTGCGGAGCAGAGAGCCGGATGTGGGGCTCGATCCCAGGACCGTGGGATCATGACCTGAGCCGAAGGCAGAGGCTTTAACCCACTGAGCCACCCAGGCGCCCCGGAAGTTTATTTCTTGCTCATGTCACAGTCCTAGGAGGGTGAACAGATTGGTCAGTGGCTCTCCTCTATGCACTCATGCAGGGTACCAGGTTCCCAGAGGCTCTCCTGTCTTCAAACTGTGGCTTCTATAATCACCCTGGTTGTCACTGTCACAGCCTGCTGGAAGGGGAAAGAGTCCGGAGGAGTGAGAGCAGAAGAGCACTACGGGCTCGGCCTGGAAGTGGCACACGTGCCATTGCCTGACACCCAGTAACACGGCTGCCTAACTGTAAATAAGAGTCTAGCGCTGTGCTTAAGGGGCGGGGGAGGGACAGATTTTGGTGAATAGCCAATAGCCTCCACCACAGTTTAGCGCCTTCCCAGCCTAGCAGAGTGTGTCATGCGTACTAGGCCTTCCATTAATATTTGCTGAATTGAGTATGTGTATATTACCTTCCAAATGTGTGCATATTTCTATAATGTGGCAATAGGATAGTGGTGATATTTCCTATTTTGCTACTGTGACCTGAAACTTTATTATTTATTTGGGTAGTTATCTATATTCCAATTTGTTACAATAATTAAAGATGGAGGAATGGAGCAAGATGAAATAACTTGGGGCACCTGGGTGGCTCCGTCGGATAAGTGTCCAGCTCTGGGTTTCGGGTCAGGTTGTGATCTCAGGGTTGTGGGATCGAGCCCCATGTTTGGCTCCGTGCTCTACAGAGTCCTCTTGGGATTTTCTCTCCCTCTCCCTCTGCCCTTTCCCCACTAAAATAAATAAATAAATCTTCAAAAAGAAGATGAAATAACTTGTCATTAATAAATATTTTTCTGTGGTTCTACATAGCCTTCAAAATAACAATGTAGCAATTTAATTTATTAAGACTTATACCTAGGGGAGCCTTGGTGGCTCAGTCTGTAAATGTTGGACTCTTGGTTTTGGCTCAGGTCATGATCTCTGTGTCATGAGATGGAGCCTTCCTCGGCTCCATGCTGGGTGTGGAGCCTGCTTAAGATTCTCTCTCTCTCTCCCTCTCTCTCTAACTCTTCCCAGACTCATGTTCCCTCTCAAGTAAATAAATAAATCTTAAAAAAAAGAAAAAAGACTTACACCTTAAAGGCAGACGTAGTTTTTTTCTTTATGCATACATTATAAGTTATATATGCTACATTGACAATGATTTGGCTGAAGTAATTTCTAAGGATAAATCCCTAGAAGAGAAAATATTGGACCAAAGGAAATAAATAATTACATGAGCTTTGCAAGGATGTACAGCATTTGCAGAAAGGAGTCCAGAACTCAGTGGCATTTGAAACATGTTCACTGCCTAAAATGTGCACAACGGTATAATTTTGTTTTAATTTCTATTTCTTTAATTGTTAATGACATCTCCTTACTACTTTCCCCCCTTTGGGGGAGATAGTGCTTTCTATTTAGATATGATTTGTTGAGTACTATCATTAAACATGTCATTCAGAAATGAAATTGGCTTTAAAGTCTTCAAGTAAATACAAATCCAGGGTTCTTTAATCTGGAGTCTGAGGATTCTTTTTTTTTTTTTTTTTAAGATTTTATTTATTTGACAGAGATCACAAGTAGGCAGAGAGGCAGGCAGAGAGAGAGAGGAAGGGAAGCAGTCTCCCCACTGAGCAGAGAGCCCGATGCGGGGCTCTATCCCAGGACCCTGAGATCATGACCTGAGCCGAAGGCAGAAGCTTTAACCCACTGAGCCACCCAGGCGCCCCTGGAGTCTGAGGATTCTTAAGAGTCCACAGGTGGCCTTCGAGGAATAGTGACATTCCTGGAATTGTGGGGCAAAATGTTGTGTGTGGGCACTTATGTACGTTTTTCTGTCTATTGTGTACATGGTATTTTAAATCAGATTCTTCCGCGTCCATTCTCCTTCCTTTCCATGAGTAATCTAAGCATTTAGGTCCATCAGAAGTAGAAAAATATACTGTGACTCAGTTTCACTCCAGGACTTTAGTTTTCGCTGGATACTAGTGCTACCGCAGAGGTGCCTGATTTCTGGGTTAAAAAGACAGAATTTAATTAAATGCTGGTTTAGTGGAAGCTTTCTCTTTTAATTTTATGTTATTGAGGTTCTATGGCTCTATGACTCACAGACATTAGCTGTGTGTGACTAATATTTCTAAGCTTTGGGAACTATGCACAGAAGTTTCAACAACAATGTCCTAATATTTTTGAAGGATCGTTCAAACATCCGAAGACATAGGCATAAATAGTAGGAAAAACAGAAACAAGAGTCCCAAGTTGAGAAAGCCCCGGGATCCTGGTAGGTTTTGGAAGTGAAACCAAATTATAGGAGGCAAAAGTAAAGAAGGAGGCAGAAACACAAAGTGACACAAGAAAAAGATGAACATTTTTGTCCTAAACTTATAATAAGCCAGGAGGTGAAGGACTGCATGGTGACTTCATCTACGTCTCACTAGAATCTAAGCTCTGTGGTGCCAGGCGCCCTGCCTGATCACAGATGTATTCCCAGCACTTAAAACAGTGACCAGTGGTGGGCATTTGATGCTGATTTATTGGAAAATAGTAACAAGCCAAGTAAATTCCAACTGAAAAACATGCACCTTGAATTCTCGTTGGAAAGCAGGCAGAAGAATGATGCCAGGACAGGGCCACTGATGGATTCAACAAGTATCTCAGGCTTGTTGTGACTGCGTGTAAGGCAGTATGCTGGGGACCGCAGAGGTTGCAGGTGGCTTCCAGGCTTTTAAGGTTGGCCGCTTCACCCACCCACACAGCAGGGAGCCTGATGAGGGGCTCCATCCCAGGTCCCTGGGACTATGACATGAGCCGAAGGCAGACGTTTAACAGACTGAGCCACCCAGGCGCCCCCAAAATGGATTTTTAAAATTAATTTTTTTAAAGATTTTATTTATTTATTTGACAGAGATCACAAGTAGGCAGAGAGGCAGGCAGAGAGAGAGGGGGAAGCAGGCTCCCTGCTGAGCAGAGAGAGCCCGATGCGGGACTCAATCCCAGGACCCTGAGATCATGACCCGAGCCGAAAGCAGAGGCTTTAACCCCCTGAGCCACCCAAGTGCCCCTTTAAAGATTTTTTTTTTTTTTAGATTTTATTTATTTATTTATTTTTTAGATTTTATTTATTTTTTTTTTATTTATTTGACAGAGAGAAATCACAAGAGAGGCAGGCAGAGAGAGAGGAAGGGAAGCAGGCTCTCCGCCGAGCAGAAAGCCCGATGCGGGACTCGATCCCAGGACCCTGAGATCATGACCCGAGCCGAAGGCAGCGGCTTAACCCACTGAGCCACCCAGGCGCCCCTAAAGATTTTTTTTAAAATTATTTATTTATTTGACAGAGAGAGAGAGATCACAAGTAGACAGAGAGGCAGGCAGAGAGAGAGAGAGGGAAGCAGGCTCCATGCTGAGCAGAGAGCCCGATGTGGGATTCGACCCCAGGACCCTGAAGATCATGACCTGAGCCGAAGGCAGCGGCTTAACCCACTGAGCCACCCAGGCGCCCCGCAAGTGCCCCTTTAAAATTAATTTTAAATAAAGCATGCATGAAAACATATTTATTTATTCATTTAAGATTTTATTTATTCATTTGAGAGAGAGCATGAGTGGGAGGAGGGGCAGGGGCAGAGCGAAAAACAGACTCCCTGCTGAGCAGGGAGCCCAATGTGGACTCCATCTTGATTCCGGGATCCTGGGATCATAACTTGAGCCAAAGGCAGATGCTTAACCAACTGAACCACCCAAAGGCCCCTGAAAGCATCTTAATAAAATATTGCTTTCATATAGATTTTAAGAATACAATCTAAATAAAAAGAAAACAGCTATTTTTCCAATACATGTTTGAGGTAGCAGCACGTGGCTGGCTCAGTGGCTAGAGCCTACAACTCCTGATCTCGGGGTTGTGAAATTGAGCCTCACATTGGGTATAGAGATTATTGAAAATAAAAAATTAAAAAAAAAGATTTATGATATGTCCCTTAGACTTTTCCCCCTTTTACTTTGCGCATAAAGGATTCTGGAAACTGCTGTTGTGTAAGACAAAGAAAACAGTGTCAAGGATAATTATTATTCGGGATAGCAGATGTTAGGAGCCCTAGGAAGAGTATAGGTAAAATATTGCGAGGGTTTGGAAGGAGGAATGATCACCATTTCTTTCAGTGTCTTTCTGGCTGCAAGTAATAGAAACTAGAAGTGAGTGATTTGATACGAGTTCACTGGACGGATATGAAGTTCTTCATAACATCAAAAGATAGGGCCAAAAGCCAACACCAGCAGGGATGGGAGCAGAGCAGGTACGGGCTTCTGTGAGCAGAAATAATGGATGGATTCTTCAGGGCATGAATGAGCTCCAGCCATTTTCCATGCTTGGATCACTCAAGAATGAAATGGCAGAGAGCTAGAGCCAGAAGGAGAGCTGGAGGAGGCAGAGGGTGTGGTTCCTGACAAGCCTAGTGAATGTCCGTCTTCATCCCCTCACCACAAAGGATGGGGCATTTTCAGTTATAGTCCCCTCAAGATTGCATGCATCCCCAAGGGAAGAATGGTGGATGAATGACGCCAGGCAAGAAAAAACCTATGGGTGTTCAAGTACATACTGAGCTTGGGGTATGACAGAGTTATACCCCAATGCTAAAGAGTTAGCATTCGAATTTAGGCCTTAAAAAAAATAAACAATATTTAAATATGTAGGAGTGAAGAGAGGGATTAGGTCTGAAGACAAGAGATCATGGTATGAGCAGAGGCCCAGAGGATGGACCAGAAAACAGGTCTACCAGAGATGTGTTGGGAAGAGAGAACGGCTCCGTTTGGATAGAGTATCAGGTAAGAACATACCATGAAGAATCATGAATGCCAGCCCACGAAGGTTGGATTTTATTCTGTAAGCAAAGGATGGCCTGATTTTTTTTTTTTTTAAGGTGGGACATGCAGCTATGTAATTAGATATTGAATATTAGCTATGTCCTTTTTTTTTTTTTTTTTTTTTTGGTAACGAAGTTCCCTCTGGTGACAGGGGATGGATGGGAGAAGAGATTGGATGCAGGAAAACCAGTTAGGACAGTATTGGTAAGGTTTGGTCTAGAATTACGAAGGAAGTGAACTAGTATAAGGGCTGTGGGGATGTTGCTGAGGAGACAGCACGGGAGATGTTGTGAAGGTTGTATTTAACAACTGGGTTTGCTGTCACCAACGCCACAGGAAGTGACGCTGAATGTGTGGCTGAAGATTCAGTCACCAGGATCTATGTACCGTTGCTCACAGAAATAATAACAATGTCTTTTAGCTGCCGTTACTTTTCACATCCTTTATCAGTTAATCAAATATTCTTCATGCTTAAAATCAAGCTATTGGAGAAAATCTCTAGGTGCATCAATGTGTTCCTGTAGCTTGAAACTTAAAACTGAAGAAATCGGTTTAGATGATATATATCCACCTTCCACTAAAAACAAACAGGAAAGATACTGTAAGGAAGCATCCACAAACTTCTGGCAAATGTCGTATAGTAAACATTTGAGGCTTTGTGGGCCATGCAACTTCTGTTGTAACTACTCAACTCTTCCAGAAAGCAGCTACAAACAAATTTAAATGAACGAATAGGGGGTGCTTGGGTAGCTCAGTCAGTTAAGTGTTTGCCTTCAGCCCAGGTCATGATCCCAGGGTCCCGGGATCAAGTCCCGTTGGGTTACCTGCTCAGTGGGGAGTCTGCTTGTCCCTCTGACTCTGCCTTGTTTGTACTCTCTCTCAGTCTCTCTCTCTCCCAAATAAATAAAATCTTAAAAAAAAAATGAATCAGGTGGTATTCCAATGCATCATTATTTATGGACACTGAAATTTGAATTTCAGATAATTTTCACGTGCCACAAAACCTTCTTTTGATATTCTTCTATCATTTAAAAATGTAAAAACAGGGGCGCCTGGGTGGCTCAGTGGGTTAAAGCCTCTGCCTTTCGCTCAGATCATGATCCCAGGGTCCTGGGATCGAGCCCCTCATGGGGCTCTCTGCTTGGCAGGGAGCCTGCTTCCTCCTCTCTCTCTCTCTCTGCCTGCCTCTCTCCCTACTTGTGATCTCTATCTGTCAAATAAAAATAAATAAAATCTTAAAAAAAAAAAGTAAAAACAGTGCCTACAAGTGTAGATACAGAAGTCCTGGAGACCTCATGCACAGTGCAGTGATTATAGATGACAGAACTGTGTTATAAATATTAAACTGGCTAAGAGACTGGATCTTAATTGTTTCCCGCACTAAAGGAAATGATAATGGTGTGAAGGGATAGAGGCATTAGCTACTGCTACAATTGCCATCATATGGCAATATAAATGTATGAAATCAATATGTTATACACCTTAAACTTACACTGTTACGTGTCACATATCTCAATGAAAGATACCAATGAATAAAAAATTTTAATAAAATCCTGGAAAAAATAAAAATCAAATGAAATAAAAATGTAAAAACCATTCTTTGTTCCCAGGCTGTAAAAAAACAGGCAGCAGATTGGATTTCACACTTGTTAATAATGTCATTGGTACCACCACAGCTTTAGAAATCAGGACCAACGTGTTTTTCATGAGTCAGCAGCAATGTGAACCCATTCTGAAAGTAGTAGCTGAGCTAGAAGAGGGGAAAACATTAATACCTCAAAAACTGATTCTGCTTTACTTGTTTTTGGTTGAAATGAATGGAGTTTTTCTTGCAGCTTTCTTTCTTAATGTTTCTTAATCTTCCTTAATATTGACATTAATTTTTTTTAAATTTTTTTTAAGATTTCCTATTTATTTATTTGACAGAGAGAGATCACAGGTAGGCAGAGAGGCAGGCAGAGAGAGTGAGAGGGAAGCAGGCTCCCTGCTGAGCAGAGAGCCCGATGCGGGACTCGATCCCAGGACCCCGAGATCATGACCTGAGCCGAAGGCAGTGGCTCAAACCACTCAGACACCCAGGCACCCTTGACATTAATTTTTAATGTTAATATTTGATAAAATACAGAATAGGCTAAAGTCACAGTCCAAAACACAGCACTTTGGGCAATACAGAAGTTAACTTCTCTCTGAGAAATATAATCTTTATCTGGGAAGCCAAGTAATCCAACTAAAATTGGGAGTTATATTCTCATGGGAAGATGGGGGGAATAGAATTGTAGAAATATTTGAAGGCAGCAGGAAGTCTCTGCCAAGTGTTGCATGTTACTAAACAATTTCTATATTCTAAATGGAGATTGTTTTGTTGTTTCATTCAGGGAAAGGGAGTCCTTCTAAATATTTTAAATGGTTAACTTAAACTCTAGAAAAAGAAATCAGTTATTTTGTTGGCAGTGTCTTTTCCCAAAGCTTTTACTGTGGTAACTTGTATAACATCATAAATTCATTCAACAAGTACTTTTGAGCACCTTTGATGCCAGGCATCTTTCTAGGTAGATAAAAACCCTCATTTCCGTGGACTCAAAATGGATGAAGGACCTCAATGTGAGAAAGGAATCCATCAAAATCCTTGAGGAGAACACAGGCAGCAACCTCTTTGACCTCAGCCACAGCAACTTCTTCCAAGGAACATCACCAAAGGCAAGGGAAGCAAGGGCAAAAATCAACTATTGGGACTTCATCAAGACGAAAAGCTCCTGCACAGCAAAGGAAACAGTCAACAAAACCAAAAGACAACTGACAGAATGGAAGAAGATATTTGCAAACGACATATCAGGTAAAGGGCTAGTATCCAAAATCTATAAAGAGCATAGTAAACTCAACATCCAAAGAACAAATAATCCAATCAAGAAATGGGTAGAGAACATGACCAGACATTTCTGCAAAGAAGACATCCAGATGGCCAACAGACGCATGAAAAAGTGCTCCACATCACTGGGCATCAGGGAAATACAAATCAAAACCCCAGTGAGGTACCACCTCATACCAGTCAGAATGGCTAAAATTAACAAGTCAGGAAACGACAGATGCTGACGAGGATGCAGAGAAAGGGAACCTCCTACACTGTTGGTGGGAATGCAAGCTGGTGCAACCACTCTGGAAAACAGCATGGAGGTTCCTCAAAATGTTGAAAATAGAACTACCCTATGACCCAGCAATTGCACTACTGGGTATTTACCCTAAAGATACAAACGCAGTGATCCGAAGGGGCACATGTACCCGAATGTTTATAGCAGCAATGTCCACAATAGCCAAACTATGGAAAGACCTAGATGTCTATCAACGGATGAATGGATAAAGAAGATGTGGTATATATACACAACGGAATACAATGCAGCCATCAAAAGAAATGAAATCTTGCCATTTGCAACAACAACGTGGATGGAACTAGAGGGTATCATGCTTAGCGAAATAAGTCAATCAGAGAAAGACAATTATCATATGATCTCCCTGATATGAGGAAGTGGAGAGGCAACGTGGGGGGTTTGGGGAGTAGGAAAGGAATAAAGGAAACAAGATGGGATCAGGAGGGAGACAAACCATAAGCCACTCTTAATCTCACAAAACAAACTGAGGGTTGCTGAGGGGTGATGGGGTTGGGAGAGGGTGGTTGAGTTATGGACATTGGGGAAGATATGTGCTATGGTGAGTGCTGTGAAGTGTGTAAACCTGAGTCCCTGATATATGCCAGACGCTGTTCTAAGTGCTTTACGAGTCATTATCTCATTTTATTCCTACAGTAACTCTCTGCGGCAGGTGCTCTAATTATTTCCATTTTACAGCTATGCGATTGAGGCTGAGCAAAGCGGTAGGCTTGGGATTCTGTCCTTGGCAGTCTGACTCCCGAGCTGGCATGGCATCCACCATGTTGTACTGCCTTCAAGAGAGTTGAACCCTTGGTTGTCATTTTCCTCTAGATTTACAGCTCCGTTTGGGCCACAGGTGACAGCATAGATTTGCATTTCCTAAAGAAAGAGGGAATGAAGTTAAATCATAAACAAGAGAGTCCCTGTAAGGTATGATGTTCAAAAAACTGCGAAGAGTTTGTGCCTTTTTCCCTGATTGCCTGCTAGCACCTTACTCACTGTAGGGAAAAGAGTACAGGGTAACAGTACTATATATAAAGCAATTCATTATTTTTTTGAAAAGCGATAATGGCCTTGATTTCACCTTAAGAGTCCAGAGCAGCAGAGGACTGATAGCACCCTAAGAAGCATGCACTCAGCAAGATTCCCTAAATAGTTCTTTCCCCTCCAGTCCCGACCCAGTAACCTCCAGGCCATTCTATTCTCTGGCATCTCCTGTATAGGGCCCCAAAGAGTATGCTGATGCCTGCAACATCCTTTTAGGATTTGAAGACCTGTAGACAAATGGCTCCTAGGGACAGGGAACATATCAAAACGTAATCCTCACTCATAACAGAATTGAGTTTGGTGTGAACCCAGCAATCAGGGAATGAAAGGTGAGTGCATTAACCTACCATGTTATCTGTATAGGAGTTGTATATCTTAAATGGAACAGACATCCCTGCAAAACAATAATGGACTGAGATTAATGAGTTACAGGTGACCCGCAGACACGGGAAGGTTGACTTTGGATAAGCACCCACAAAGGTCAAGTGCTTATCTGAATTAACCACAAGTCTTGGATCTGGGGTAAAAATAAAGGACGAGAAATACCCTAGGGAGAGGCTTTCTTCAACCTGAGTTTTGTGCTCTTTCTTACCTTCTGCTAAATTCTGCATTGGATTGGACCAGCCCTTTCTTGTGGCATTTCCACACACATCTCTGGCCTAAGCCAGATCTCAACATCGAAACCCCAGAGCAATGCTTTTCAGATTTCTGCAGTTTCGAGACGTGTTGTAGACCCAATTATGTTTGCTAACATAGAAGTGAGTCCTTTTGACAGAGGCTCTATAAGAATTGGACGAAATCTTCCCAGCCGCAGTCACTTTTGCCTAGTACTGACTTGAGGATTTGCATTTGTCTCCTTGTAGGGTGCAAATAGGTAGGGGCAATGACAACTTTCTGTGTTTATTACTCTCGTCCTTGGGTCAATTTTATTATTTCCATTTAAGGCAATAATTAATCCGCAGAACAGTGCCGTATTCCGCTTATCGAAAAACGTACTTGACGCCCACCTCCATTAATTAAGTGGAGTTGTATAGCTACTCAGTGTCTCCTCCCCCATAGAGAGTACTCACTGGGCTCTATCTTAGGACCCTGCCCCAAAAGTGAGTGAGTAGACTGGGAGAGGCTCATGGAGCTGGAGTAGACCGAGTTTGGGCTGTAGGAGGGGTTCTGTGTGGACAGTAGAGTGCTCCTGTGGGAAGGTGAGCATACACTCACCTAATACAAAACACCAGGGCGTCTCCACTGGTAGATAGAATCCTGTTCCAGGTGTGTTGTCAATAGTAGAAAAATATAAAGAGACAACTCACATGCACCCCACCCTGCCAGAACTTGGAAATGAGAGAAATAAGATACCCACTGAGAGCAAAATTTTAAAAACAACGACTAAAATAGAGCATAGATATGCAAAATTTTCTTACACCCTAAAAGAGTCCGAAGAAACCTAGGCAAATGCATTTACACATGCAAAGAAAGAATGTGTTAATCAAAGGGGGTTGGTCTGCCCTAGAAGGTGGTCAAGAGAAAGTTCCTGAGGCAGAGTTAGAGGGAATGGTCTAAGTTTTGCCCCCTGAAGACCAGGCCTGGCTGAAGTTTTTTTCAGACCAGGGTAAGCAACAACTGAACATTTTCTCAAACAGATCAGTATGGACTGCTTACAATGTGCCAGACTTGTGTCAGGCTTTGGGAGAAAGTGCCCAGTATGGAGACTACCCTTCAAGACAGAAGGCTGACCTGAGCCAGGCACTTTATGAAGGAGAGAATATTAACATAATAGAGGCAACTGTGGGCTGGGGACTCTCTGTCTGAGGAGGAAGTAATCCTAGACTGTAGAGGCTGAGGACGTGTTGGAGTTAAACAGTGGAAGGAGGTGGAAGGAGGGTGCTTCAAACAGGGCTGGCATTTGCTCAGAGCTCCGGGATGGGATCGTCATAGCTTGCAGCACGTTTGAGAGCTGGAAGGGGGGCCCGTGTGGTTGGACCCAGAGTGGTTTTAAGATAATAGATAATATTTCGTGAGCACTTAGTAGGTGCCAGACGGTCTTGGAAGCAGTTTACTCTACTAATTTCATCACAATCTTGTGAAGCAACCACTATCTTTATTCCCTTTTTCCTGAAGAAGAAACTATGTCACAATAAATAAATAAACTGCCTGAGCTTGGAAGTAGAGCAAGGGGATCTGAATCATGAAGTGTGGGTTGCAGAGTCTATGTTCCTAGCCAGTTCCTACACTGAAGGCACAGACTAAGCAGCCCGACCTTGTAGGGCCAGTAGGTTGAGGATTTTGTCTCCTTCTGAGAACAATGCCCAGTATTAGAGGAATGACCTTGTGGAATACATATTCCACATTTGAAGAAAATCACTCAGGCTGAAATGTGATTAGCTACTGTTTTTTAAAAATCTGATTATAATTTTGCTTCCATGTAAGCCTGCAAAGAGGGAATTTATAAATCATGTGAGCTTAAAGAATTTTGCTCACTTTTCTTTCTTTCTTTCTTTGAGACAGACAGAGAGAGAGAGAGCGCGCGCGCATACCTGCAGGGGGGAGGAGCAGAAGGAGAAAGGAGAAGCAGGCTCCCCAGTGAGCAGGGACCCCATGCAGGACTCCATCCCAGGACCCGGAGATGTTGACCTGAGCTGAAGGCAGATGCTTAATCGACTGAGCCAACCAGGCATGCTCCCCCGCCCCCGACACCTTTTTTTACGATTTTAAGGATCGGGATGGCTGTGTGGCTCAGTTGGTTGAGCATCTGCCTTTGGCTGAGGTCATGATCCCAGAGTCCTGGGACTGAGTCCCACATAGGCCCCTTGCTCAGCAATGAGCCTGCTTCTCCCTCTGCCTGCCACTCCCCTTGCTTGTACTCTCTCTCTCTCTCTCTCTGACAAATAAATAAATGAATCTTAAAAAAATATATATTTTATGGATAGCCACTTCTTACTATGAATTAATACTCACTTTTTTTTTTTTAAATATACTAACTTCTGAGCATGATCTGGCTTTCCAAAATTCTTGGTGGTAGGTACAGAATATATTGTGTGTGTGGTTCTGAGTATTTTGCAAGAGTCTTTTTAAAGACTCTTTTTAAAGAAGATTTATTTATTTATTTGAGTGTGTGGTTTATTTATTTATTGTGTGTGTGGTTCTGAGTATTTTGCAAGAGTCTTTTTAAAGACTCTTTTTAAAGAAGATTTATTTATTTATTTGAGAGAAGGAGAGAGAGGAGTTGGGTTGGGGGGAGAAGGGCAGAGGGAGGGGGAGAGAGAGAATTCAAGTAGACTCCGCAATGAGTGCAGAGCTTGATGCAGGGCTACATCTCACAATCTGAGATCACAAACTGAGCGGAAATCAAGAGTCAGACGCTTCACTGACTGAGCCACCCTGGCACCCAACAGTTAGTTCTTTTTTCTTTTCTTTCTTTTTTTTTTTTTTTTAAAGATTTTTTTTTTATTTTTATTTATTTATTTGACAGCGAGAGACAGGAGATCACAAGCAGGCAGAGAGGCAGGCAGAGAGAGAGAGAGGGAAGCAGGCCCCCCGCGGAGCAGAGAGCCCGATGCGGGACTCGATCCCAGGACCCCGAGATCATGACCCGAGCCGAAGGCAGCGGCCCAACCCACTGAGCCACGAGTACAGTCAACATTAGGGTTTTTTTTTTTTTTTTAAGATTTTATTTATTTATTTGACAGAGAAATCACAAGTAGGCAGAGAGGAAGGCAGAAAGAGAGGGGGAAGCAGGCTCCGTGCTGAGCAGAGAGCCCGATGACCGGGGCTCGATCCCAGGACCCTGAGATTATGACCTGAGCTGAAGGCAGAGGCTTAATCCACTGAGCCACCCAGGCACCCCCAACAGTTATTTCTTAGTGTAAATTAATAAAATGGTACCCGTTTTGATATGTCCGACTCATGAGATAGACAAAGCAATCTGCCTTGGAATGATTGATTTACTTTCTAAGAAGATGAAGTTTCTGATTTGCAGTGCTGAAGATCAGGCTTTGAATAGACTGTAGTAAATTCACCAAAGTAATGACTTTGCTCTGTGGCTGCTCAGGAGAAACCCTGCTGCCTCCCACCCCCTCCCCCAGCCCCAGGGTAATAGTTGTTAACTCACAAGGGTCAGCTACAGGGCCTTTTATCCCTCCTACCTCCTCCTCCTCTTCCTTCTACTTATAAGACATTCAGAAACCTAGGCAGGTAGGCAGTATTAGGAACGTCCATCAGAGGGTATGTTCAGGGACACCTGCATGGCTCAGTCAGTTAAGCATCTGCCTTTGGCTCAGGTCGTGATCCCAGGGTCCTGGGATTGAGTCCCATGTGGGGTTCCTTGCTCAGCAAAGAGCCTGCTCCTCCTTCTGCCTGCTGCTCTCCTTGCTTGTGCTCTCTCTCTGACAAATAAATAAATAAATTCTTTTTAAAAAGAGGGGAAAAAAGGAAGGTATATTCGGAGCCCCCTGCTAGGGACCAACAAGAGCAGTGCAGGGTGTCAGGACTGAGGGGACTGTGATATTAGACAGGGAAATAAGAGGGAAATCCACTTAACATAACAAGGAGCAAGATGGGACCTGGATCTTGTGTTCACAGTAGGGCAGAGTAAGAGCCATTCGGGCTGGACATACACATCTAGACAGTGCAGAGATGGTACATAAAGCTATGTGATGAAATCCTCTGGGAACTAAATGTAGTTAGAGAACAAAAGGGTCAAAACCCTAAGCCCTGGGGCACTCCAACTCTTAGAGGCAGAGAGACGAAGAAGCACAAGCAGGGAAGTCAGAGAAAGAAGTGCTCTGGCAGGCAAGCTGCATTTCAGTGGGGAGAAAATGATCGGCCACCTAAATGTTTAAATGAGGACTGAGAACTGATCGCTCTGCCAATGTAGAAGTCCTTAGTGATCTTAGCAGGAGCAGTTTTGATGTTTGCAATGGGGAGGAGGGGTGGTGATTGAACTGGGTTCGAGAGAAATGGAAGGAGAGAAATTACTAGTAAGTATCAACTTCTTTGAGGAGTTTTCTTGTCAAGAGGTGCGGAGGAAATGGGAAGTCAATGGATGATGATGAGAGAGCCGACTGTGGAGGCCTGAGGAGAGAGGGGAAGGGATGAAAGCGCTCTGGGGACAGTGGAGGAGGGAATGGTATAGGACAGCACATGCTGGCTGGGCAGGGCGATGGCTCCATGGGAGGTTATGAGAACCAGGAATTTAGAATGAGACCAGCCAGCATAGTTGGTTGTTTTCTCCAGCCTGGTCAGTTCCGAGATGCAAACTCCAGTGGAATAGGCAGAGAGTGTAATAAGTTGTGAGAATTTACCAATACATTCAGGTAGAGAGGAGCAAGGAGTTCGAGGGTGCTTGCAAGAGAATAAAAATGGTAATGGATCATAGAACTCAGGCAGGATTAGGAGGAGGAAAGTGAGGACACAGAGGATGAGGACAGTGACAAGGTGGAAGGGAAGATCAATAGATTGTCCCACTGGAGCAAAAAGATATGTACTCCCAGTGGCATGTCTGGCCTTTAGCCTAATAAATCTCTCCAAGTTTTTTAAAAAGACTTTATTTACTTGACAGACAGAGATCACAAGTAGGCAAAGAGGGAGGCAGAGAGAGAGGGGGAAGCAGGCTCCCCGCTGAGCAGAGAGCCCGATGTGGGGCTTGATCCCAGGACCCTGAGATCATGACCTGAGAAGGCAGAGGCTTAACCCACTGAGCCACCCAGGCGCCCCTCTCTCAAGTTTCTGATGTTCACATTTCTTTGAATGTTGATGGAGGTAGGGGTGCCTGGGTGGCTCAGTCAGTTAAGCTTCTGCCTTCAACTCAGGTCATGATCCCAGGGTCCCAGGATCGAGCCCCTCCCTGCTGAGCGGGGAGCCTGCTTCTCACTCTCCCTCTCCCTGCTCCTCCACCTGCTTGTGCTCTTTCTCTTTCTGTCAAATAATCAAATAAAATCTTAAAAAAAAAAAGATTAATGTTGATGGAGGTAAGAGTAACAACTTTAGTATCTTTTTTTTTTTTTTTAATCAATGGGGATGGGGCTACTCGGTTGAACCAGTTATTGCTGGGAAGCAGCAAGTTTCAGAGAGAGGAGGGTGGGATGTTGGTTCTTTAGCGAAGGTGAAAATGACTGGTGTGGGGTAACAAGTCTCAGAGTCTCCAGTCTCTTTTAGAGAGAGATCACAAGTAGGCAGAGAGGCAGGCAGAGAGAGAAGGGGAAGCAGGCTCCTGGCCAAGGGTTTATCCATTCTTTTTTTTTTTTTAAGATTTATTTATTTATTTGACGAAGAGAGAGAGCACAAACAAGGGGAACAGCAGGCAGAGGGAGAAGGAGAAACAGGCTCCCTGCTGAGCAAGGAGCCTGATGCAGGGCTCAATCCCAGGACCCTGAGATCATGACCTGAGCCGAAGGCTGAGGCTTAACCCATTGAGCCACCCAGGCGCCCCAATCTCTAGTCTCTTGAGCTCTTGAGGTTTATATTCCTAGGATTGTGTAGACTCCAAGCAAAACACACACACACACACACACACACACACACACACACACACACACACAGCAATTTTCTTCTTTACCAGAATTTGGATAGTGCCTCATGCCAGATGTGTGTCTGCCAATGATTCTTCAGATGTTTTCTGGAGAATAAGAGGAAGGCAACAGAAAGACCAAGGTGAAAAACCAGGCAGGAGGAAAAGATTTTTAAATATAATGTTTTACCTTAGAATTTAGTTTATGGCTGACATCAAGACACGTCTTTCTGGGAAATATGTGGTAGAAGCTTGATAATCATTTTGTTAAGGCGCTAAGAATACTCACAGATGTCTTTGTGCAATGACCACAAGATAGGCAGGTACCTGAAACTTATCCTTTGGGAATCCTCATGTTTGTGGCTTATGTCAACTTCTTGTTCTCTGGCCCCCCTCGTTCAGCCAAGAGTACTTGGCCGTTGAGACTTTAAAATCAGAAATGGATCTTTTAGATCATCTAGACCAATTCTTTCATGTACAGATGTAGGAACCAAGGCCTAGGGAGGTGAAAATCTGCCTTCTTCTATTTTACCGTGATGTAGGTGACATATTCTGGCCTCTGGCTTTGAGAAAGCTTCCCCTTCTTCCATGTTTCTGTTGGATACTTGTCCCAAAAGTCATGGCTGCCCTTGTCCTGTGCGAAAAGTAGAGTTTATGGGGCAGCTTAAACTAGAGGTGAGTCAGTAGAGCATGTGGCTCTTGATCTTGCGATTATAAATTTGAGCCTCATGCTGGGCATAGAGTTTACCTTAAAAAAAAGAAAAGTACAGTTTGCCCTCAGACTGAGATGACCTCCCCGTGACCCAGAATACAGGCTCACTATTTCCAACACTTATACAGAGCACAGAGCAAGAAGTTTTGGGTTTTCTTTGCAAAATGGATATAAACCTTATTCACAAGAACAATAAGGGACTGGGATAAGTGGGAAGCAAGGTTTTCGTTCTTCTTTAGAATAATTTTATATAAGAGATATAAAAATAATTCTACAAACTATGTTAGAAGAACTTGTGTTTTGAAGCCTGACAATAATGAAAAAGGTTGTACTGAGTCTCACTATGTAAAATGCTGGTCTTTGCCCTCTCTCACGTCCTTGTACCACTGATTATAGGATCTTGGGCAAGTGACCTAGTTTTTTCTGGCCTTTTTTTTTTCCTCATGGAAAGAAAAGAATACTAATGCCTTTTTTGCATGGTTATTTTTGTAAAATATTAAATTTGCTATTGTGTGAAAGTCTCTGGCATATAACAGGTGCTCAATAAATGTTCTTGAGGTTTAAATACACTTTTCCAGATTTCGAGCTGTTGAAAAATTTCAACAGCAAGGCGAGAATGGCTTTGATTAAAACTGTTCGATACGAAGTATTCCATTTTGTAATGTAACCTGATATCAACAGCCAAGATCTTTGTCTTGAAGGGAATTGCAATATTCAGCAAAAAGTGGGGCTGATTTAATAGCCATTAATTCTGAGGATATGTTCAAGTTTAAAGTCTGTCTGTTATAAAATGTAAATTGCTCTTTTTTATGTATTTTGTATTGGAACTTAGGAACAAATGCTGTCACTTTTCTTTTTCTTTGCATGGGATTGCAAGCGCCTTTATTATCAAAGAGCCCTATTATTGTGATACCTCACACAGGAAATGCACACTCTGACATTAGTTACCAAATTGCTGAAATATCTTGTGTTTTCTATTCATTAAAGCCCTAAAGCACTATGTGCAAATTCCCTTACTTTAATTACACACCTCAGGGATGTGCATGCCAAAAAAGGAGCCAGTCAGACAAAAAGCCAGGTCTTTGCCAAAAAACCCCAGCCCCCTAAACTGGTAAACATTTATTTTCAGCTGGGAAATCTGCTATTAATTCATATAGTGACTTTCCCAGCTGAAATAATGAGCCAAGCCAAGTGAACCAAATGTTCGCAGTGAGCAAACATGAACAGTGGGGAATCAGCCCATCTCTTATTTACATGTTTGCTCCTTCAGCACTTAAGGAGCATTTGAACATTTCCCTTTTTACCTGGAAGCATACCAGTGTTTATGCTTCAAGTGTCTTAGTTTTCAAACAGAGTTGATACACTCGACTGTAGGAAGTGTTTTAAGAATTAAGAGAGAAAAATCACCAAACCAAATTATTTATTAGGGCTTCAGAACAAAGTCTGCCCATCAACTTCATTGACTTTCCTATCTCCTGGGAGCCTTTAAAAAATCAGAATTAGTGAAAAAATGAGATTTTGAAGGAAATGCCATTTTGGAATTTTTGTTCTGAAAAAAGTTAAGAAAAATTCTAAAGTTAGGAATAGAACCGTTTATTGTTCCATAAAGTAAACTATGAATTAAAATACATTATAAAAGATTTTTAGATAATGTTCAAGGAGTCTCTTCATTTCTGTTTAATCAAAAACTTTTAGCCTGTGGAAAATAAGAAAAGAAATACCTATCCACAGGCACCATAAGCATATGACCAAGAAAAGTAATATTTATATCTTTTGGAGGTCTGAATACCTTTGTGGGTCTAATACCCACAAAATGCACTCAGGTTCTAGAACAGAAAGTTGCCCTATGTGTATAAAACTTAGAATAAAAAGTAATTTGTATAGAAGAGCATGCATAAAGGCTTAATGGAAAGCAAAGAAGGAAGGAGAAGCAGTTAAATTAACACATGAAATAGCAAAGTAGGAGGGTCAAAAAGTCAATATATTGATTAATTCCTATGATGATGCAGAGAATCCACTCAACAGTCAATTAACCATTTAACTTTTTCTTGATATAAAGGAGTTTAAAAAAAGGTCCTGAACGCAAACTTATATGAAGATGTAATCAATAATTGGATGTAATCAATAATCGTAATATAAGGTTGGGTGTAAATCTCTTCTGGAACCATACAATACATTTTAATGAAGGTGTAATTTTTATTACAACAAACATGAGAAAAAGTAGCTTTTAATTCCCAGTGCTTTAAAATCAAGGTTAACCACCTTCAAACCTTTTTCCTAAATGAAATTTTTAGCAGATACATGATTTTTTAGCAATGAATAAATGAATAAAATGTATGAGAATTTTTTTTTGTTCTATAAGCAGCAGCAATGCCCTATTAATTTTGACAGACAACTTGGCATTAGCCATTTTAAAATCCAACATGGGATAAAGTTATGCATTACTAGTCTCTCTACATTTTTGTCAAGAGATGAACATTTTGCCAGATTTTTAATAATATGCCAAGAGCTTTGTCAGTTGGTTTATTTAGCCCTGCGTGGTTATACCAGTGTTCGCCCACCACCCCACTGGGTGTAACACGGCCCGTCACAGCTCACAGAGCCCCTCCCCTGCAATTAGACAAAGTCAACACAGCAATCACTCCCAACCGCCCTGAGGTACCTGCACTATCAACATTGCCGACTCCGAGGCTTGAACAAGCTTTGCTTTGTCACTGCCTCCCCACCCCAATTAGGACTTTTTTCTGCCCAGGCAATTTAGCACCAACACCATGGGTGGACCAGATAACTCTTTTAAAAAGTGTGTTTAAGTCATTCTTCTGCCCATCCCCCCTCCCCCAGCCCAACCCAATCAATTCTTTCTCCACCCCCTTTTCACGACTTCCTACACCGCCATTCCCTCTCCCACCCCGACCCCCCTTTCCTAAAAAAAAAAAAAAAAAAAAAAAGCACTCTCAGACAGAAAGAAATAGGGGTCTGCAAAAGGGCGGCTTGCAGTCCCTAACGAGTTACCATGCCGACTGAAGCCTGTGCTGAGGAATGTGCTGCTGCCACACTGAACTCAATGAAAAGATGAAGAAAATGTGCAGGCAATACTAGTTTGGCTGTGATGCTGGGGAATCTGAGACGGGGCTGTTGGTATGGGAGGATCTCACTGCATGCAATTTGCAAACATGCCAGCTCAGTAGCATGTGATAGGCACTGGATGGAATTTAGAGGTTTTGGAGACTTCAAGGCTGGAAAGGAATAAGAGAGTGGACTGGGGGGCGATCTGCCCCATGAAATAAACACTTGCTCCTCAGAAATAGAAATGTAAGACGTATTATTAAAATTACTTAGAAGAACCTGTGCGGAATGCTAAAAGAGATTGATCTTCTGATAAGCCCTCCTTTTCTGAGTCCAGTCATTATACCTTCTGAGGTCTACCTGCACTTCCTTTCAACTGACCTTAAGGCCACCTGACTTCCGGTCCTAAAAGTTAGTGGTAGAATTCATAGGACACCAGGATTGTGTTGTCAGGGGCTCTCCGAAGGGGTTGGAAATCATAAACAATAGTCCCTGAGCAATTGCGCAGAGGAGAGGATTGCTTTGATTTTGTGTGAAGAAAGGTGGAGTCCGAACACAGGCCTGAAGAGCAGAATTCCTAAGACTGAAGAGTTTCTGGACTTTCCCACCCAGGTGGAGGCAGACTGGTGTCCCCCACCGCCGCCTCCCGGGGGACTTGTAGGGAGTGTGTCCGGATCTGGAGTGCTGGGCTACCATGAGATTATTCTTATTGTAGAGGTGTGTTTGGGATACTGAGAGTAGATACTGGACCACCATGGGGGCTAGGTCCTCTCCAACAAAATTATTACCCCAAACACTGTTTCCTGCTCCACATTTATGTAAACCAGAGACTACCCTGGATCTCCTGGAGAGAGTGGGGGAAATTTCCCAGAATTAGGGTGCTGTAAGATTGCTACTTATACCTCACACTCAGAGTAGTAAAATTTCTTACTTCTTGCCTTTTCAGTCTTCCACATTGATTGGTTCCAAACTGTCCTGCACATCACTGGCAAAATAGTTTTCCATGCTTGCCAATTCGACCCTGTCTTTTCATTGCCCACAGCCTCCCTATGGCTCCTCATTGCCATGGCAACCACATGTCCTGGATTTTTCAGGACATTTTGATTTCAAATATTCTGTCATGTGGTCAGACCATGTGTCAGATCATATGCCAAAAGATATGCCCTGATTTGGATTTTGAAAATATGGTCACCATACCCATTGCTCCCCAGATAGGACTGTTGTCTCTTCTTCCCTTTTAGCAAACTAGAAAAGAATGCTTCTCTTTCAATACCTTATATTTTTCCATAATATTTTGCTGCATGCTCTCACATAATCATCGTGATGGATCCTTTCCTACCTGTGAAGGGAGACAAGAAGGGAGACATTATTTCAATTCTATAGGTGAAAAATTGGGGCACAGAGTAGTGAATTGACGTCGTATTATTTCCATGGAGGCAAAGTGACTGGGACTCCAGTCTCCTGACTCTAATGTTTTGTTTTTTTCTCTAACACGCTGCTTCCAAATATAAATGTAATGCTTTGTGCTCTAGGTTTGTTTGCCATTGTGTCCATGACAGACTATCCACCAATCTATCAGGGACAATGTGACTGTAGATCAGTTCTTTCCTGGTTTATGCTACACACCAACTCATAGGGTCGAGGAAGAGTTGGGGGAAAGGCTTTAAGGTGAAAGAACTGGGGGCTGAGCTATTAAGAACCGACGTCATATAGAACATAAAAATCAAGAGAGAGAATGAGAAAAGAGGAGCAGGAGAGGAGAAAGAGAGCAGAAAGAAGGAAGAAAGGAAAGAAGGAAGGAAGGACTATTTGTTTACCAATAGAATTTCTCAAAAACACATTATTTTGTTAAATTCTCCCTAGCCAATATGTTGTATGGTGCTAGATGCCACACATAGGAATAAAAAAAGAAAAAAGGAGGACCATGCTTATTATTAGCCTCATTTTTTATTCATGTGGTCAATAATAATTTGACAACTTTCAAGAGCGGTCTCTGAGCCAGGCACTGTACTAGACGCTAGAGCTAGTGTGGGGGTAGCGCAGTGCTTATAGTCTGGTGAGAAGTATTGATCGTGATAAGTGCTACAAAGAAGATAAACAGGATGATATGATCAAGAGACCCGCAGGAAGCTGGGGAGATACTTCAGAGAGCTGCTTCAGTAGAGTGGCCAGGGAAAGCCTCTCTGAGGAGGGGCTGCTTAACCTGACACTTAAAAGATGGTGAGGAGCAGAGACACGCACTCACGGAGCTAGGGAAAGAGCATTTCAGGAAGCAGGAACAGGAAGCACAGAGCACTGTATCTGTTATGTTCTGTGTGTCTACAGCATCATGACAAACCAGTTGGAGATTGGAGGAGCAGTAGGAAGTGAGCCTAGAGTCTTACTTGCCTTGAAGGCCAAGGTAAAGGAGTCGGGACTATATTCTAAGAGCAAGAGAAAATACTGAAACTGTTGAAGAGAGAGAGACTTATAGAGAAGATTTTTCTAGGGAAAACCTGCAATACTACTCCTAGACCCAAGTCTTATCCTTAAAGCCCAAGTCTACAGAAGCAATGCTATAGGTACAATGCCAGAACTCCCAGGAACATTACCAAGTTCTTTACTCTCGAAAAGTGTTCAGAACAGAATTTTTATGATAGCTTTCAAAATGTAGATTTATCAGCAGCATCTCTCATACACCAAGTACTGTATTGTCTAAGCATCTTAACTCAAGATCAATGATATCCAAAAATGGGAATGCCACCAAGCTTAATTTGAGAGGAGAGGGCATGAAAATAAAAATGAGGAGAGAGATTGTTTCTGGCTAGACAGGGATGGAGAGGTTTTGTGGTCAAGTGCTTAGTATTTTACAAAAAAATGGGCAGGAGGAGGCAAAGATATGTAACTGAAGCGTTTCTGCAAAACAGTTAACTATGCAATCGACTCCCTAGGCTGGAATTTTAATTTGGCTGTGACTCTGGTCAGAATGCATGTGACATACATCTCTTTCCATGGCGACCCATGACAACTATTTCCATGAAAAGCGAAAACTTAGTTGATTTCAGATGTTTTGCAGTGACTGGAGGTCATACACAACCCGTGATTCACAGGTTTCCATTTTCAGCTAGTGTGTTCGCATTAAACTGGGAATGTTCAGGAAGGACAGTCACAGGTGTATATGTGATCCTCAAAGGAAGCTAACCCAATGCACAGTTGCCTAGTGTAAAGCCAGAAATCTTTTTCTTTTCTTTTTTCAATGTAATGTGTGACTCTCGGTCTCTATTCTTTATTTGTTGGGAGTAAAGAATCAAATCAGTTTTGAAGAAGGAGGAATTGTTAGATGATTTGTATTTAATTTGCTCCGCTGTTGGAGAGAAAAAGATTTGATGCCAATTCAGGCTTACAATCATCACTATTCAGTTCTTAAACATATATATTTAAGGGCAGACATACTGTAGCTTGTTAAGAATCCCTATTCGAGAGTGTTTTCTAATGAAGAAAAGGGAGAGAACTGGTTCATTTGAGTGAATGTGGCTTATCATTGTGCTACTTCCTGAATAATCACCTTAGATCTATTTTAACAGTCTTAACAGTAACACAGCGATTCCGTGTTATAACGTAAGCCTCAGCACCCTGTAATGTAGGGAGGATTTATTTGTGTAGCAGCCATAAGCTGAAACACCTAACCACTCATTGGTTAAAACACACATAGCAAAAATAAATTTTATTTTAAAAGCATTGGTTTTCCCATTTTGCTCTTTGGATTTGAGTCTTTTAGATCACATAGCAGAGGGCAAACACTTAAACGCCAAAACATGCATAAGTTACTTCACTTTAAATTTTTTATTGCTTTTTAAATTTAATTTAAAAATAAAACTATGTTGTGCAGTTAGTGCCAAGAAAAAGCATGAAGTGTTTTCAAATGGCAGTGCTATATTCCCTAGGTATTGGCCTATATCCTAAAATTATCAGTTCTTTTTTTTTAAGAATTTTCATTTTTTAAAGATTTTATTTATTTATTTGACAGAGAGAGATCACAAGTAGGCAGAGAGGAAGGGAAGTAGACTCCCTGCTGAGCAGAGAGCCGATGTGGGGTTCCATCCCAGGACCCTAAGATCATGACCTGAGCTGAAGGCAGAGGCTTAATCCACTGAGCCACCCAGGCGCCCCTAAAATTATCATTTCCTAAAATGAAAGATCAGTTAAGATTTTTTTTAATGATTTCATTCCTTTAAAAAATATATTTATTTATTTGTCAGAGAGAGAACAAGCAGGGAAGCAGCAGGCAGAGGGAGAGGGAGAAACAGACTCCCCACTGAGCAGGGAGGCTGATGTGGGACTTGATCCCAGGATTCTGGAATCATGACCTGAGCAGAAGGCAGACACTTAACTAACTGAGCCACTCAGGTGTCCCCAATTAAAAATATTTTTAAAATAGCCGACTGAAGTTTTCTTTCTGTAGTCATTAATAAATAACTTTGTGTCAGGTACAGGGTTAGAATCCAGGGAAACAGTAAGGAGAGAAGCACAGTTTATTTTAGGAGAAGGTTTGAAGGTATAGATCTGGGATAGGCAGCAGTCCAGAAAGACACAGAAGGCTTCCTAGGAACCAGGTCTTGGGGTATTCCTGCCAGTGATTTTAAGCAGCAAGTAACTAAGCATGAATATTCTTCATGCCAGCTGTGTTATTTCCCCCCATGTTGCCTTGTTACATGTCCCATAATGGATGACATTCACAGTTCTTCACATCCTCTACTACTGAATCTGTAACTAGCATTAAGCTTCTTTTTTCCTTTTCTGTGGACTCACTGTACTAGGAGACTTCTGCTGTTTCATCTGCTTTCCTGATGCTTGATCAGGTTGTCTCCTTCTCAGAGTATAACTTTAGAGACCATCCTAAGCCTGGATGCAAAAATGCATAGTGGTGGAAGTAGGAGACAGGAGATGGGGAGGGGATTTGAAAATAACTTCTTTCCCTGGATATATTTTCTTTCAATACTCTACATTCCCTTGGATCACTTCTAGTTCCTGCCATTTAGTGAAAGCTCACAGAAGATATGGGCTTCTAGGGTGGGGAGAATGGAGAGTTTGGGTGACTCAGATAATAACCATCTGACATTCAAGCTTTATTTTGTCCAAAGAGAGTTCATAATAATTCAGTCATGAAGTTCATACACTGAGATAAGCACCTGTACAATTGTGAAGTAGATTCAAAAAGGTGGTTATTTTCTTTGTTTCCTACCCAAATGAATATAATACAGTATCTTTTATTTTTTATTTTTAAAGATTTATTGATTTAGAATGAGTAGAGAGAGGGGCAGAGGGAGAGGAGAGAGAGAATGTCAAGCACACTCCCCATTGAGCACAGAGCCCGATGTGGAACTCTATCTCAGGACCCTGAGATCATGACCTGAGCCGAAATCAAGAATAGGACACTTAACTGACCAAGGCACCCAAGTGCCCCTGATAGAGTTTGGTTTTTTTTTTTAAGATTTTATTTATTTATTTGACAGACAGAGAACACAAGTAGGCAGAGAGGCAGGCAGAGAGAGAGGAGGAAGCAGGCTCCTTGCTGAGCAGAGAGCCTGATGCGGGGCTTGGTCCCAGGACACTGAGATCATGACCTGAGCCCAAGGCAGAGGCTTTAACCCACTGAGCTACCCACGTGCTCCCGATAGAGTTTTTTAAAATAAATCTTCAATTCTTCCATTTTGGGTGATTACACTGCTGAATATTTTGGGGATCTTAAAGAACGGTGTCAGAGCAGGGTTGTCAGAATATTGGGTGCCTGGTTAAATTTTTATTTTGGTTAAAAAAAGTAATTTTTTTGGATATAACTATGTCTCATGCAATGATTAGGACACGCTTATAGGTAAAAAAAAAAAAGAGAGAAAGAAAGAAGAAAAAGAAAGAAGGAAGAAAGAAAGGAAGAAAGAAAGAAAGAAAGAAAGAAAGAAAGAAAGAAAGAAAGAAAGAAAAAAAGAAAGAAAGAAAGAAAAATTATTTGTTCTATCTTGTATTTTTATTTACTAAAGGTTGGTAACTCCATGCTGAGGCAATGGGCGTCTTAGCCTTCATATGAGGGTGTGAACAGATAGATCAGGAAATCATTCCAAGGCCCTATTGTCAGCACAGTTTTGGTGCCATCAATCGCAGCGCCATGAAAAAAACAGTTATGAAGCACCTACATGCTCATCAGAAGTGTGCTGGTTGCCATGCCAAGTTAGTTAAGTGGATAAGATCCCTTCAGTCGAGGAAGACAATCATGGGACAATATCAACAGCGAAAAACCAGATAAAAAGAAAAGGAAACATAAAAATCTTGACAGACATCAAAGGAGTATATACAATAAATAAAGTACTTCTATTGTGTGGACAGCTTGTTGTTAGGAACTGACACAAGACCACAGACATTTCACAGAGGTCCCTGGGCAACTGTTGACATCTTCTGTTTGAGAGCAAAACAATGACTCAGAAGTAAAAGAATCTCTGCTTCATTTAACTCCCAGAATTTCCCCAACTCCAAAACTACCTCAGTTCCTCATCTCCGCAAGATTCCTCATGGGATTAAAAAAGTACATGTATGTACAAAAAGGGATTATGTGCACATACACATACGCATGCTAATCAACAGTATACACATACACAAAAAAGGGAAAACTCAACCTTTGATGCGGTCAGGAAATTTGCATATATCAGATCTCACGTATCAGATTCTCACAATCAGATCTGATCAGTTTGCCATCAGCAATGAATGTTCAAGTCAACGGTACAGATGTGCTGACGATCCTGAAATGACCAGTCCATTGTGCCACAACCTAGTTTTATGGTGAATGCCCACTTGGCAACCAGCATGAAAATTTATTATTTTAAAAAATTTTTAAAGTACTTTTTAAAAGATTATTTTATATTTATTTGATAGAGAGAGAGCATGCACAAGCAGGGGGATGGGCAGAGGGAGAAGCAGACTCCCCGATGAGCTGGGAGCCGGATATGGGGCTTGATCCCAGGACCATGAGATCATGACCTGAGCCAAAGGCAGATGCTTAACTGACTGACCCACCCAGGCGCCCCAGCATTAAACTTTAGAAGTTGATTTTAAGGGGTGCCTGGGTGACTCAGTTGTTAAGTGTCTGCCTTTGGCTCAGGTCATGATCCCGGGGTCCTGGGATGGAGCCCTGCATCAGGCTCCCTGCTCCGCGGGAGACCTGCTTCTCCCTCTTCCACTCCCCCTGCCTGTGTTCCCTCTCTCGCTGTGTCTCTGTCAAATGAATAAATAAATCTTAAAAAAAAAAAAAAAGAAAGAGGGGCACCTGGGTGGCTCAGTGGGTTAATAAAGCCTCTGCCTTCGGCTCAGGTCATGATCCCAGGGTCCTGGGATCAAGCCTCACATCGGGCTCTCTGCTCAGCAGGGAGCTTGCTTCCTCCTCTCTCTCTGCCTGCCTCTCTGCCTACTTGTGATCTCTGTCTGTCAAATAAATAAGATCTTTTAAAAAAAAAAAAAAGAAATTGATTTTAAGTGATCGATTCCTAATGTCCAGAATTGAGGTGGTCTAAGAGACTATCAAGGATTATCTGTACATTTTTCCATATTCCTTTCTTGTTACAAAAGTAATGCAATACCTTTGTAGGGAGTTTAAGAAAACAGGTAAAATGAAAGATAAAAACCACCATCTCACATCTCTGAATTCGTCTTTAAATATGTTAATAATGACACATTTCAGACACCTCCAAAAGATCCGAAAGGAATCTATCCAATCTCTATCTACCCACCACCAACAGCAAATATATATTATTGTTATTTACTGCGTTTATATTTCTATTTTTTAAATAATTTTCTATTTTTAATTTATTTTATTTTTTTAAATGCTTTTATTTATTTATTTATTTATTTATTTATTTATTTTAGAGAAAAAGAGAGAGCCCAAGCGCACATTTGCAAGGGCGAGGAGCGGAGGGAAAGGGAGAGGGAGAGGGAAGAGAGAAGATGGGGCTCCATCTCTCCACCCTGAGATCATGACATGAAACGAAACCGAGCATAGGATGCTTAACTGATTGAGTTACCCAGGTGGCCTAGAATTTTCTAATTTTTACAGAGTTTACTTATTTATTTTAGAGAGGGCGAGGAGCAGAGGGAGAGGGACAAGCAGACTCCACGTTGAGCACAGAGCCTGATGCAGGACTGATCCCATGACCCTGAGACCATGACCTGAGCTGAAATTAAGAGTCAGACACTCAAATGACTGAGCCACCAGGTGCCCCTCTATTTTTTAAAGGACTAAAATATCATAGATACTTTTAAAGACTCATTCCATTCCTTCTTCTCTTCCCTTCCCTTCCTGGAGCAACCACTACCTGAAATTGTATGTCATTCCCATGGATCCTTTTGTTCTTTTACAATACGTATATAGATCCGTAATCTATTGCTTGTGTGCTTTAAAAAAAGAAAAAAAGGAATACCGCACATGTTCTTCAGATTTGCTTTTTTTACCTACCATCATGTTTTTGAGACTTATTCATGTTAATACATGTAGATCTAACATTCATTTCAACGGCTGTGCAGTATTCCATCGAAAATTAAATAATATTTTCCTCTAATACAATAATTTTTCTCTAATACAAACAGCCTAACAATGGGTGTCTCCAAGTAAGCATGTTCAAGAATTTTTTAGAGAGGATGTCTGAAAGTATAATTACTGGTTGCAAAATAAGGAAACCTTCAGTTTTCTAGGTTTTGAAATTGCTTTTTAGAGTAATGGTACCAATTTTATTTCCACTGGAAGTATACATAAGAATTAAATTCCCACATCTTTAAAAACACTTGGTATTATCAGACACTAATGCTTGCCAGTCTGATGAGTGTGAAATAGTATATTATTGATTTAATTTGTATTTCCCTAATTGCTAATGAAGCCGAGCATATTTTCATGTTTGTTTACATTCAAGCTTCTTGCTTTGTCAATAACTTATTCATAATTTTTGCTTTATATTCTTTTCTTTGTCTCACTTGTTTTTAGGAATTTTTTATATGGCTCGGATCCAAATCTGTCATATCATTTTAAATATTTTCTTCTAATCTAGTATTGGCTTGTATTTTATTTATGACATCTTGTCAATATTTAAATTTAAGGTAGCAGAATTTATTCATATTTTCCTTAATGTCATGCTTTTCATGATTTGTTTAAAGTAATCTTTATTTCAAAGATATTCAGCGCTTCTAAAAGTTTTAGTTTTGTTTTTTTACATTCGGTTGTTTAGTCCTTCCAGAATTAATTTTTGTTTACAATATGAGATAAGGATTCAATTTTATCTTTTCTCATATGAATTTCCAATTGTCTTAGCACCATTGGCTGTGGATGATACCTTTTCCCCCCATGGATTTGTAGTGTCATCTCTGTTATACATCAAGCATCCATATAAATGAGAATCTGTTTCTGGGCTCTTTGTTTTATCTCATGGCCTTTTTGTCTATTGCTGCTCTAATACCACTCTGTTGGGAGTAAGCCTCCTCTTCCCATTCGTACTCTGCCTCCTTCTCAAGATTTGTCTAGCTCTTCTTCTTGGCTCTCTACTCTCTCGTATGATGGAGGTTGTCACCATCTGTAAAAAATCATGTGATTTTAACTGGCATTGCAGATTGCTACTGTATTGAGTCTTCGATATGTAACAATACTTTGTATCATCTTTAGTGTATAACAATCTTTTTGAGTCTTTACTATATTAAGTCTTTTCATCCAATAACTGGATATACCTCTCTTTGTTTTAGTTCTGTTGTGCTACTTAATAAAGTATCCTATTTCTTCATAAGATTCTTTTGTTTTTGTTCCTATTTCCCCTACATTCCATGAAGCTATTGTAGGTGAAAAACTTTGAGGGTGCCTGGGTGGCTCAGTGGGTTAAAGCCTCTGCCTTCGGCTCAGGTCATGGTCTCAGGGTCCTCGGATGGAGTCCTACATCGTGCTCTCTGCTCGGCGGGGAGCCTGCTTCCCTTCCTCTCTCTCTCTGCCTGCCTCTCTGCCTACTTGTGATCTCTGTCAAGTAAATAAATAAAATCTTAAAAAAAAAAAAACTTTAAATGACATTTCTGGTAGTTTGTGTTGTTACATAGAAATGCAATTAATTTGGGTATATTGATCTATATTTAGCAACCTTGTTGAACTTTTATATCCTTTTGAACCAATTTTATTTTCTTTGAATAAACCAGCTTCCTTCCTTCCTTTCTTTTTTTTTTTTTCCAATTCGTGTACTTTCATTTTTCTCCCTTTGTCTTACCGTGCTAACTAGAGCCCTCAGCAAGATGTTGACTAGAAATGGTGATGGGGAGAATTCCTGTGAGTAAGGGCGTGCGTCTAGTATTCCTTCGTTAGATACAGCATTTGCCATAGGTGTGTGAGTTTGCTTATCTCCCTGGTTTCTAAAGGGTTTTGGGGTTTGTTTATTTTGTTTTGTGATTAAATAATGGGGGATTGAATTTTATCATGTATTTTTGTACATCTACTAAGATAATCATATGGCTTTTCTCCTCTAATCTATTCATTTCTTTTTATCAAATTACCCTTGTCTGCTTTTGGTGTGAAAAGTGAAGGGAATACCAGCTTCAAAAAATAAGTTGAGGAATTTCTCCTGTTTCTCTCTCTCTCTTTCTCTTTTTTTAGATCAGTTTTTTTTTTTTTTAAGATTTTATTTATTTATTTGACAGAGAGAGAGATCACAAGCAGGCAGAGAGAGAGGAGGAAGCAGGCTCCCCGCGGAGCAGAGAGCCCGATGCCGGGCTCGATCCCAGGACCCTGAGATCATGACCTGAGCCGAAGGCAGCGGGTTAATCCACTGAGCCACCCAGGCGCCCCTAGATCAGTTTTTTTTTTTTTTTTTTTTAAAGATTTTATTTATTTATTTGACAGAGAGAGATACAAGCAGGCAGAGAGGCTGAGAGGGAAGCAGGCTCCCTGCCGAGCAGAGAGCCCGATGCGGGACTCGATCCCAGGACCCTGAGATCATGACCTGAGCCGAAGGCAGCGGCCTAAACCACTGAGCCACCCAGGCGCCCCCTAGATCAGTTTTTATATAATAGAGTTTATCCATATTTTGAAGGCTTGGTAGAATTTTGGAAAAGTGTCTGAGTTTGGTATTTTTTGTTTGCTTGTTCTGTGAACAGATTTTCTACAACTGATCCAATTTTTTTTTTTAATGTTGCGGTCTTTTGTATTTCTTCTTGTATCATCTTTGGTAGGTTTTGTTTTCAAAGTAAAATTTCCATTTCATGTGTATTTCTAAAGCTACTCATAGTATTATGATCTGTAAGATCTTTTAAAAACATATTTTATTTATTTATTTATTTGAGAGAGAGAGAGGAGAACGTGGAGGGGAGGGGCAGAGAGAGAATCCCAAGCAGACTCCCTGCTGAGCACAGAGCCTACCTCAGGGCTTGATCTTAGGACTCTGAGAGCATGCCCTAAGCCAAAATCAAGAGTTGGAGGCTTAACTGACTGAGACAACCAGGTGCCCCCTTAATTTTTGTTTTTATTTTTATTAAGGATGTTTTAGTTGCATTACAAAAGTTCTTTATTTTTGTTTTTGTTTTTATGGTTCACTTCTAAGTGCATTCTAATTCCGTGATTTCTTCTTTAACTCATGAAGTACTGCAAAGTTTGCTTTTAAATTTAAAAATCTTAGGAAATATTTTTGCTATTATTTTTAAATGTTTTATTGTAGCTAAATATCATGGTCAGTGAGATATTAATGTTTTTGTATTTGTTTTATGGCCAAATATATAGTGTAAATATGTATTTGTGTAAATATTCCATGTGGGCTTGTAAAGAGAGCATGTCTCCAATTGTTGGTGCAAAATTCTCAATGTTTATTAAAGTAAATTTATTAATGGTGCCATTCAAATCATAAATGGTCGTTCAACATTTTTAGTTTGCTTGATAGTTATGGAGAGATGGATGTTTAAATCTCCCTTTTTTACTGTGGATTGATCAAATTTTTCTGGCTATTCTGTCACATTTTGCTTTATTTGTTTTATTTGGAGTCTGTCTTATTGTGTACAATTTATAATTGTTATATCTTTCTGGTAACTTTTTTCTTTAACCATCTATTACCAATCTCCTGTCCTTCTTGTGCTTATAAATCTGTTTTATATGGTATTCATATACATCGACCAGCCTTCCTAAGTTATTATATGTCTGATATAACTTTTCTTATCCTTTACTTTTTATTTTTATGTGTTTCTGTTAAGCTTGTAATAACATAGAGCTGGATTCTTTTTAAAAATCTAATCTGGGGGATGCCTGGGTGGCTCAGTCATTAAGCAGCTGCCTTTAGCTCAGGTCATGATCCCGGGGTCCTGGGATGAAGCCCCACATCGGGCTCCTGCTCCATGGGAAGCCTGCTTCTCCCTCTCCCATTCCCTCTGCTTGTGTTCCCTCTCTCACTGTGTCTCTCTGTGTCAAATAAATAAATAAAATATTTTTTAAAAATTACAAAATAAAATCTAATCTGGGAATATTCTTTCCTTTTTTATTAATTTTTGTGTTTTTTTAAAATTTTTTATCTAAAGTTGATAGCCCTGCCTCATCTTGAGCAATACATGGATCTTAGAACATTTTAATTATGATCGCTTACTCCAGGCTTCTCAATATTATTGTTGTTTGTGTACTGTGTGTGTATATGTGCATGTTTAACAGTGTTTGTTTTGCTTTACCCCCATACTTAACAATTTGTTGGTTCTCCTTGGTTTATTATATCTTAACTTCTGTTTGGATTGGTTTTCTTTTTCTTCTCCTGAAGTCTATCCCTGGAAAGTTCTATCAGCAAGAACCAATGAGACACCCTTATTACCTTTGTCTGAAAATGTCTTAATATTCCTTCCATTTCCAAATTATAATTTAGCTGTATGTACAGTTTTAGGTTGATAGATATTTTGTCTTCGTACTCTAGGGACATACCATTTTCTTCTGGTCTCTATTGTGCTGCTAAGTGTTCTTTTTCTCCCCCTACCTCCAAGTAATCCTTCTTTTCTATGTAAAAGCTTTTAAGATCTAACTCCATCTCTCTCTCTCTCATTCTGTTTCTCTTTTTCTCTCTCTGATATTCTGCATTTTCATTATAATATGTTCACATTTACCTTACTTTATTTGGGACTCATTCTGGTTCTTGAATTTGAGGATTCACGTCTTTTAATAATTTTGAAAATTCTCAGCCATCCTCTGTTCAAATATTGCATCTTACCCATTCTTTCTTGTCTATCCTTCTGGAATCCCCTACTGACAAAAAGGTGAGGAATTTGAGAAGTAAAGAAATGTTGAATAGATCATGAGAAGGCCCAACATTCATCTGTCTGTGCTTCATTCTGGGTCTCCTCAGATTTGCTTTCCAACTCACTGATTCTCACTTCACCTGGGTCTAGTCTACTCTTTAGCAAATCCATTGGGTTTTGTTTGTTTTGTTTTATTAAGTGGAAATTTCATTTCTACAAGTTTTGTTTTTTCCAGATTCTTGTATAGTTTTTCATAGTGCCCTGTTTTTGTGATTTCAGTTCCTTTTTCTTTAATTTACAATATACTTATACCACTGCCAGTTCTATTATTTGAATTTCTTGGAGGTCAAATATTGTGGGGATTTTTGGTTTTGTTTGCCTATCATGTCTGCATATCTTGACACTGTAGGATTGTTTATGATGTGCTTTGACTGCGAGTTCATCTCCAGTGAGACTTGTCTCTGTGGGAAGCCTGTGGGGCTTGGGTCCAAGTAAGTTCCCCAGAGCAGGTGCTTTTGCCTGGCAGCTAAGTGGTGTCACTGGATCACTGAGGGCCGTCTCAAAGGCTGGCTACCACTGGCACAGAACCACCACATTTTATTTATTTTTTTAAGATTTTATGTATTTGACAGAGAGATCACAAGTAGGCGGAGAGGTAGGCAGAGAGGGAGGGGGAAGCAGGCTCCCTGCTGAGCAGAGAGCCTGATGGGATGTGGGGCTCAATCCCAGGACCCTGAGATCATGACCTGAGCCAAAGGCAGAGGCTTAACCCCCTGAGCCACTCAGACGCCCGAACTACCGCATTTTAAAAGAAGATTTTATTTATTTATTTCTCAGAAAGACGGAGAGAGAGGGAGAGCATAGGCAGGGGGCATGGCAGGCAGAGCAGGCAGATGGAGTAACAGGGTCCCTGCTGAGCAAGGAGCCTGCTGAGTAAGGAGACCAAGGCGGGACCTGATCCCAGGACTCTGGGATCATGATCTGAGCTGAAGGCAGATGCTTAACTGGGTGAGCCACCCAGGCACCCCAGAACCACCAAAATTTAGGTTGGTTTCTAAACTGTGGGACTCCCTGACTTTGTGGTGTGAATTCCTAGAGGTGGGGAAGATTCAGATAAATTTCCTTGTCATTTCTCAGTGTCATTGGGTAGATTTTTTTTTCCCCTTAGTCCTTCTCTTCACTGAAAGTCAGAGTCCTGATTTTATGCCAGACTCTTCCTGTCAACTCCCACTTCATGCTAGTCCAGTCTTGCCTTCTGCTCCTATCTGGGTGTTAAAAGTCAAGCTGCTGTGTTACAGAGGCCTCTCCTCTCCCTTTCTTTCTCAGATGCTTATATGTGTATTTAAATTTTTTTTGTGTATTTCATTTAGGTTTTCTAGGTGTTTGTAGGGGGGAGGACTGCAGGTCATCTAGATTCCCATTTACCCAGACACAATTTTGCTCGTATTATTATTTCTAGACACAGAGGTCGGGTTATCTGTTCCTGCCTGTGCTGCTTTTTGTATCCGCCTTTCTTAAAGCAGGGAGCGGGGGGGGGGGGGGGGGTTGGGGGGGGTTGCTCCCAGGCAAACCTTGAATGAGGGGAAATTCATCTTTAGTGCCTTCTCAGTCAGAGTGTTCTCTCCCGCCTCTCCGCTGCTTTGCAGCATCTTGCTTGTCCTTCCTCACTGGGTCCTACTTTTCCAGGATGCTCCGAGCTCCTCCGGGGACTTGTCATTGCTATGCTTTTCCCCCTGCTTTTTTGTGGAAACGTGCCTCACCAGCATCTCTGCACTGTCCAAAGTGTCCAGGTGACAATTAGCTAATCTGATAAGCTCATTCATGCTAATGTGCTAATGAAAGAGGCCTACAGAAGATGGCTGTCCTTCCCCTACCTCCTAATCAGGGGCCCTTCTTCTCCTGCCAGGTAACATATGTGCATAGCAGCAGTGAGCTCCGAGAGACGGTGACCTGGCTGTAGTGGTCTAACCTAGAGGACTGACGTTAATGGAATGAGATTTTTAAGTCAAGGAGGAGAGACAGCTGAGTTGAGGCAGTCAAGAGAGGGTTCATCAGGCAAAAATGACCCTCTGATCTTGATGTGTGAGTTTCTGCAAGTGTGGTGGTCACATTAACCCTTTCATACCTAAACTGCAAAGAAGAAAGAGGATTTCTCAGAACATCCTTTTGCTAAATCAAAATGATTTCTTATTGAAAACCCCTCTACAAAACAAGAGCCAGAACTCAACAGAACCGAAACACATATGGGGCTCACTGCTACACATTCAGATAGTTTCATTTTGCTGAGTCTACAGGAAAAGTCTATGTGCCTGGAAGGGGATGGATAGGAAAGAGAGAGGTCCTTAAATTGGGGGCAGAACTTGCAAAGTTGGCTTTGGACAGAATAGAGAAGGACTGGTAACTGGTTTTGCCCTCCTTTTGTGCCTCATTCTGTTGGGTTTCGATCCCTGAAGTGTTAGGGTGTCTGTTCCCAGAAGCTGGGTACAGGGACTCATGATACAGACTCATGGGGCACTCACTGAAATGGAGTGCGACTGTGAGCCCCAGAGAATAAACTGTCTTGTGAGAAAGAAAATCCAAGTTCCAGCGTGTTTCTTTTTGGTTTCGCTGTGTTTTCACAGAGCAGATGTTTGGGCCTAGTTGTTCCTGTGCTATGGGACGCAAAGAGAAAGTAGGCTTGGGTGGTGTGTATCTGTTGGGCTCTTGGGTCCCTCGGACTATTAGACTGAACACTGTGGTGGCAGCAGTCTTGCTTTTGCCCATCCTGTCCACCCTCCATGCTCTCCTCTGGTGTCCTTCCTGCAGGCTTGTTCCAGGCTGGCTCTTCCCACATTTCAGTCTTATTCCTCTAGAAGGAGCCTTTCTACACAGCCTTCTGTTTCTTTGGCTTCTGGTTCCCTGCTTCTTCCATCCTAGCCCTGGGGTTCTCCTCTCTCCCTTGCCATTTCCTTATGCTCTGTCCAAACCTTTGCAAAGAGTCCTTTTATGAAACTCTCCTCAAATTGTCCTAATTTGAGTATGCCATCTGTTTCCCACTGGGAAGCTGACTTATAAAACACCCAAATTCTTCTTTTCATTTGTATTTTTTTTTCTTAAAGTAAAAGGTAACTTTTTTGTTGTGGTAAAATATACAGAAACCAGAATTTACCATTTTAACCATTTCTAGGTGTACAGTTTGGTGGCGCTAGGTACCTTCACAGTGTTGTGCGATCAGCAGCACTATCCATCTCCAGAACTTTTTCATGATCCCAGACTAAAACTCTGTACCCATGACACAATAACTTACCTTTCCTCCCTCCCCCCAGCTCCTGGTAATTAACATTCTACTTTCTGTCTCTATAAATTTGACTGTTCTAGGTCTCTTATATAATTGGAATCATACAATATTTGTTCTTTTGTGTCTGGCTTATTTCACTTGACATAACGTTTTGAAGATTCCTAAAAGGTATAAGTGAATTGATATAATAGTAAGATCCACAGGGGACAATATTGGTTTCCTGCTATAAGCTTTTAAATCTTTGAGGTATTTGTGGACAACTTCCCATGGAAAGCAGCTATGAGGGAATCAACGTCTTGATTCCTTAGTGATAAGGAATCACTGATTCCTTAGTGATAATGATCTAGTTTCTTCCCAAGAGAATTTTGTGGAGTGAAACCAAATACTGACCAATAATACCTTTAAATGAGGGGCGCCTGGGTGGCTCAGTGGGTTAAAGCCTCTGCCTTCGGCTCAGGTCATGATCCCAGGGTCCTGGGATCGAGCCCCACATCGAGCCCCACATCGAGCTCTCTGCTCAGCAGGGAGCCTGCTTCCTCCTCTCTCTCTGGCTACTTGTGATCTCTGTCAAATAAATAAAATATTTAAAAAAAGAAAAAATAATACCTTCAAATGATACCAGCTGTGCAACTGTTGTGGCATTGAATGTATTTGAATCTTGATAATCCTTGAAAGGGTCTTTAAAACTACTGGGGAAGATCTCTTTCTTCCAAGTTGTATCCACAGTCATATGTGAATATGACTGTGAATATGAATATTGGTGTAATGAATACTGGTGTAAATATTGCAGAATCCAAGAATATCTTCCCTTGGATCCTCTAACCATGTCTCAATTCCTAAGCTACACTATCATATGAGAAATGAAGATCACTTTTGTCACACGATGTGGACTGTTAGAGCATTTTAAGGATTGCATTCTAATGGACTTTCCATGACACCATGCTTTACAGATAATGTGAGCAGAGTAAGGATATAACTTTCCAACAGCTTGGAGAATCTTTGCTCTTTTGAGAACTTGAATTTCCTACTTTGTGTGCTTTATCGTTGCTACAGGTAACAGTTTTGAGTCAGAGGATGTCCTAGTTATCTATCATCATATAACAAATCATCCCCAAACTGAGTGACTTAAAACAGATTTGCTTATTATCTCTCATGGTTCTGTCAATCAGCTGGATACAGCTGGATGATTCTACCTTAGGGTCTTTTATGTGGTTACAATCAAATGGTGTCTGGGACTGGAGTCATCTTTCTTCATTCCCATATCAGGCATCTGGGTTGGGCGGTGACAGGACCAGCCCAGGGCTGGGTAAGGCTGCTCATGCTGCCTTTCCGCTGGCTATCTTGGGCTTTTTCAGGCCAAGGCAGTCTCAGAAGTGTCAAACATCTTACTTCTGGCTCCTCTTAGAGCAAGCATTCCAAGAAGGCCTAGGCAGAAGAGGCAAGGCTTCTTCTGATCCAGCCTCCTAAGCCCGAGAAGATCACTTTTATCACATCCTATTGGTCAAGCAGGTCAATAAGATCAGGCCAGATTCAAGGGGAGGAGAATCAGACTCCACTTCTTAAGAAGAGTTGCAAAAAGTAGTGACCCTAATCTCAATTCTGTAACTCCCAGGCACAGAGAAGTTGGGTCCTTCCATCATATGCTCTTCTGAGAATTAGTCGTCCTCATCTGTAAGTTGCCTCATCCGTGAATAATCTTAAAAATTTTTCACTCTAAGGGCGCTTGGGTGGCTCAGTTGTTAAGCATCTGCCTTGTGCTCAGGTCATGATCCCAGGATCCTGGGACCAAGCCCCTGTGTCAGGCTCCCTGCTCATCGGGAAGCCTGCTTCTCCCTCTCCCACGCCCCTCTGCCTGTTTTTCTCTCTCTCGCTGTCTCTCCGTCAAATAAATAAATAAAATCTTAAAAAATTTAAAAAAATTGTTTCACTTTAAATTTTAAGTACTCTCTGCCTTCAGAGAGAGAGAGAGTAAAAGACAACACTCATAATAGAAGCTCCTCTTTAAATTTATCTAAAGTAGATGTTTTATATTTTTAGTGTCTAGGATCTTTTTTTTCTGGTCCTATATAAATATAAAACTTGAGTTGATTAAAAGATATCAATACAAGATTTCATTATGAATTATGAATTCATTATGAATTTTTCATTCTTCTTGATGTTACCTGAGAAGTTTACAAAATGACAATGTTGAGCAGAATATATATCTCTGAAATGGAAAGAGCAATACCTCATTAAGGTGCTGATTCCTGTTGCAAATTCCAGTTCTCTAAACAATGGTGGCTGGCATTGATGCCCTTTCTGAAATCCGATGCTCATCAAAGGCTTTTATCTAGTCTTAGGTGAAGTAGGGACAATGACAGATACAATTAAGGTCAGTTGTCTGAACCTGGTTGTTGGTTAGAACACAATGGCCATCATTTTGTTTGTCTCAGGTAGAACGAAAGCCTCTCAGATATGAATCCCTTCAATAAGGCTTACTCTTTAGTTTTCATGGACATGAAAATAGCCCTTTTAAATAAAAGTTTTCCTCAGGTTTCTAGGCAAAGCCCTTTGTCAGTTGGAAACCCATCACACCTGAGAGTTAAATTTTATTTATATATTCATTTATTTATTTGTTAAAGATTTTTAGAAGATTTTATTTATTTATTTGACAGAGAGCGAGATCACAAGTAGGCAGAGAGGAGGCAGGCAGAAAGAGGGGGAAGCAGGCTCCCCGCCAAGCAGAGAGCCCAATGCAGGGCTCGATCCCAGGACCCTGAGATCATGACCTGAGCTGAAGGCAGAGGCTTAACCCACTGAGCCACCCAGGTGCCCCAAAGATTTATTTATTTTAGAGAAAGAGAAGCAAACTGTCCACTGAGTATGGAGCCTGATGAGGGGCTCGATCTCAGGATCCTGAGATCATGACCTGAGCCAAAACCAAGAGTGGGACAATCAACAGACTGAGCCACTCAGGTGCCACCATTGCTCAGATTTTTAAAACCAGAATCTCAGATGTGCTAATATTTTTTAAGTTTTTTGTTTGTTTGTTTGTTTGTTTATTTGTTTAGTAATCTCTCCACTCAACTTGGGGCTTTAACTTACAACCCCAAAATCAGGAGTTGCATTTCTGCCTACAGCCAGCCAGGTGCCTCATCACATGTGTTAATATTTCAAGGATTTTATTTATTTATTTGACAGACAGAGATCACAAGTAGGCAGGAAGGAAGCAGGCTCCCTGCTGAGCAGACAGCCTGATGCGGGGCTCGATCCCAGGACCCTGGGACCATGACCTGAGCCGAAGGCAGAGGCTTACCCCACTGAGCCACCCAGGCAGACCCCTCCCCTTTTAAAAAAGATTTTATTTATTTATTTGACAGAGATCACAAGTAGATGTGTTACTATTTCAAAAACAAAAAATATATAAAAGACAAAGCAAGGAGTTCACAACCCGGCTGAAATACTTTAGTCTGAAAAGACTATTTTCTGCTCTACTTCTTCCAAAATAAACCACTGTTTATTGTGATAAATACCAAAATGTTAAAAGCACCAAAAATATCAGAATTTTCTGCAGCAGACCCTGCTGGTTTGCCTTTCCAATAGCTATTCCCTTTTTCTTCCTTACTTATAGAACCCCAGTCTTGATCCAGAATCTACCCCTATTCCAAACTCTAGGGTAAATCCTGGTTAATGTAAGTCAACAATGGTGATCTCATAGACAATCCTTGGTTCCGGGGTGGGCATGTAACCCAAATTGACCAATAAGACATAGGGGGAATCTGCTTGTGACCTCTGCAAAGGTATTTTTCTTGTCATAGTAACACCCAAAAAGAGCCGTTCCTTTTTTTTTTTTTTAAACATTATTTTTTTAAAAGATTTAATTTATTTGACAGAGAGATCACAAGTAGGCAGAGAGGCAGGCAGGGAAGCAGGCTCCCCGCTGAGCAGAGTGCCCCATGCGGGCTTGATCCCAGGACCCTGAGATCATGACCTGAGCTGAAGGCAGAGGCTTAACCCACTGAGCCACGCAGGTACCCCAGAGCCAGTCCTCTTTAACCAGTGAGTATTGTTGTGTCTGAATACAATTCCCAGGCTGTAGTTACTGTCTTGTAACCATGCAAGTCCCGACCTAAAGTCAAGCAGACACCCTGCAGATGACAAAGCAGAAAGATGAAGGACTCTCTGTGCTTGATGGTATTGTTGAGTTGATAATTTAACCAGCGCCAAGCACCGCCTATTTCTGAATTTCTTATCATGTGCCATAGCAACTTCCCCGTTGTTCAGGCCAGTTTAATCAGATGCCTCTGTTTCCTGAAGCCTAAACGTATCTTCGTGTATCCATTTCTCACACATGGCAAGAAAGTAGTGGGATACCTAATATCTCCACTTCACCTGTACCCAGGGCTGGCCCGAAAATCACCTGAGACCGGATAAAAGACAACATACAGCAACAGAACTCAGTGAGATTGTGTCCAGGGTTTGCAGCATGGCTCTGTTCTGACATGGCCTGACGCCCTAAGAGGATGAGCTCGATAGTCATGATGATGGCTGATGCTTACTGGCTGTGTACTCCACACGCAGACACTGTTTTAAGTGCTTTAAATGCGTAAGTTATTTCATCTTCAAAAAACCCTACGTGGTCAGTGTCATTGTTTTTCTTACACAGGTGAAGATGAGGCACAGAGAGGTTAAATAGTATGCCTGAGGCTGCATTGTCTAAATGTGGTGGAACCAGGCCATTAAGGCTGGCCATTTGACAATTCGGTCTCAGTCTCTGCTCTTTGGCCTTTCTGTTCCCAAGGAAGGACCTCACTTCTCCCTCATTGTTACCAGCAACCCCAGAGGCAGAAAGTTCTCCTTTTCTTCTTCTTCTTTTTTTAAGTTTATTTATTTATTTAATAATTTCTACACCCAACAAGACTTTCATGCTCTTCTGATAGAGCTGACCGGGTGCTCCAGAAAGCCCTTCTTTTCAAGGGAGCTTGGTGAATAACCCTTCCGGCTCACAATATCCAGTATCTGGGGTCATTCGTTCACTTAGCAAACACTTATTTTACACAAACTATATTTTAGGCCTTGAATAAAGGTGAAAAAACCCTAGTTTTTGCCCACAAGCACCTTAATCTAGTGGGAGGACAGATTCTTAATCAACTATATATCAGACATCATACCAATGCTTTGTCTGGCATTAAAGTCTTGAGAATGTGTCAGATACTCTTAAGGATGTAACATGTAATAACTATTTTATCATTACATGATCCCTATTTTCCCAAAGGAGAACCAAGGAAGAGCTCAGCCCAGTGATCCACAGCTGGTCAGTGGCACAGATGAATTTGAACTCAGGCAACCTTGCTTGTGCTAGAAACTACTCAGCTAGCGGGGTGCAAATCCCTGTAGGGACGCAGGGAGCTACTACTTCCAGTTGGACAGGGTAGTGACAGAGGAGGGATCTAGAGTACTTCGTAGATGAGATGACTTTTTAATTGGGACCTAGAAGGGTAAATGTGAATTAGGTACCATAAAGGATAAACCAAAGGAGAATTGAAGAAGAAGAGGGAGAAGAAGACGGAGTGGGGGGCGAGGGAGAAGAAGGAGAAGAAGAAGAAAGGAGGAGGAGGGGAAGAGAGGAGGGAGGAGAAGAGGAAGAAGGAAAAGTGAGGAAGAAAGGGGACATTCTAGGCAGAAGGAAGAGCATATGTCGATAGGACTATAACACTATAAAACACTATAGGGTGTTTGCAGAATATAAGTTCTCTGTGGCCCCTCTGTGTGTGGGGGTGGGGGATGGAGTAATAGCAGATACAGCTGGAATCCCTTTCTGTACATAAGGAATCTGTATTTGTTCTATGGATAATAGCGGGCATATTGGAAATTTTAAAAGAGAAGAGTGATACAAAGTTCTTTTATAATGATTAAAATGAAAAGAACTGATGTCTTGGGCTTTAAAATATCGAATAATTGGGGATCCTGGCTGCCTCAGTTAGTAGAGCATGTGACTCTTGATCTCTGCATTGTGGATTCTGAGCCCCACCTCGGGTGTAGGGATTACTTAAAAAATAAAGTCTTTTTTAGAAAAAAAAAATGTCTAATATAGAGAGATGGTTTGCGGAGGTCAACATGGGAAGCCAGCTTAGGAGAGTGCCCTAAAATCATGTAGACTTCTTGGGGACTGTTACTGTTAACTTAAGGCCAAATCTAGCTTGGGAGCCAAGAATGGGTTTTACATTTTTTAAAGAGTTGTAAAACAAACCCCCAAAGCAAAGAATTATGCGACAGAGACTACACATGGCCCGCAAAGCCCATAACATCTACCATCCAGCCCTTAATAGAGGATGTCTGCTGACATCTGCTCTGCTCACAATTGATGGCGGGTTGCAAGAGGGGAAGGTAGGAAAGGACATGAAGAGGGGGAATATCATCCTTAAAATCACTGGGAGGACGGACGGACAGGAATCCTGGCCAGAAGGAGGTGGGGAATGGGAGAATAAGCGATTTCAAGGATGTATCAAAGAATTCTGCCTGTGATGGGACATCTGGGTGGCTCAGTCAGTTAAGTGTCTGCCTTTGGCTCAGGTCATGATCTCAGGGTCCTGGGATCAAGCCCCACATCAGGCTTCCTGCTCAGTGGGGAGCCTGCTTCTCCCTATCCTAGTCTCTCTGCTTGTGTTCCGTCTCTCTCTGTCTCTCTCTCTCTGTCAAATAAATAAATAAAATCTTAAAAAAAAAAAAAAGAATTCTGCATATGAGAATAGCATCATCCAACACATGAAATGCAAGAGAGAAGATCTCCATCTTTGACCCAGACCTATTGCTGTAAAGCATCCGCGGGACATGCAGGTGGAGATGCTCAGGAGACACATTCTACTGACCAGTGCTGTCGCCGCTTCTCTGTGATCCGGAATAGAAACTCCTTAGGGGCAATGATAACTGCTTAATATAGATCCTGGCACCTAAGAGGCTACGAATCAAGCTTGTTGAGCTCAGTCGCCTGGACTTGGCTGTTGAATTTTGGAGGCTCAGTGTGAGATCTAGGTTAGAGGAAGAGACTTCAGTCATTGGCATTGGTGGTTCCGGGAGTGTGGGGGTAGGTGGCATATTCAATATCCTCTTATCAGTGCAATATTAAGTTACATCATTATATGCATTTTTCTGGCTGCCCCATTAAAAGTAAGCCCATCTTCTGGCAGAACATATCGCTTTTGGTTCTATATTTGGAGAGGCTGGAGAGCACAGCAGTGGGGAGCCAGGGCTTGTCCTCTGGCAGCTTGGGTTTGAAAACCCATCTCCGGGGTGCCTGGGTGGCTCAGTGGGTTAAGTGTCTGCCTTTGGTTCAGGTCCTGGGATCGAGCCCTGATTCAGTGGGAAGCCCGCTTCTCCCTCTGCCCTTCACCACCAAACCACACCCGCCCCCGCACCGTACTCTCTACTCTCTCGTGCTCTCTCTCTCAAATAAATAAATAAAATCTTAAAAAAGGAAAAGAAAAGAAAACTCATCTCTTACTTTCTAGGTGTCTTTCTAGGTGTCGCTTTGGACGAGTCGCTCAACTTCTTTATGTGTTAGCTACTCATCTGTAAAATGGAGATTTTAATAACCCCCTTCATAATTGTGAGACTTCATAATACGTGAATAGTTTGAAAGGGCTAGTTCTGTTCTTAACACAGCACCCAGAGTTATCCTTTTAAAAAGTAGATCGAGGGCGCCTGGGTGGCTTCGTCAGTTAAGCGTCTGCCTTTGGTTCGAGTCAGGGTCCCAGGGTCCTGGGATCGAGCCCTGTGTTGTCGGGCTCCCTGCTCAGCTGGGAACATGCTTCTCCCTCTCCCTCTGCCTGCCCCTCCCCCCCTTCATGCTCTCTTTCTCTCTCAAAGAAATAAATAAAATCTTTTTAAAACAAACAAAAAAAGTAGGTCAAATCATGGCAACCAACTAATGAAAACCCTCCAGGGACTGAGAGTGAAGGTCAGAGTCCTTCCCATGGCTTCCTCTGCTTTGCTTTCCTGACCTCATCTTCTCACTCTGCTCTCCAGGCTCCTGCCACACCAGCCTCTACTGGCCTTCTCAAACTCAACGGGGCACACGCCCATCCCAAGGCCCCTTGCACTCACCTTCCTTCCACCTGGAGAACTCCCCTCCACTATCTTAGCAGGTCCTGCTCCCTCACTTCCTCTTTTCTGATTGGCAAAGCCCTCCCTCTTGGACCTCTCTTTCTCCCTTCTTTCTTTATATTCCCCTGTAATGACTTTCACACGCTAATACATTATATAACTTATTTTCTGCCCCCGCCACCAACTAAAATGTAAGCTCCCTGAGGACTTCAGTGCCGCCTACCACATAGTAAAGGCCCAATCCAGGTGAGCCGTGCTTATTCCCCAAACATCTGATGCTCAGCTTCCTCTGACTCCACACCCTGCCCCCCACCAGCACACTGAGGACACGGGGTAAGAGCAGGCACAGATGTCTACGTCTCGACACCCCTCCATCCACGCACCCTGCACGAGAGAGCTTCTATTCCGTCTTGGACAGCCATCTTGTTAAATGCAGACATTTAGGGAAATACGCAAAACAAGCGAATGCTTTATGACAGTGCAAAACCCGTTTATAGCCTGTTAGAACTAGTTTAACAACCCAAAGAAGGAAATTTGTGTATACACAGTAATGCTGTTCTTTTGATATTAAATTAGTATTAAAGGAGGATGGAAACTCCTCTTATATTGGGCTCCTATGGAGATGGACAAAGTAATTTTAGAGAAAAAGCAGCTGCTCTCAGCAGTAGGCTCAGAAATGTCAATTTTAATTAAAACATTTATTTTCAAATACATTTCACGGTTCATATGTAGTGATATGTGTCTACTTCATGCAAACGCCCAAACCGCTGGGCTGAGGAAATTGGAGAAAGGCATTTTGATAAAGCGCATGAATGGTAGGATCAAAACAAAGAAATGCAAAGAAAAGAAAAGCCACATTGTGCTTCAGTTTTTCCCCAGTCCACATGTCAGATTGCTCCTCGTGGACTTGCTCGCTGCTGCGGAAAGGTCTGTGGACCTCCTTATAGAAATCTGGTGTCAGTGGGTCATCACGGCCACACGCGGGCCATGCCCCCACCCCCAGGTGAGATCTATTTTGTGTATGGATTCCTGTTTACTTCAAGAGCTTAGGCTCTCTCCCTGTGTTTCTAGATCTTAGTTGGAAGAAAAACTACCAAAGCGGCTGACTCCCAATTCCACATTCTCCCTGATTCCATCTTTCCCTGAGTACTATTTTGGGTTTGAGTTATTAAAGCTGCAGAAAGGTGTCCAAAATTTTACAGTGACCTTCTGAGCTCCCCTCTCCTCTTGCTCTCTGCCCTGCAGAGCTCACCCACCTGCCAAACTTCTGTTGACTTCCCAGGGAAACCGGTCATGACTTTCGTGTGGCCAAAAAACATTGAAATAAAAATGTGGCAATTTAAATAAGCAGGAATTTAGGCTAAGGATTTCTGAAAATTTTGCCCAAATTTCTACAAAGCCTTTTATGAATCCATTTTAATTTAGCATTAGATTATTAGGATAATCATTGTGCACCCTATGCCAAAAAAAAAAACCAAACCCATTGTCACTGGGTTGAAGTCAAAGACCATAGCCATATTTATGAGTGTAACAAGTGTCCTCTATCTTGTAATCTGGTGCATGTATTTCTGATTAAGGTGTGGCATAATATTTGAGAAAATTATAACATATAAGCATGGTTGCATCGATTGTTGCTCTCAATATGCTTTTAACCTCTTCAAAGGAGCCATTAACATCACAGTCAGAAACATGTAGTGAAGTCCAGAGAACGTGTGCAGGTACCTGCAGTCGCCTGTTTATACACCAGGCTAGTTCTGGTGTAAAGACCAAGCACGTTTACGAGTTTCGAATGCTCCAAATTATAAGTTGTGAGAGTCTGGCTTTGTTTTTTTGTTTTTTTTTTAAGATTTTATTTGTTCATTTGACAGAGAGAGAGATCACAAGTAGGCAGATAGGCAGGCTGAGAGGGAGGGGGAAGCAGGCTCCCTGCCGAGCAAAGAGCCCAATGTGGGACTCGATCTCAGGACCCTGGGATCATGACCTGAGCTGAAGGCAGAGGCTTAACCCACTGAGCAACCCAGGTGCCCCAGAGAGTCTGACTTTGTATTTAATGATGTCTAAAGCGCACTTCCAGTTTTTTTAAATTTCTAAGCTAATTTCAAAATGTTTTTGGGTTTTGCATTTCATTTTCCAAGTATAGTAAGTAATAATCAATACTTTCCTACACCCAAAGATTTTGTTCCTCCCTAAGAACTTTATATATATAATTCTGACAAGGAGTTCTGATAAAGGAAAGAAAACGCCTCCATTTTCTTTTCATTGCTAGTGGAAGGGCTGTTTAGTCTCTGGGCTATTTGGTGACAGCAGACACGTGTCCTGACGTATCCTGGCCGAGTAAACAGAATGGGGCATTGATGTCACAGAAACATACATGGTTAAAGCTTAAGAAAATTACCTCTAGGTTACTGAACACCCACAAAAGAAAATAGGACACTTTTTAAATATTGGCTGTATCAAAGCAGGTGCTATTCTAAGAGTTTTTGTGTAACAGTTCCCATTTTTCATACCAGGCAAACTGTCATGGAAAGGTTAAGTCGCCCTACATCACATAACCAGTGAAAGACTTAAAACTAGGCACTTGTCCTCCACAGTCTGTGCTGTTTAAAAGCACATATTTATTTATTTAAGATTTTATTTATTTGACAGAGGGAGAGAGAGAGCACAAACAGGAAGAGCAGCAGGCAGAGGGAGAAGGAGAAGCAGGCTCCCTGTTCCTGATGCGGGGCTCGATCCCAGGACCTTGGGATCATGACCTGAGCCGAAGGCAGTTGATTAATCAACTGAGCCACGCAAGTGCCCCTAAAAGCACATCTTTAATAAAAGAAAAAAAAAGAGGATGCATTATTCTTCTAGGACTTCCCTTTCCATAGGATAGTGGTTGGTTGCTCATAGCCTAGTAGTTAGAAGGGTAGGGCCTTCAAACCAGCAACCAGGTTCAAGTCACAGCTACTTTAATTCCAGCTGTGTAACCTTGACCAAGGTACCTAACCTTTTGGAGTCTCAGTTTTCTGTTTAGGAGAATAGGGATGAAATGATGATTAACTGAGTTGGTACGCAGCAAGCACTCATGAAGGGTAGTTATCATTATGAGTTCTGATACTGTCTACTTACAGAGTGGGTCAGGAGCATCCTGGATTTATAGAGGCCAGTAAAACCTAATTCATGTTCATAGCATTTTTTTTTCAAGAATAAATAATTAGGGGGCACCTGGGTGGCTCAGTGGGTTAAAGCCTCTGCCTTCAGCTCAGGTCATGATCCCAGGGTCTTGGGATCGAGCCCCGCATTGGGCTCTCTGCTCTGCAGGGAGCCTGCTTCCCCCTCTCTCCCCGCCTGCCTCTCTGCCTAGTTGTGATCTCTGTCAAATAAATTAATAAAATCTTTAAAAAAAAAAAGAATAAATAATTAGAAGAAAGTTAAATAGTGTGGCTGCCCTCTTCTTCTTCATCTTCTTCTTTTTTTTTTTTAAATAGAGGGCAAGGGGGTGGCAGAGGGAGAGAGAGAGGATCTCAAGCAGGCGCCACATTGAGTGTAGAGCACGACTCAGGGCTTGATCTCGAGACCCTGAGATCATGACCTGAGCCGAAAGCAAGAGTCAGATGCTTAACCAACTGAGCCACCCAGGCACACCATGGCTGCCCTCTGTTTTAAAGAGGAAACTAGATTTTTTTCTCCCTCTGATTTTGGTATAGGTTTGGCATCCATTTTGATGTAACTTACCACTTACTATGAATTTTAGCCTTCAGATCTCTTGCTTTGTTCCTCCCCATCCCGATTTTTATGTTAGTTCTCTTTCTAACATCTTCTGAAATCCAGTCAGGGCGAGGCTCAGCAAACCAAATGTCACAAGAAAGAGAAGAAAGAATCAGATCACTGATTCCTGGGCTCAGATGCCGTAGTGATTTTATTACGGAAAAACTGCAGACGACATGGATACTGTGGGTAGTATTTGGCCAGGCTGAGTGTCTAACACAAACTTGTAAAAAGCCAATGTGTGTGTGCTCCATGTTTACGTTGTTCGGGAAAGCCAAGAAGACACACAATCTTTAGAACCGAATGATGTGAGAAAATGAACAGTTTTTTGTTGCAGTTAGGTGCTGGGTGGAAACTCCTTATTACTGGTATAGCAGATATGATCATTCCATGCATCAGTTGTAGTCTTTACACCTTGTAGAAGAGGCACTGTATACAGTAAATAATTTTACCATGACACAGCCATGGAGAAAGAGGCATCATTAGTGAGAGGGATTCAACCAGGCAGCTGCTGGCTTGTATTAAAAGAAGACGTAATGAATGATTGGGAAGAAGTTGAAAAATGTAGGTTTCTTTGCTTGGCATTTTTATTTTTTTGTTAGTGGAGGATCATTTTTTCTTTCTAAAGCATTTGATTGATTTAGAGTAGCTTTTCTCATTAAGTAAACTTTAAATCAACCTTCAACCATGTATCAGCAGCTGTACGATGAAAGCAAATGCATTATGTATTACTGTTTTGGATATAACTTCTGAAAAAGCCAACTATCGTTCTCAACATCAAAGTCCGTCCCTTATCAAGGGCTTGGCTGCAAGGATAAAGCACTGGCTATTTACCTTATGACCTCGGTTCCATTCCACATCGTATTGCCAGTGAAGGGAGTTTTATGATCTCAGCCCTGGACAGGTAGATGGTAGTCCGTATCACCAAAACACAGATTGGCAAAACTGGAATTTCCCCGCTTTGGAGAGACCTAAGGCTGAAAAAAGTCCAGAGACATGCGAGTGAAAAGGCATCCAGCTCATATGGCATCCTAGAGATGGCAGTCTTCTCAACTGGACGGGGTGGCTCAGAAGAGCCGTCCGTCTGGGGATGCGCTCCAACCTGGCTTGCAGTTAAAGAAATCTGTTTTCCGAGCTTGCAATTCGCCCAAGTCTATTTTTCAAGCCAACACCTCCTCTCCAAACTTTCCCTTCCCCCATTTCTCTCCTTCCAGAAACAAAAAGCAGAAAGTCAACCAGAAGGATTTTTAGGATGCCATTTGCAGAACTGGTGTGGTGGTTCTAATCTTCGGAAAGGATATTCCAATGGAGCTGGTCTGTTTCAGACCTTGCCTTTTAAAATAAAGATTGAAAATAATGAACTATTAAACTCTCAACATAGTCATTTAGATTACAGTTAACTATTATCACCATCACGCCTGTAGTGTTGTGTTTGCAGGAAGGAACCCAACTACACCAACTGTAAGAAAAAGTACACTAAGTTAAAATACTTTCCTGACCCTATATGAGCAGTTTTAAAACTCAAAAGAAAAATTAAACCAAATTAGTAAGAGGCAGTGTGGCTCATATTTGACATTTGACATTCATATTTGAAAATAGATAGGAGTATATATCCAAATGTATAATATTTTAAACAACCTCTCTTTGCCTTTGTACATTCGATCACTTATTTTTCATTCTATTCGTTTACTAATTTCATCATTCCTAGGCCCTTTCAAGAAATACTTTAGTCATGGTGAAGTAAAACAGTTATAATATGCATAATAATCACATTTACTTGGTTTAGGAGGAAAAGAGCCTTCCAACATCAGTTATACAGTATATCCTTTATTTCCAAACATAGACGGATAAGAAGAATCTCTCGTTAGCTGTAAGTTAGAACACTCAGCCAGGCAAGCAAGGTGAACCTCTAGGATAGCACCATTAGAAGCACTGAAGAGCCTGTTCTCTAGACACAAATATTAAGTAAGTTCAGCTATTTTTAAAGCAAAAGCACATTTCCTGTGGAGGAGGGTGCATTGCTATGGGTCTGTGTTTCTACTAGAGGAAGACATCCCTCACCCACAGATTGAAAGATGATCCCACAACCGATGTGAAATGAAGTCTGTTTTCCTTTTCTATGTATGGTGCGAAGTTGGAGAGCATTGGGACTTCAGTCTGGAGGACCTTGCTCATAATGGCTCGTCCGGTGGACTCGAAGAAAGAACACAGGTTGGGTGGGGTGCCTGTCTGGACCGAGAAAGTTGCACAGGGATGCAGACATTCCAGTCGTTGTGTCTGGGAAGCAGATCCCTTGATTTTCCAGGAGGTGGTTAGTCCCTGGTGCCTGCACCATTAGGCTAAATGGGCTTCTCTCACATGCACGGAGGGGAGAGCAGATGAAAGGATACAAATTCAACAGCCTTTTATTGTCAGCAAACAAAAAAAGGCACACATGTGCCAGTTTATAAATTACTGTTTTCATTAAAAAGGAGTTCAAAAATCAGGTTCCACTTCTCATTGTTAAAACCTTAAATTTTTTTTAGCCGTATGATTTCATTATATGAATTACAGAACAGTAATAGAGTAATATTACTCTTAAGCCAGCTCACTTAAATTTAAGACATTCAAGACCCAATAATGCATTAGGTTCTTTAGTTCAAGTTATGCAAATAATATACATTTTTTATTCGGCTTCCCACCAGGTTATACATGTATTATAAACACAACAAAGACCTCTTTCTTGTACAATATATTACTCAGAAGCTGGTGAAAAATAGAAGCCAAAATATTGTGAATTACATTCTCAGAATGGTTTGGCTCTGTAGGACTGGCTGGCATACTTTAAATGCTAAAGAGAAGCTGGGACTGGAAAGGGAAGTGTGGACTCACTGTTACCTACCACTGCTGTCATTCACACTGATGTTCTCCAATGTCGAAATCAGATTCTTATCTTTATTTTCTTTAGAGTGGAACTAGCAGACCCAGCTTTGCTACATTTGGAAAATCAGCAGGGGGAAAGGTCATCTCAAAAAGACAAAAATAAAAGAAGGGACTGAAACTTCACATAAATTACCATGGCTGTCCCTGAACTCAGAACTAGAGAGAATCTTTTTATTCTTTTACACAAAGCTGATGATGGAAATCGATATGGATTATTCCACAAGCATTGTTTTGTATTTTTCCATAGCATAATTCATACATTTTTTCCCCAAAATATAGCCACTGATGTATTAATTCCATTTAGACTTTTAAAGAAAAAAAAAACCCTAAAGTTTATAAAATTAGAAATACTGGGTTCTGTCCTATGATAAAAACAGCAGTCACATTATTTACAGACTTAGCCCCCAAAATTATATGGTAGGTGGTGAGATAGCTCTGTGTCTTTCCCAAGATTTCCATGTTTCCACTTATGCCCAATGTAACCAATTGGTAACTTGCTCAATTTGATAAAATTAAGCAAAATAATCATAATGATGATGATGATATGGATTTTTCAGAAAAGTCAGCATAAGCATATTTATGCATGTCTCTGAAATAGACAGATGAAGCTCATTATCATCTCAGGCTTTAAAAACATCCCTTCACTAAGGGGCTTGACTTGTTTATGCTGAGCAAAATGAAAACAAAAATAAGAAAAGTGGAAAATAAGAAATCCAGTCCTTTGGCTTCATGACGTAACATGAGCTCTGTGGGAACGAGAGAGCATTCCTTTATACTTGTATGCAATCTGAGCTCAGTGGCTTTGAAAGCTTGAAGTCCTCCACAAAACTCTTTCCTCCCCTTCTTGCCCCTAAAAAAAAAAAACCCCACCTCCACGAGTTTATATAATCTCATCAGCATTTCTAACAGCAATTCTCACCTCAAATTCCTTCCTCTGATAGAGTGAGTAGAACCAGTCTTGGGAGCACTTGGGAAATCACTCTCAGCCGCTCCTTCAAGTCAACAAGTGTCAGTCAGCGTACAGCTCTCTGGACCGGGCGGAAAGGGCCGCGCTGGATGGCAGGCGAGTGCCTTTTAGGCTGGGCCATCATCTGTCTGGACACTGCCAGTCTGCCCCTGAATCTGTGGATGGCTTCTTTCTTAACAAAATACAGACACAGCATCATGTTGACTGTCGCGACACAGAGCTGTACTGATGGGCAAGATGAAAAAAACTGCCCTTCATTGGATTGCTATTGAGAATTTTAAAAAGACTCTGAGGTCAGAATTATTTCTTAATTGCATTTCACACCTGGTTAAGATACTGTCTACAGCTGCAAGGAGATGAAAGGAGTGCTTGATCCTTGAAAAGAGAATAGGTAGGGTAGGCATTGGAAGGCTGGAGAGCCAGGCACACTGGGGTGAAGTGAAAAGCAGAATTCACTTTAGGTAGAATTAATTTCTTGCCAGCAACTGAAAAAGAGGAAGCTGCTCTGGGAGCAGCCTTCCTTCTCCAATCTGACTGCAAATCCCCCCACCAAACAGTCTCACTGTAAACAGCAGATATTTTAGATGCAATTAGATGTCCATGCGCCCTGCAAACAGCTGGGGAGAGTTTCCAAAGTTTTCCCTTTTTAATTTGAGTAGAATACCAAGGAAATAAAATATCTTGACAACTTCTAGCGTCGTCTTGTGACTTTAAAAAAAAATCAGCCTGTGAAGTATCACTGCTCTGTTTTAGTCTAATGCTACTTCTATCTTTTATCCTTTTTAATTAGAAGGCAAATTCTCAGACCGCCAGGCCTAATCCCTACACAGTGGAACAAAGCCCAGCAAAGCCTTTGAACACTGTTCAGCCGGGCAGCACAAACCCTAGTAACTGTTGGCAGTAGGGGCAGGACTCTGACCCTCATCTCAGCCATTCTCCTGCAGCTCCTGATGCTCCCTGCCCTTCAGAACCCTATCTGTTGTTCTTCTGTTTAGACTGAAAAGACAAAAGAGGAGACAATGTGGGAAACCTAGAGGATTGGCTAGGTAGGATGCCGGGCGCTAGTGATGGATAGGGGCAAGTAAATGGAGTTTCACGGGAATGGACACAGTGGGGAGAATTGGATCACCAGATTAGGTCTTTAGGTTCAAGAAATTTCTTCATCCCTCACTAAATCTTTTCATGAACAATGCCACTTTTTAAACAATTGTTGCATTTCCAATTACTCCAGGAGTGTTCAAACAAATACCCCAAACCCTCCATGAAAAGTTTGCTCATATTTTAAACTCACCAGATGAAAATCAATAAAACAAATACCCCCAAATCAGTGGCAGGCACTGATGTCTCCAAGTATTTACACTTGTAATAATATTTGAGTCAAGAGCATAATTTGAGCTCACTCAAGCAAAACATGCAACTAGACAGAAACGTGAATTTTCAAAGCTAATGGGAACAATCATGAATCAAAAAGCCAAATTCCAAGTATGCAAATATGAAAAAGGATTGTTTGCATTTCCTACTTTGGCTAACTGTGAATTATTTCAACAGTGGAACACCCGATGCTGCGGACTCTTCCAGACTGTTCTTAGATTGAGCTATGTATAGGTGGGAATTAGATCTGCAGCAGGGATGTTTGACAGTTGTATTGGGATTTCAGAAAGATAGGCATTTTCTGGTTTTTGAGATATCTGGGGCAGACATTGCAAGGAAAATGGAGGGGGCACCCCAGAAACATTTTATTGGGAAGATTTTTAGCAGTCCGCAGACTCTTAGACACTGCAGGTTTCACAAAGCCACTTTCTTTTTTCCCTCTTCTTGTGTCTGCAGAAAGACCCATATACGTCGTACAATACTTAAGTCCATCATTATGGCTGTCTTTGTAACTAGATATAAATTGTGTTACTGACCTGGCTTTGGGTGATTAAGAGGTTAATTGAAATCATAGCAAAGGATTCAGTCAGGGGTTTAGATGCACGATGTCCAATAAACGTGTGCATTTTATCATGTAATCTCAAATTCAAAGTTAGGGTTGAGCCGCTTTTAAGGAAGCTCCCATTTTTAAAGCTTAGTAGGACAGATGTACTGAGCTTTAGATTGAAATGAAATATGATCTTGGACTCTTTTAAATGTGAGTTTTACATTGATTTCTAGCATGCTTATTTTGAGGACATGGGTTTATCTTTTTAAAGGATGGCAATGTATGGAATTATAGACCATTTCTACATAATATCTATTATTCAAACGACAAAACCCAATATATCCCCCAACATTCTCTGGGCTGCATCAGCAAATCCTTTCTCCAGGTCAGACAGTGGTAAAGCAGGTGAAATGTACAAAGATAATAAAACACAACTACAGATAGCCGGTCACAAAGGGTGATGCAGCATTACTGACAGCCTTCTTTCAGACTGTTCCATGTTGTCCTTACCTTTGATATCTTCCAAAAAACGTACAACGTACAGCTGCCTACACTGATGTTCTTTAAACATATCTTATATTCATTTTTTCTTTGTTGTATTGAAAACACTCTGAAAAATTAGGATTCACTCATTATTTCAGGGGCTCTGAGCAGTGATCGCAATTGGCAAATAAAAATACTTCAAAAAATTTAATACTCTTTGAAAAGATAGAAGACTTTTAAAGAAATGGTCTAAATGTTTGTACACATTTCACCATCTAAAGCTCCAATGGAAATGATCAACAAATGTTTGCACAAAAAAACCAGCAAATTTATAATGTTTGTGTGTGTTTGAATAATCACTGGCAACCTTTACCTAGTGGGAATTATTTCTTTTGTCCTGCATGCACTGCTGTCTTTTGCAGAACTTCTTTTGAGGTTCTATGTATAACATGCTGCAGTGATATTTCATACTGCATTTCTAAAAGAAGTTTCTAGAGACTGAGAGAGTCCTAGAAATGCACAGAACTGAGAGTTAACACACTTCCCATAAATCAAACCTGGCATCACTTCCGTCAGGGAATGTCTTCCTGTCATCTACCTATTCACCTTGATCATGTGTACGAATTGATTTTATTAGAATATAATGTAAAAGAATAGATGCGTGAAATCCAAAGCTTTTGAAAACCGCTTTTTCTCTTAAGAAATGAAGACTTGCGTGAACCCTGACGGTGCAGGGTACCTTGTTATCCAGTGTGGTTGAATATACTCATTAATACTTATCAGAGTGTGAAAATTAAAATATCTACTGTATTTTCTATTTTTTCCTTTCTTAGAATTCATATACTTTAGCTGTTCATAATTGCTGTGAGCGGATAGGGTTGCCAGGGTTAAAATATTTATTGTGCAGCTTAGTTTTTATTATTATTATTCAGTTTATTCCACTGAATTAGGCTTTCCCTACTAAGAATAAAACCTTAGAGGGTTTCTGAAGCTTATAATGTAAATGACCACAAATACTAAGCCCAATCAAAACAAATACTTAAAAAAAAAAAAGAAAGAAAAGAAATCCCACCCTTAATTCTGTATTCTGATCCACCAGTGACTGTATAACTGTATCATTAACGATGTTCTCTAACTGGGGAAGTCCCTACCCTAGAGTGTAAAGGATCAAAGAAAACATTCTTTTCTGTCTGGTACACTTAGTCGTCCTGCCTCCCAACAGTGGGATAAAAGGAACTTGCTAAACTGTTGCCATTTTGCAACATCTGCTATAATTCCCCTAAATCCAGATTTGTCTGACACAGAGAGGCCTGTTCTTACATCATTGCCATGTGACAGTGTAACACCAGTCACATCAAGCTTGAGCATTGCAGCTTCAGGCTATGATAATATGAAGAAAACCTTTTTGCCTAGGGCAAAACACTTGTAACAAAGTATTATTCATCTGGCCAATTTAAATCTTCTCTCAAAAAGGTACCCAGAAACATATGCAGTATGCCTTTGTAAAAGGCTCGAGCAGCTCATAGGCAAATGACCTGAACCAAGGGTACAAAACCTAATGTCCTGATTAATTACCGCTAAGCGGCTCTGATACACAGAAAAGAGAATGCTGGTACTAATCCTTCACCCTGTCCTACATTCTCAAAATAGCCAAAACACTGCTGACAGTTAGAAAAACAAACCTGTCTATGTTTAAAAAAAAAAACAAAAAGTCATACATTATCACTTGATGCCCTCTACCTAATAAAACCAGGATGCAGACAGATTAGGGAGTTACCAATCCAAGGGGCTTCTTGGGACAAGGACACAGCCTCATGGAAAGAAAACAGGAGGTGGGAGGGGAATACCTAACCTGGAAACACAATCCCCAAACAGAGATATTTGGGGTGTTCTTATTTTCAAGGTTCAGCTTCCAAGAGTTTGAGCTTGCCTGAAAATCGTCCTTAAGAGTTGAACAACCTGGGCACAGCAGTGCCTTGCTGATTAACCTGAAGCAGAGATGGCGGTGCTTAGAATTTTACTAGGAAAGGGTGTTTGAATTTTTTTACCTATAAAAATAAGAGGATGCTCCTATTTTAGCTTAAATATCAGACGTGTTAGATTTCAAACTATTTGAATTGGAGAGCTATCTTGGCTTCATCAGCCACTCAAATTACATCTGCCTTTAGTAATAAAGCGGACTTCTGGGGTCCTTGTTATTTTTGCTGAGCAAGAAATAAATGGCTAAAAGAAGAAAGTCCAGTATAAGGGAGAAGGAAGTTGCTTATCTTAGCAAATTTCTTTCTTTCTTCTTTTTTTTTAATCAAAAGGTCACTAAAATGCAGCCCATTTTAATATCAGCCATAATACTATTACATTATGCGTAAATAAAATTAAAATACTTCCCTTGGACTTTATGTAAAACAGGGCACCTCAATAACACCATTGCAGAGCAAATAATGATCTTCATCCATTTTTTTTAAAGATTTTATTTATTTATTTGAAAGACAGAAATTACAAGTAGGTGGAGAAGCAGGCAGAGAGAGGAGGAAGCAGGCTCCCTGCTGAGCAAAGAGCCCGATGCAGGGCTCGATCCCAGGATCCTGGGATCATGACCTGAGCCTCCCAGGACCCTGGGATCATGACCTGAGCCTCCCAGGACCCTGGGATCATGACCTGAGCCAAAGGCAGAGGCTTTAACCCACTGAGCCACCCAGGTGCCCCGATCTTGATCTATTTTGGAGACTGTTCTTAATTTGACCCTGGTCTACAGGTACACCCCCAGCTGTGTTCTAGGAAATAGCAAGGAGCAAGGAAGCCAGCTGAGGCTGGGGTTCTGAAGGGCTACCCTAAATAAGGTCGGGGTTGTTTTACCTCTAGGCTGCCCCCAATGCAAAGGAGAACAGGCATATTTTCCCCTGCAATGCGATTGTTATCAAGTCTAATTCATTTTGGATATTCAAGAATATTTCTATGTGGGAGCCCATGATCTGTAGACACAAGCATTCTCAGGTGCCACGGCTACCCGCAGACTGCATAGGAAATATGTTTTCCACCCACAGACCAAACACTGATGCTGATCGCTGGAGCGAATGTGAGATTCCAGGTCAGCATCACAGCCTTCTCTTTGTAGAACACTTTTTCCTCCCTTCTCCTACATTTTCCCCTCCCTTCCTCAACTGATCCCCAAGGGAGGCACTTGGATTTCCCATCATTCCTCAAGCGCCTTCTTTCTGTATCAGGGTGACTCACCTTGGTTATGATCCAGTTCACCTTGGTTCATAACATCCCCGTAATTCTGAGCAGCATCTGCTCCTGGGCACGATGACCTTTGATGGAGAGTGTCATTCCTGAAACTGAAGCTCTGACTCTATTCAGGGTATTGTAAAGAACCAAATCTTGCTGCTTTGCAGTTCTGGACATCCAACTTGATAATCCTTCAGAGGTGAAAGGAACCGCTTTATTAAAATACTGCCAAGAGTTGACACCGTTTAGGGGAAAACTTCTCAGTTAGTTGCAGATTTTCTTTTGCAGATTAAAAAACATAAGAAGTTTAGGAATCACTGCCCTTCTTGGGATTGAACTGAAATGTTATTAAGGATTGAAAAGACTAAAGTAATTCCCTTTAACTGGTCTCCCTTTCACTCATCAGTTTCCCAAAGGTGTAGGAAGAACAATGGAGAGCAGGTAAGTTTTGGATTAGAGAGATCTAGAGTTCAAACCGGGCTCTTATCAGCTGCGTGGCCCTGAGTGAGTTACTTGATATCTCTGAACCTCAGTGTCCTCAGCTGTAAAATGGGGCCACACGTGGTGGCCTATTACACCAGGTTGCTGGGAGAATTCAGTGAGATAATGAATGTAGAACAACCTTTTTAACCCACCTCAACAATCCTATTAGGCATTATAATCTCCATTTCACAGAGCGGGGTGAATGGTTCAGGAAGGTTAAAGTACTTGCCAAATGTCACTGTCACATCACAGGTGTTTACTAAGTGGGGACTATAATCATCAAGCCACGGAGCGTGGCTTCTCACCCACTTCCAAGTAACTGAGGGCCTTTGCTCTTGGGGGTGAGACAGCCAAACTTCCTTTTTGATTAGCTCTTCAGAGGCCTTGCCAAGAAAGCACGAGACAAAGGCATACAATCCCTCCTCCCCATTTACCAACCCACTACTTTGCAGTAGACAATTTTGAATTGTTACTTCTTTTACCAACCCAACAACCCTTCGAGTTATGATCTCCTTTTCACCGAGCAGGATCCAGGGCCTGAGAAATGTTCAGTTACTTGCCAAAGGTCACAGGCATTCATTATGGTGGAACCAGCTCTGTTAGTCCTAGCCTCTCTGCCTTGAGGGCCATGCTCTTTCCCCTTCCTGCCCTCACCCACTGTTCTTCTGCTCAGGGACCTGGGGGCAGAGAGTGGTCAGGTGTTGGTGGAAGAATAGCTAAACTTCTGCAAGGGACATTCTCTGGAGCAGGTGCCAGGAACCTCCCAGGAGGCCCTTTACAAACTCGGGAAAACGACAGGTTTTCTGGAATGAAGTTCACATAGAAACAAATCTAAGGGGGCACCTGGGTGGCTCAGACACTAAGCGTCTGCCCTTGGCTCAGGTGGTGATCTCAGGGTCCTGGGATAGAGCCCTGCATCAGGCTCCCTGCTCAGCAGGAGGCCTGCTTCTCCCCCTCCCACTGCCCCTGCTTCCTTCTCTCTCACAGTCTCTCTCTCTCTCTCTCTCTTGCAGTGTCAAATAAATAAATAAAATCTTTTTAAAAAAAGAAAAGACCTTAAGTAAAAATAGAAATCAGGGTTAAATTACTAGCTCACTAAACAGAAAACACCAATACAGTAGAAGGCATTTCAGGGTGTTTTGCACAAGAAAAAAAAAAAAAAGAGAGAGAGAGAGAGAGTGAGAGAGAGAGACAAAATTCCAAATTATTTCCTGGAGAAGTAGGGGCCTAACAGCATATATTTTTATTGTGTATATACTAAAATGATTTCTTAAACTGGCATATTTGAAAATCGGGTTAATAACAACGGAGTTATACCTGCTGATTCCCACTATTCCTCTTTGCCTTCCAACTCAAACTCATATCCTCTCTGCCTCATTAGGGATTGTGATTAGAAGACAGAAAATGAATCGAAAGGACTCTCAAGGGTACTGTATATCCCTGCCTTCTCAAAGATACTCGGGTGATTAAAGAAGTGTACATAGGAATCAGCTGGGGATCTTTATTTTATTTTATTTTATTTTATTTTATTTATTTGACAGAGAGAGATCACAAGTAGGCAGAGAGGCAGGAGGAAGCAGGCTCCCTGCTGAGCAGAGAGCCTGATGTGGGGCTCGATCCCAGGACCCTGAGATCATGACCTGAGCGGAAGGCAGTGGCTTAATCCACTGAGCCACCCAGGCGGCCCTCAGCTGGGGATCTTGTTAAAATTCAGAATCTGGTTTGGTAGGTCTTGGGATGGGACCTACCGTTCTGTTTTGCCAGTAAGAAGCGAAGAGTTCAGGTGACATAAGTAGTGCAGTGGGTCACTCAGTCCGACCACCACCACTTGGAAATGAGAGGCGGCCCTTCGAATTCAAGAGATCCTGGCTGGTGCAGGCTAACTAACTCTAAAGTATTGCTCATTCCCGGACCTCCGAGGGGCCCTACCTGCAGATTCTGTGTGGCAGATGGGTTTGGCCTGCCCAGGAGAACAGGCCACTCCAGTTAGAGGAGGTGGGCAACCAGTTGTACAGATTCCCACATTTCAGACCCAGATTGCCTTAAAACCACATTTCCCATTCAAGTAGAATGTAAAAAGTGAACAACGGGCTGTTGGTAGGACTCAGTATAGATGTTGGGGAGAAAGGTACTGTGAGTTACCAGAAAAGGCAAGACTAGAGCAACCAAGCACAGAACAGGCTGAGGGGAAGGGTGGTGGGCTTCCCTCCTTCCTCCCTCCTCCCTCCTCCCTCCCCCTCCCCCTTCTCCTTCTTTTAGTTAGTGGCCAAGTAAAGGAGACTCAAGTGGGTGAGTTACAAAACTGGCTAAGATTAAGGACATGAGTTCTGCTGGAAGAAAGAGAAGGCAGCCAAACTGCGAGGTAAAGCAGGTTTCAGGGGGGCTGCATGAGGCTGAAACTTTGGCTGTCTGAAGACAAGAGAGGGTCTGGAAACTGTAAGGACCTGCTATCTCCCAGTAGCTGGGCCGTATATGGTCATATGTTAGGCTGAGCGTCCAGTGGCAGATTCGGCTTCAGGCTGAGTTGAGAATATGATTGAGAACTGGAATTTGACTCTCATCACCCATTCCCTGGGGAAGAGTGAACTACCTCAGTTTGAAACCCACCTGCCCTCCACCTCCCAGGTTGGAGGGGGTATTTAACAAGACCAAGAATGGTCACGTGCTGTAGAGGGCCCTGGTGGGAAATTTGATGGAAGAGCGCCGACATGAATCGGTTGTTCTGGTCTTGTAGCAAGACTGTCTCTTGTACCAAGTTTTCAACAGTGTCTTTGGCAGAATGGGCGTATGTGCCTATGAGAAAGTGCTGTGTTTAAGTGTTCTAGTATATCACAAGGAATTGTTTTCAATCCTTAAAGAGCAAACGAAAATAATTTCCTGTTAGCTGTTAAAATACTTGCTTTCTTATGAGACCGGCAGACCTGCTTCCTGTTTTCAGAAGATGGACAGAGGGGGTGGCAGGAGCCTAGTGTCGTTGTAAAGCCCCACGATTCACCCCAGTTTGGCCAGCTACCATTTCACGTTGCTAATGCCCGGTTGAATCTGTTAACACTTTTTTTCTGAAAACTTTCTTAGTGGGTGCGAAGGAAAAAAAGGGGGGTGGGGGACAAAGGCTACTGTCAAATTGATTAAGTGAACGCTCATTAGAGAAAGTAACAAGAGGTGAAATCTGCATATGCAGTGCAGAAATGTGTCTGATCTTGCTAAGTTGTAAAAAGACAAAAGGGCTGAAAATCTCCCTAGCTGGAAGTACTTGAGGGAGCCCTGGGGGAGGGGAACGTTCTCTAATAGTAACTGTCGTTTATAAACACAGGCTAGAGCGGCCACAGTCTGCAGTACTTCCGCGTACGTTTGGAACTTTGTTTTCTAGAAATTTGTGCTACACATATAAACGAATTAACCTGACTGTTCCTAGAATACACTAGTCACTTCCTTAATTTATTTTAATATATTTTTTATTTCCTCCTTTTCTTTCCACTCCTCAGGCAACCCTTCCCCCCTTCCCCAGCCCCATAGACAACTAATTATTCTATTGTACCCCAGAACCTAAAGCAGTTGGTTTCATGTCACTGGGGACATAAACTGTTTCTGCATGGTGTAGAACAGATTTTTTTTTTTCTTCCTCAGTTTTAAAAGATAACCAAGCCCAGAGTCAACTATTTTTGTTTTAATTTCTGCGGTTGCCGGAGGTGGGTGGGGCCATACTTAACCCAAATTCTCCCTAGCTTCCTGGCCTGGACCAAAAATTTAGAATGAGGATCCAGCCTCCAGGAAATCAATATTGATCTTGAGCAGATAAAGGTCCCCGGCTCGCTGTGAAGTGGTCAGGTTGGTAGTGTAATTACAGTGAACAGTCAAGCTGGTAACTTGAGCAACACTTTTAAGAAGACAGTGTATTTCCAATTCTTCCCATCCGTGGGAGCAGCCTTATATCATGGCTATAGGATAACGTGATGGTGTTTTGTTAGGATGCATTTTTATGGACAAAATTTCATAGGTCACATCAAGTGTGATGGTTCTATGAATGTTCGCTCCCATGCATTCCTGCGATTAGCTTTCTGCTTTTCTACCAACACCTCGAACTCATATCCCCCTCTCCTAAAACCTACCCAGAAAATCCCTTACTGAAAGAGATGATGGTGTTGATCTTAAACCTGGAGAACGAAGATACTTCAGGGCTCAGTCTGAAAAGGCGAGGTGGACGATCACATCAAATGTGCCTCAATTGACAGAAACCCTCAATTTAAAAAAGTTGAAAATAAGAAAAGCCAAGCTGGACATTTGTTAGGTTTAGGAAAAAGACAGCCTGCATGAGATGTGGACCAGATTGTCCGGAAGATTTGAAAGGAAATGAACAATAATAACAATAATGCTTTGCCAGAGGATGTCCTTTGAAATATCTGCGGATTGCAACAAAGTGGTTTTTCTCATATGCGGGGTTGTCTGGGCTGTTTTGCACCATTATGTGCTTTGGAGATCCTTGTAATTACAAATTTAATACTTAAATCCTCAGTTCTTCTTTATATTTCTAAACTACCCCCATAGGTATATTTACTTCCTTCTTTTGTCAAGCTTAACCATTTCCAATTACCTTAGATTCTAAAGGGAAATGTGATGGTGAAATTCCTGCACTTGTAATGACATTTATTAATCTAGTTCTGGGGAGAAATGTTGAATATCTTGCCTTCCCAAATCATACATTTTAATTCCAAACACACCTCCAAAGAAAATTGACATTGTTTAATCAAAATGAGGGTGCACATTAATAAGAAAGGATATCATTTTGTTATTTATATATAATTTTATTTTGTTAAAAAATAATGAACAGAGACTGGTAAGTTCCGTAATTGCCCTCCATGGTGAAGGAATAAGTGTAGGAGAGAAGAAAAGCACAGTAAGACACATATGTTAGTAAAACACTCCTTAATACTACACAAGCTGTAGAAAATGCTACTTTGCATTTGGTCCTCAACATGGCTAACTGCAAGCCATTGAGTAAAAAGTGCACCTTTTAAACTAATTCTTTGGTCAGAAGACAGAACCACATCTAGACTCCTCCTCATTAATATGCTATAATGGTCAAGTAAGAGATTAATAGCAAAGTCACCTGCTAAAGCGACCAGGAACCTGTTGATTAACAATAAGCCTCCAAAAATAAGATACCAGATTGCAAAGCAAAATCAAGTCTCAGGGCAACAAGTGCTTCTGTAATTTATTCCTTCTTTATATGAGGGCATAAAGCTCCCTTTATAAACGTGTTTTCCAGGCCCTGCTGTGAGCTGTAGGTGTGAGCTTTTCAGCTGATTTATTAATTTTAGTTTCAATCAACGTGTCACCTGCAGACACAAAAATGTAGGCCTCACCAAGAAAATACAATTTAAGAGAAAAAAAAGAAAAAGAAAAAACAGGGCTTTAATTCAAAAAACTCTGCCAGCACTTTTTTTTTTTTTAGATGAACACTGGAACGTCTATTCTTTGAGATCGAAAATAATTCCCAGCGACATAATTAAAAAAAATCAAAATTAAACATTTTTGTCATACTTTGAAAGTCAGACTTAGATCCGGGAAGAGTAACATGAGGCTGCCAAAACAATCAGTTCCTCTTGTCAGTAGGGGTACATTCTCCCCAAAGAATCGAATGAACAACAAGTCCCCTGAGCAAAATGTGCAAAAAATTCTCAATTAGTTGTCTTTATTTAGTGAGCACTATGGGGTCCTCAACCACACTATAGAATTATGGCAAGAAAGCTGAGCTCTTCACTAGCTTATTAGCATTCTCAGAGGGTCGGAGTGCTGCTGGTAGCAGGCTGTTGCCTCCAAGAGCTGTTGGTGGGACCCCTACACTCCCGGGCTTTGTCCTTTTGTCCTTCCAAGCCAGCAGGAAGTACTGCCCTATGTTCAGGGCATTCTGGGATACCTTCATTCCATTCACAGTTTGCGTTACCGACAGGGCCCAAGCCTTTGTTATTGACTATGACCATCACTGTTGCAGGTTTAAATGAAAAGCAAAAGCAAGCCGTATGGATCAGTCAATTCTAAATGCAGGTTTAGGAAGTAGCCCCTTCCAAATGAACATCCTTGTGGGGCTGGAGTGACCTTACACGGCCAAGGCCCCAGAGGAGATCCATGTCCCGGGTTATAATCCGGCTGCTTTCCTTCGACCCCAAATTACATTAAGTGAGGGACTAGAAAAGGGGGTGGGTGAGTGAATATTTCAGCCTGACTCCTCAGCGGATACATTTTTACAGCACTCCCTTACCTATTGATCTCCTCCCCACACCCACCACCCACTCACCCCTAAACACTCCCATCCCAGAAAAAAAGAAAACGAGAAAGATGAAAACCGAAAATAAAAAAAGAACTGGCAGCAAGTATTAGAAATGTCTTTTCTCAAGAAGAGGGTATTTGCTGCTTTAGGGAAAACACTATCATTGACTAAATTAACAAGTTGTCTTATCAACTGCCATAAGCCTCAGAGTCTAATTAATTTAGTACTGATCAATAGTCCTGAATGAGGCATTGATTTCTGCCGGCTCGAAAGGGCTGTGGCTGAAATCACTTTCTCTGTGCGCCACACACACACAGGCATCCAAAGCTTATGTGTTATCACATCAAGATTTTATTTCACTCATTCTATATGAACATGAATTTCATGAAACCAACTCTAAGCGAGAAAATGGGATGAAACACAACTTCGGGAGTAAGAACAGTTTTCCTAGCAAGTGGGAACAGACCTGGAGCACTTCGTGCCAAAGTTCTGCTTCCTTAGAAAATGTCTCTTGAGTGAGATAAAACATTAATAAAGGAAAAAGAGAAAAGAAAACTTAAGTGCTTTGCTTAAAATAGGTAGTAGATGCTTTAATTGGTCATGAGACATGCAAAGAGGGCTTGGGTTATTCCTTTGTCTCTTATTTTTAGAATGCTGATGATACTTTATTAAAAGTATTCTGGTCCAAAGTAATAATAACAGCAATGCTATCTGGCCAAGGGCAGAAGCAGATGGTGAGCCTCTGATAAGAATGAAAACATGTGACAGATTTGTCTTCTACTGCTGGGGTTGGTGGGCTAGGGGTGGGGGTGGGGTGAGGAGCGCTTCCCACTTCCAAAAAGAAAAAAAGAAAAAAAATCAATGACAGTATATTTGAACGGTATTGTGATGAAAATAATTCAATCATCTGACTTTTAAATTTGGATGTGTACTGACAAAATATGTACTCCCTTATGACATATACCTGAAGAAAGGTCTAGGTTTGAATTGAGGTCCCTCCATGGCACTCCCGGGGCGTTTGCTCTCAGCCCCTCCCTGTTTTTGCAGGCGGTTCGTTCTCATTGTGCCCGCCAGCTGCCTGACACTCCTGAAAATCTTGAGGGTTTTCCCCTTAGGCCTGGTCACTGGGCAAGTACCCCCCCCCCCCCCGCGCCATTGCTAAATCATTACTTGAAATAAGAAGTACGGGAAAACTCCCCAAATATTTTAATAGATGATGCTTCAGGTTCGACCACAGGGAAACAAGATAACGAAGGAGCTTGTTTATCACAGAACCGATTTTCTACTCAATAGACATCACCAAAGGAAAAGAGAAGAAAGAAAAGGAAGAGAGGAGGCGGAAACACGCGGAACTGCCTTCTTTCACAGGGTTAGAGAAACTCCCCAAAATGAGCCAAACAGAATAGAATTCACCTTCTTTTCTGTGCATTCACTTAATATAAATTGGCTTTTTGAAGCGTTCAATTACACACACACACACACACACACACATATATGTATGTATGTATGTACATATATATATAGTTTTTCAAAGTCCCAGGAAAGTCCTCCCCTTAATCTCTTTGGGGCCTCCATGAGTTTCCATAGCACTTTACAAAAGATCTTTATTGAGGAAAGGATTGGACAAACTTTCCTTATATGTGTGGCCCACACCATTAATTGCCCCATCTCTTTAGTAAGGCCTTATTCCTATGTAAATACCCTTGCATAATGTTACAGGCTATTGTTAGGCCAGCGCCAGTCAGTCGCCACTTATATGCATTTTTATTTCAATCCGCTGCTCAGAGAATGAAAAGATGTCTGGACTTAAGCTGTTTACCAACTGGGCCGAAGCTGCAGAGCGGCAAAACTGAAGAAAGCCCCAAGCAACGGCAGGAACAAGCTTTTACAATACGAGCGGCCATTTTCAGTTGAGTTATTAACCCACCCTGAAACTCTTCTAAGCTATGCCTTTTTTAAAGAACAAATGTGCTGAATCAAACATGAATGAGCCAGAACTATTAAGAGAGAAATCCCCTAAAGAACTATTGAACACAACATAGGTTTGTAATCATTTTGTCTCAGTGGCCTGCTACCAACATTATCAAGGATGAGAATGCGGGCTCAGTTGTGGGTTGGCTCGCAATTAAACAATAGTGTGGTAGAGGAAAAACACACACGCACGCAACACACACGCAGCATCACAAAACAGTGTGCAAGAGACGAGAAGACTGAGTTACGAGCTCACCGCCAAGACCTTACATGAATTTGGTCACTAAAGCACAGTAGTCCCTGGGAGCACTGGGGAAAATGCTTCTTGAATCCAAGTGTTGCCGCCTCCTGCTCCGTGGCCTCCTACATTCTGAGATTGAAAAATAAAATAATTTTAATTTATAGTTGTAAAGATCCGAGGGAACGAGACCCCACGACAATAAAGGAGCAAAATTCTACCAAAGGGAGCTGGCTTTTTTCTCTGCAAAACGTGCTGCGGGCGATGAATATCGTACTTATTTAATGACGCCACAATCTGAGTGCTGTGGTATTAGCCTAAAGAGACTCTTGACTATTTGCATGCTTATTAGAATCCAATGAGTGCTTAATAAGTGCATATATATGACAGAGGAAACATCTCATTGCATAGCTAGTGCTACAGGAAAGACACACGCACGCGCATGCACACACACACACACACGTTGAAGAAAGCAGTCTTGAGTTAATTACCATCACAATGCAATCAAGTACAACAGTCATAGCTGAAAACCGTTTCTATTAAAGCCCCGAGACTCAACCTTGCCTCTGCAGGTCAGCCGCGGCACTGATAACCTTTCCAGCAGACAAATACATGTAACATTGCCTCATCTAATGAAAAGCTCAGGGAGGTGTCGAAAAATACCAGCACACTGAATCCGAGCAAATGAGTGCTGCCTTCGGCTGATGAAGCTACCATATGCTGCTGCTGTTTACTCTGGAAGGAAACTGAGTCACTTAACATTTCAATAGGTTAATCAATTGACAATTAAATGGAGAAATTGGTTAACTCTGAAAACAATTAACATGACACTCCATTAAGTACACTTTCTAATTGCTGCAGCTGTGAGTGGAAATTAACGTGCATGTTAAAGCATCTAACTGGGGTGGCACTGTTTTTTGTGTTTGAGAGAACGGAATTAGCTGAAAACTCGGGTTTTATTTTATAGATTAGACAGTAGGAATTCTATCATCAACTGCAGTTTTAGCAGAGGGGAGCTATGTATATTTTTTTCATTCTTTTAAGGACTCACTTCAAGTTGTTGAAATATTTAATTTGCAATAATTAATTAAAATAGCCTAAACCCCTCCTACCAAATTACAGGTTGGCGAACAAAATGGGAAATCTCACCCTTTGCTCATTTTGTGGACAGAATTACTTTGCAGGATCAGGTATATTTCAAGATTTCCTTTCTTAATTAAACAATACAATACGCAAGTCTTTATGTCAGGATTTTTGCCGAACATTTCTGGGAATGGTGTCTGAGTGTTGGCCTGCGTCCCTAGCCTGACTGTAAAGTAGTAACAGTAGTGTTTGTTAATGACAATTTTAAGCTGGAAGATTTGGATTTTTACAGGCTGTTACACATGCTGGCAAGCAAGCAGGCAGTCATTAAGACAAAGAATATTTATTTAGAAGAGAGGTGATCATTTAAGTAGCTCATAAATGTTTCTGATATATATTAAATGCTAAATAAATATTTCTGAATGAATGAAAATCTTTTAAGAGCCAATTATGAAAATTATCTTACATAATCTTCCTCCTCCCCCACCGCCTTTGGTAGCACAAATTGGGCAGGATACACAAAAATGGGTAGGATAACTCCTGCTTTGAGGGACTGATGGTCTGCCTGTCAGCAGAGGGGAAGAATGGTATTTAAGAAGAAGAAAGTATGGGGTGCTTGGCCGGCTCTTGATCTTGAGGTCCTGGGTCGGAGCCCCACATTGGGGGTAGAGCTTACTTAAAACCAATAAATAAGCAAACAAACAAACAAAAAACAAAAAAACAGGGGCGCCTGGGTGGCTCAGTGGGTTAAGACGCTGCCTCGGGCTCAGGTCATGATCTCAGGGTCCTGGGATGGAGCCCTGCTTGGGCTCTGTTCAGCAGGGAGCCTGCTTCCCCCTCTCTCTCTGCCTGCCTCCCTGCTGACTTGTGATCTCTCTATAAAATAAATAAATAAAATCTTAAAAAAAAAAGAAGACAAGAAGAACCATGAAGAGGGTAAAGGATGCAGCCGGTGCAGGAGGGGAACACTAAGAAGACTTAAAATGTTCTGGTTTGGGCTTCTGGTTAGATGGTGAGGTGATTAATTAAAATAGAAATAGAGAAGAAAGGTGCAATGGGGTAGGAATAATAGATGATGAATTCAACGTAGAACATGTTGAGTCCAAAGTGTTGTAAAATATACAAGGGCAGATGACAACCGGACAGTTGTATTGATTGAAACTCACGGACTGGAGATATTGGGAGTGGTCAGGATACATATGGTTGCTAATAACATGGAAATGGATGAGATTTCACTTCCATTTATTCTACACAGAAGGACAGGAAAGGGCTGAGGACAAGGCCCTGCGGTGACACCAGCATGCTGGGGTGGATAGAGGGAAGAATCAGCAAAGGAGGCTGAAAAGAAGTCAGAGGAAAAGGAGAACAAGGAAAGAGTGGTCCTGGAAGTCAAAGGAAGAGAAAGCAACTCATACTCAAGAGGTCTAGTAAAGGGGTGCCTGGGTGGCTCAGTGGTTTAGGCCACTGCCTTCGGCTCAGGTCATGATCTCAGGGTCCTGGGATCGAGTCCCGCATCGGGCTCTCTGCTCGGCAGGGAGCCTGCTTCCCTCTCACTCTCTCTGCTTGCCTCTCTGCCTACTTGTGATCTCTCTCTGTCAAATAAATAAATAAAAATCTAAAAAAAAAAAAAAAAAAAAAAAAGAGGTCTAGTAAAATGAGGGCAGTTTGAAATACTGGTGCCTTAGCGCCTGTTGTTTGGTTGGCGTGAGGAAGGCCTGAGTCAGAGCACAGTCCCCATGAGGAGTTAATGGGAGATGAGGAAGGAGAGAAGGAGAGAAGCTTTGTTGTGAGGCACACTGGTTTGAGGACTGGAGGATGTGACGGCAGATTTGTTTGTTTATATCTAAGTTTGGAAATGACCATGGATCAGGCCATATTTGAAGAATCCAGAATTGGAAGACAAAGAGATTCCAGACAGCTGGCTTCTTTTTACATGTGGGTTTTTTGTTTTTTTTTTTTTTTCTGTCCAGGAGGTTCAGAAAGAAACAAGTGGTTTGGAATTATTGCCAAGAGGGCTGGAAGAAGGGTGTGACTAAGGATGGAAGGGAAGGATTACCACAGAGGGGCTGGCTGGAATTAGACATAATATCCTATGGTCATACTCATTCACTCCACAGTGGGATTTTCTCGAGGGGGAGACCTTCATTCATATATTTATTCATCCATCCAACTAATATTAGTGAATGCCATGTACCAGCAAGACATAGGGATGAATAAGACAGAAAAGGTTCCTGCCCTCAAGGAACTAGAGAGTTCCTGGAAAGGATTCTACTTTAAATAAGGTGGCTTCAATCCTAGGAGGTGAACTTCGAGGCTTTCCCAGAGGTCAAGGATCTTGGTGGAAGAACATTCTGGGAGTTAGGGGGACAGACGTAAACCTTGAGGTTGAAGAACATCTGTTCACATGTTCTTCATCAAGTCTTACCATTGTAACACCCATGTGAAGTGGATTATATGCTACCTTGAATTGGTCTTGAGTTACTCATATTTGTATATAACCCCTTCGGATAATGCTGCTTATAGAACAGGCACTTAAAACACTGTTTTCCGGGGCGCCTTGGTGGCTCAGTGGGTTAAAGCCTCTGCCTTCGGCTCAGGTCATGATCCCAGGGTCCTGGGATCGAGCCCCACATCGGGCTCTCTGCTCAGCAGGGAGCCTGCTTCCTCCTCTCTCTCTCTGCCTGCCTCTCTGCCTATTTGTGATCTCTGTTTGTCAAATAAATAAATTTAAAAAAAAAATTAAAAAACAAATAAAAAAACACAACTTTAAAAAAAAAAACACTGTTTTCCCTTCCTTAATCAGTGAGAAAAATGAATGTTATGGCGTACAAATTTGATAGCTACAACTTTTTTTTAAGTTTGTTCTTGGGATCTTTGAGTGATCTTCAGTTAAGAAACCCATGCTATTGGCACAAAGTTCACTTGTCCTGTGAGAGCACTTTCTTTCATGGGGATAGCTTCAGATTTTTTATCTGGACACCAGACTACCAGGGAAAACAGAAACACTTCCCGGTCTTTCTTAGAACCACACGTGGCTATATGATGAGCTTTTGGACAATGGGATATGAAGGGAACGGTGTGTGCAACTTCCAAGAAGTGATATTAAAGGAGGAGGTGTCCCTTCTCCCCTTTCTCCTCCACTGCTTTTCTCCCTCCAGTTGTTTAGAAGGTAGATATGATGGCTGAGTTGTCATCTTGGGTTACGTAGTCAAAGTCCCACTTGAGAGTTAGTGGACTGCAAATGAGAATAGTCTAGATTGCAGATGACCAAGGAACTGCCACACCAGCCTTGAATTACTTGCACATTGACTGACATGAAAAAGAAATAAACTTATATCTTGTATAACATATAAGTGGTCATAACACATGGACAAATTTTTATCCTAAATATTCATTCGATCCGACCCTTTCCTATCATATCTTACCCTATCCTAACCTGTGTTCAAATGACATACATAGCAAGTATCTGTTAAACAACCATTGTTTTTTGATTTTAAAAATTGATTTAGGGGCACCTGGGTGGCTCTGTGGGTTAAAGCCTCTGCCTTCAGCTCAGGTCATGATCCCAGAGTCCTGGGATGGAGCCCTGTATGGGGCTCTCTGCTCAGCGGAGAGCCTGCTTCCTCCTCTGTCTCTGCCTGCCTCTCTGCCTCTGCCTACTTGTCTGTCAGATGAGTAAATAAAATCTTAAAAAAAAAATTGATTTATATTGGGGTGCCTGGCTGGCTCAGTTAGTAAAGCAGGCCAACTCTTAATCTCAGAGTCGTGAGTTCAAGCCCCATGCTGGGCAGAGAGCTTACCTTAAAAAATTGATTTACATTGTTTCAAGTTTTACTAAGATTAAATTGGCATATACAATTGCATATATTGAAGGTTTACAACTTGATTTTTTTAAAGATTTTATTTTTAAGTAATCTGTATATTCAGCATGGGGCCAAACTTACAACCCCTGAGATCAAGAGTCACACGCTTTACTCACAGATCCATCCAGGTGCTCCTACAACTTGATGTTTTGACAAATGGTTATACTGTGAAAAGATCACTGCTATCAAACTAATTAACATATCCATCACCTCTGTATAGGACAGGTATTCCCCACTTTGCTTCGAATGTTCTCCGCTTCATTTTTAGGAAATACCTGCCTTAACACCCAATCGTGCTAACCAAAAGCAATTCAAAGAGGATTTTTGCTTTTATGAGAAAAGGTGAAAAGTGAAAATAGCACTCAATGTTTTTGCAGCCAGACTTCAGAGGAGCAGTGTGCACCCCAAGCAGCAAGACTGGCACGGGCAAACTACTTCTCTGGGACCTACATTCAGCATCTCAGCATCAGGCTACCATAACTCTGAACAGCGTCTATGAGCGTCTGGGCTTTATCTCAATTTATTTTGTGCATACATTAGCAAGATGTGTTTTAAGGGATCAGAAAAGCCCTGAGAGAGTTTAGCTTTCGGGTCTGAGAATGCTCAAATATTTTTTATATGAATTATTGGCAATTGCTTCTTTGTTTTATGCCATTTCAGCTTACAAAAGCTTTGCTAGCAAAGCTCTGCTTTGGTATAGTGGGGGAAACCCGTACTATACCGTGTGTGTGTGTGTGTGTGTGTGTGTGTGTGTGTGTGTGTGTGTGCGCGCTCAGGCAACTATTGTTTTTTGAGTTGTAAGATTGTGTGACAAATTTCCTTAACATAATAGTCTAGAAATAAACTGGTTATGGGTGATCAGGTAAATTTTAACCTGGTGAAAATCCCAATATAATGATTGTCATTCTATAAAAACAAAAATACTTCGATTTCCTAGTGGATCGCCATAATAAGCCACTTTTTTTTTTTTAAGATTTTGTTTATTTATTTGACAGAGAGAGACACAGTAAGAAAGGGAGCATAAGCAGGGGGAGCTGCAGAGGGAGAGGGAGAAGCAGGCTTCCCCCTGAGCAGGGAGCCTGATGCAGGGTTTGATCCCAGGACCCTGGGATCATGACCTGAGTGGAAGGCAGCTGCTTAACGACTGAGCCAACCAGGTGGCCCAATAAGCCACTTGTTATTTTATATGTACACACTGCTGTGGCATATCTGTGCCCATATTCCTTACGGATATCTTGCCCATGTAAACATATGAAAATACCTACCTCTGTTAACTTTTCTTACTGGATTGCATCATCAAAGACATGAATTTTGCTATATTTCCATGCAAACATCATTGAGAAGAGATAAGATTTTCGTTATTTTATTTTTTTTGCAGCAATATTCATTGACCTCATGTGTTTGTTGCAGACCCACTTTATGGGTCCCCTAACATTGCTTGCCCTGTGTACCTCTCAGGCCCTCCTCAGCTTGTTCAGTATGCAGCCTGGACACCACGATTGTTATGCTCCTTGCCATGTCTTCTCAAACTGCCGGAAGTTCTAAAACTTTCTCTGTTCTGGCCTGACCCCTTCCACTTCTGGTTCAGTGGGAGTTGCAGCAGCTCCAGCAACCGGACCTGCCTGAGACTATACTCATGGAGACTCTGGTTTCCGTCATCACTTTTGGACCCAGATGCATCACCACATCCTGGGCTATGGGATTTGGCTTTATAGGCAGATAGCCATGGGAGCTGGTTAACACGAGGTGTGTACTGGTCCCATAGAGCCAGCTTCAACCAGCGAGAGATCGGGAATAGCAGAGGTTTCCATGCTTCTGTCTGGAAGGTGTCCCCCATCCCTAAGTGACTGGCTGGGTTTTCTGATGATGCTGTGGATCATGTTTTACCTGCTCCTCTTTCTTCTCTGCCTCACTTTTCCTTTTCTCTCACTTTTAATACCCTGGAGTTATGCCTCCCAGTAAAGTCTTACATTATAACATTTGCCTTAGGACTGGTTCTAGGAAAACTAATATATCAGAAATGGGATGGAAATGCCAATGAATGGTGACATCATCATTGAGATTTCAGTCCAGCTTTTCAGAAGAGAATGGGGCATAAGAAGGAAAGAGGAGTATAGTGAGGACCACTGCTAGCCTGTATAAAAGCTATTGTATGGATTCTTTAAAAGAAAGTTGACTGTTCTGGGCGTATGTACTGCATGGGCACGGGGTTTATTCAGAATTCAGGCTGGATTTGAGTCCCCATGTGTCCCTTCAGCTAGATGTCCTTGTGCAATCAACAGTCCGTGTGCATAAATGTAGTTGAGCATAGCTGAAGTATTACACAACTTATAAAGGAGTAAAATCAGAAAGCTCAGGTTTTCAAAACATGTCTAGCAGGGCACCTGGGTGGCTCAGCGGGTTAAGCCTCTGCCTTCGGCTCAGGTCATGATCTCAGGGTCCTGGGATCGAGCCCTGCATCAGGCTCTCTGCTCAGCAGGGAGACTGCTTCCCCCTCTCTCTCTGCCTGCCTCTCTGCCTACTTGTGATCTCTCTCTGTCAAATAAATAAATAAAATCTTAAAAAAACAAAACAAAACATGTCTAGCAGTGGCTGGGTGGTTCAGTCGGTTAAGCATCTGCCTTTGGCTCAGGTCATGATTCCAGGTCCTGGGATCGAGCCCCACATCAGGCTCCCTGCTCAGCGGAAAGTCTGTTTCTTCCTCTGCCTGCCATTCCTCCTGCTTGTGCTCTCTCTCCCTGACAAATAAATAAATAAATAAATAAAATCTTTAAAAAAAAAAGCCCTTCTAAGGGTGCTTCATTGATGTGGTTATATCCAGTCCTAAAGAAAAAATAAATTTCATTATTAATAAATATTAATTTATTGATATTTAATATTAATAACATTATTGATGTTATTGTTTACAGTCCCTAATGATAGCTAATCTTTACTTAGGAAAGAGCTTAAATGGTTCTTTTTGTAAGGTGGTTAGAAGAGAAGTGAATTGGGCTGAATCGCAATTAACCACTTCAATTCACCTTTAAAACTGTTGTTTAAAATGTGCCCAGCGGGGCACCTTGGTGGCTCAGTTGGTTGGGCATCTGCCTTAAACTCTGGTCATCATCTCGGGGTCCTGGGATCTAGCTCCACATGGGGCTCCCTGCTCAGTGGGGAACCTGCTTCTCTCTCTCCCTCTGTGATCTCTCTTGCTCTCACTCTCTGTCTAATAAATAAATAAAATATTAATAAAACAATAAAAATAAAATGTGACTCACATCATCTTACATGTGGTGCTACAATGAGGAATCAGAACAATTATGCATATGGTTTTTGTGTCTTCTAACAAAGCAGGATTGAATGGCAGAGAAAATGGATGATTGAGCTTATCCAGGATGGGGGATACTGTTCCCTCTTTTCTTTTGCTTTCTTCCTTCCTTTTTTTTAAGATTTTCTTTTTAAGCAACCTCTACATCCAACGTGGAGTTTGAACTCACAACCCCAAGACCAAGAGTCACATGCTCTGACACCTGAGCCAGCCAGGTGCCCCTCCCTCTTTTCTTTAGCTTCTTTAATCTTACCTATCACTAAAGAAGTTTAGCTTCTTTTTTTTTTTTAAGATTTTATTTATTTATTTGACAGAGATCACAAGTAGGCAGAGAGGCAAGCAGAGAGAGAGGAAGGGAAGCAGGATCCCTGCTGAGCAGAGAGCCCGATGTGGGGCTCGATCCCAGGACCCTGGGATCATGACCTGAGCTGGAGGCAGAGGCTTTAACCCACTGAGCCACCCAGGCGCCCCAGTTTAGGTTCTTTAATCTTACCTATCACTCAGGATAGAAGTTGTTCTATCCTTCAACTTTCTACCACTCCACAGAAGCACTTAGATTTCCTGCTTCTTCCTTGTTGATACCTCAGATTCCCAAAGAGATGGAAAAACAACACAAATTCCCTTTCATTTATCTGCTGTGGACAGCTTCACCCCCCACCCCTTTGCAAAATCTTGGGACATTCAGAGCCCTAGTGATGACAGTTGGGGCTTCAGATGCTTGCTGGAATGGTAGGACAGAAGAGAGGAAGGAAGAGAAAGAGAAGCCTCGACTGCGTCCTTAGGTGGAGGTACACAGACCAGCTGAAAACCCCCTCCGTACACACCCTCTGGTAGAAGGACCTCCTCAGGCTCCCTCAGGTCAGCAAATGTTTATTTATTGCTTACCACATACCAGACCATGTGCTGAAAAGGAAGACTTTGTGTCTTGGTGAGCTTATGGTCTAGTAGAAAAGTTGAAAACATGACAGATCTCTTCAATCTAAGGAAGGAACAGCTGTGGGAAAAGTATGTAGGGTTGCTGTGGGAGCCTAGGGCAGAGTGGTTCATCTCACCGTAGGGGATATGGAAGGATCTCTTGAGCCTGTCTTCCCGCGACTGCATACAGCCTGGCTCTCCATGGAATTTACCTCTCTGGCTTTATCCTTTGTCAGTTTCTAACTAGCTCTCCTCAATTTACTATATCATCCTTCACACCCAACTCTCACTAATGTTCTAACACTGCACGTTTACACACTAGACTTTTAGTCTGGATGTTCTTCTCCCCATTATAAATCTGGAAGACCTCTACTCATCCTTAAACACCCACCTCAAGAGTCCCTTCTGTGACGCTTTCCCTGAAGCTCCTAGGCAGAGTTGCCTCCTTCCTCTTCTCAGCTCCTAGCCTACTATTTCTACTTCTGTATTTACCACAGTGTACTCCTAAGATAATATTTACCACAGTTTTTCTGTGTAAGTATCTGTTTCCCCCATAGACTGTGAGATCTTGGGGCAGAAGTCATACATTTTGTTTCCCCAGGGATTAGCATCTCCAATGGCCCTTAGCTCTGTAACTTAATATTTGATGGGTGAGTGATTGTTTTTTAATATACTATGGAAACACCGATGATGGAGTTGTTCACTGTGCTATTCACACTGAATAAAACATTGGAGGCATCATGTTAGCATAGTAAAAGGCCTCTGTGACATGTGAGAAGACTTGAAGTGGCCCAGAACAGAGCCCTGGCTTAGAAGTCGCCTGCCAGGGGCTAAGATCTCATTTGTTTGACGCACCGTCTCAATGTGTGTCATGATTGTTGAGTGCTTGACAGATGACTGAGTCAGGAGGATTTGATTGAGGTCTTATTCAGGTTAATTGTTCATTTATTAATCAGATATGTATTCAGTGCCTAGTATGTTACTGAGCGCTATTCTAGGTGCTCAAAGATACAGTGATCCGTCATAAATGTGTGGCTGAAGAGTCTATAGTTGCTTCTAGGACAGTGGTTCTCAGAGTGTGCTCCTTACGTCAACGGTATCAACATCACCTGGGAACTTACTAGGTATGCAAATTCTTGGACCCTGAGACCTACTTCCAGATGTACTGAATCAGAAACTCAGGCCACGGGAGCGGGTGGGTGGTGGGAGCTAGCAATCTTGTTTAATAAGTGCTCTCCTTCATCCTGATGCCAAGAACCAATGGCTGAGTCTAGCCCAAGTCCATGCTAGAGAGGCCACCTCTGTCCATAGCTTCCAACGGGTCCTGCAGATGGGCCCTTCAACAGTGCTCTTTCTTGGGAAATGAGCATGAGAGCATCAGTGCTGGTTATGCCCTTGGCTTCCAGTTGGGCTCAATCAATGGGAAGCAGGGGAGAAGGGTTAGGACCAGGTGTTTATAAACCTGGCTTCTTCCCTGCGATGTGATCCTAGGCCAACCCTGTCCCTCAAGTAAAAGCCACTGTTCCTCCTAAGGACATCTCCTCTGTAGCTTTTTCCAGCCTCTAGTAAATTAGTTTTGTGAATAAGCCCTCCGTGAACTTCTTGAGTGTCTTTTCTTTTCTCTATCAGAACTCCACCACTCGCTTCACCAAATCAGGTCTGATCTTCTGCCCGCCAGGACCCACTTCTCCATTTGATGCAGTGGATATAGTGCCTATAGATAGTTTTAGGGGCCCGTGAAAATGTTTAAATTTTAGAAAAGATTTTACTCATTTATTTGTCAGAGAGAGAGAGAGAGAGAGCGCACAAGTATGGGGAGTGGCAGGCAGAGGGAGAAGCAGGCTCCCTGTGAGCAAGGAGCCCAAGGTGGGACTCGATCCCAGGACTCTGGGATCATGATGTAAGCCGACGGCAGATGCTTAACCGACTGAGACACCAGGCATCCCTAAATTTTTTTAAATCAGAAAAAAAAAATTTGGTGTTTTCCAGGATGGATTACATTTTTCATTATATTAATGTAGTTGTAACATTGAATTTTAAACTTTTTTTTTTTTAAGTAGGAGCAAGAGTCCCACGGAGACCCACAAATGTCGTAATGTGGCCTTGTTGCATTGTCTTGCTTGCTTATTGATCTTCTTCCCTTCATATTATCTACCCCCAACTCCTCTATTCCACCCACGAAACACTATACATGGGCGGCCTGTGTGGTTCAGTCGTTGGGCGTCTGCCTTTGGTTGGGCTCGTGATCCACAGGTCCTGGGATCGAGGCTGCATCAGACTACCTGCTCAGAGGGAGGCCCGCTTCTCCCTCTCCCACTTCCCCTGTGTGTGTTCCCTCTCTCGCTGTGTTTCTCTCTGTCAAATAATAAATAAAATCTAAAACAAAAAGGAAAACAAAAACCAAACCCACTGTATACACATCTTACTTGTGTGCATGTGCGTATGTGCGCGCCCACACACATGCTTCCAGACAAATACACACATTTTCCCTTCCACATTCATTCTCTACCTTTCTCCATCTTCTCCATTCCTTGGCTGGGAGGGAGGTGGAGGCTGACCTCTGGGAACTACATTATTCAGGCTTCCTTGTTGGGCAGCCAGCTTCTCTTTGGGAACTCTGAATGGGAGGCATTGCGGAAGATCCCAGGGCCAGAGGAAGGAGCAGTTCAGGTCTTTACTCTCCTGGCACCGTCTCTGCCACCCTTGATCCTCCTAAGGCCACAGCTTCTGGTGCTGAGTCCCCTCCCAGACCACAGTTCTTCCCACGTCCCCTCAGCGCGCTCCCTGCTCTTGCTCCCTCAGTGCTGGGATGGCATTTGGCTCTTCCCTGGTGCAACCCGGGGCCCCTCACCATCCCTTGTGGATTTCCCTTAACCCTCTGTTCATAGCCTCCGTAAATAGTTTCTTCATTAACATACAAAGGCCCATTTTTTTTTTAAGATTTTATTTATTTATTTGACATACATAGTTCACAAGTAGGCAAAGAGGCAGGCAGAGAGAGAGAGAGGAGGAAGCAGGCTTCCTGCTGAGCAGAGAGCCTGATGCGGGGCTTGATCCCAGGATCCTGAGATCATGACCTGAGCTGAAGGCAGAGGCTTAACCCACTGAGCCACCCAGGCGCCCCCAAAGGCCTATTTTTAATTGATAGTCAAGACCTATAGCAAGTTTTGATTTGCTCATGTAACACAATACCACAAACATTTCCTGAGCTGTCTGCAACGTCTTCATGCGGACCACTTTATAGCAGCACAATATCCACCTTAAGACGTACGAGGATGTCCTGCTCTATTTCCCCTTTGCTCTCCTTCTGCTTGACTCGTTTTTCTTTTTCATGTCCTTTATTCCCATTATAGATGCAAAATACACATTCTTAAGGTGCAGATTTTTACTGGGTATAAATTTTTACTCCATTCATGTTCTTTTTTTCTAGATTCTGTTACTGTCTATCTTCTAGCCACAATTTCTACCCCTTCTTCTAAATTCTTCTGCAAGCAAATAGTTTTACTCCCTTCCCTCAGAATGTGTTTACATTCAGGTGTCAATAGACATTTGCTTAAACTATTCCCTCAGGAAAAATGTCAGTTTTCCTTCCTATTTAACTTAAAGATGGCATTCTCTCTTTTGAACTAACCTATTCAAATGATTTGTTTGGTAATTGGCGATTTTCCTGTTATTTCAAAATGTAATTAAAATCTTTTAGGTTATTTAACTTTAAATATAGGACTATCTTTTTTTTCCCCCCAAATTGATTATTAATTTCTTAATGACAGGAATTATTTTCTTGTATCACTTTATGTCTCCTGTAGGGACTTTCTTACAGTACTTGCTTGATGACCACATGCTTATTGAAAATATATTGGTGTCCCATGTATAAGAGATTGACTTTTAGTATTCAAGACAGGTTTTTAAGTGGGACTGAAGTTGAGTTCTCGGCCCATTTCTCTGACTATAAACTGTAACTTCATCACCTGGTGTTCAGAGTTCCAATACTGTTTAAGGTTGTTATTTTTCTTATGGGTGGCAAGGAAAGGAAATGCCTTAAAAGTGTTTACAACTCTAAGCCAAAGTCTAGCATGTGACTGAGAAAGAAGTCCCCCCGTGGTGTAGATGTCGAAGGAACGGTTTTGGGGTGCCTGGGTGGCTCAGTTGGCTGAAGGTCTAACTCTTGATCTTGGCTCAGGTCATGATCTCATGGGTCCTGGGATTGAGCCCCACGTGGGGCTCCGTGCTCCAGTGGGGAGTCTGCTTGAAGATTCTCTCTCTACCTCTCTCTCTGTACCTCCCCTTCTCTAAAATAAATTTTAAAATCTTTAAAAAAATAGAAATTATAGAAGGAAGAGTCATGGTAGTAATTCTAGTGGTAGTAGTAACTCAGTTTCTGGGTAGTAATAACAGAGACCCCAAGTCATCCTGTAACATCTCGCATGTTTTCTTGCATCATAGCAAGTATCACCTCCAAATATATTCATTTTGTTATTTGCAATAATAATAAAACCTTCCCCACCCCAGCAAAGACATATGCTACATGAGAGAGAGGACTTTTTTTGTTCTTATAATCTACACTGTATTCCCAGTCCTAGAAAAATTCTGGCAGACAGTAGGCACTCAAAAAACATTTGTGGAATAAATGAATGAGTGAACGAACATTTGTTAGCATTCTACAGCTTTCCAGATGGTGCTCGAAGTGCTTTGCATTACGTATCACTTATCCCTTTCTACGGAAGAGGAAACTGAGGCTCAATGAAGGTAAAGGCCTCCCAGGTCAGAAATTAGTAACCAAGGAAGGTGGGACTTAAATTCAGGCAGTCGACCTGGAGAACACAGCCTTAGCCACTGTGTTAAATTTTATTTGGTAAAATACTGTGAAATAACAACTAGCATTTGCTAAAACATATGAATTATTGTCACATTTATTTCCTCTTTTGATAGCATTCAATGATCTAAGCTAATACTATTATCCCTACTTTACAGACGGGAATATTGAGAAATTGTTTGTCAAAGGTCACAGTGCCATTAAGTGGCAGCCCTGGGAATTGAACTCAGGTCTTCTGGGTTCAAACCCCTTCTCTCTCCCATCCCTTACTCCTGCCATCCACCATGCTGCTGCTTAAATGTGACCAGAGACCCTAATTTACAGCTTTAGATATACGTGAAAATAGATTCACTTACTTAGTCACTAATAAAGCCGTTGTATTAGTAGTCAGCAATAAATAATTTTATTTTAATATTCACTAGGTTTGTTTTAGTAGTTGTTAAGTTGTTACTGATAAAAAAAATGACACCAAAGTTCCAAGTTTGGAGGCACAGCCTCCAAGCATTTTCCTTAGAGGAATAAGACAATAACAAAATTGTCACTGGTGACTTTCAGAAATACTGCACCATCATTTATTCAGGAACATTCTGTGGCATGCATGTGATTCATATATCAAAAGAGATGTATGTGGAGATCGCACTCATCATTATATTATCATTATATTCACTTATGTCCTCTTAGATACTGAGTCCAAATGGCTGATGGCCAATGGCTGCCAGTAGTATTCTCTTGACAAGATAATAAAAATTATAAACAGTATTCTGAAAATTCAGACTCATTGCAGGAATGTAAAGAAGCGAAAAGAGTGTCAGTAAAGGTCACTAAGGCTGGAGAGATCAATAGGGTCCACGAGTCACTGAAGGATAGCAAGGGATGGGATGGAGAGACGCTTGGAACAACGCGCTGGAGGGTGGTCAGTGGTCAGTGGCAGGGACGACAGGGGGAAGGATGGCAAGAAGAGATGGCACAAACTTCATAACTTTGAATGTGGAGGAGAAGTGAATTAAGGAACATGTCAACCTTCTCTTCAGGGTGATGGATGAAGAGACATGCTCCACCTGTGGAAGGCAAAAAAGGAACGTTGTCACTTAATGTCCTGGTAAAATGGAGGTGTAACTGTTCGTTATTAGAGTGGAAAATCCAGAATAATTTGCTCCATGAGAGAAGGTCTGAAGAATAGCTGAAAATGACTTAGAAATCGTAGGGGCTGGGAATTGAGTATGATTTAACATCATAGTATTAGCATGAAGTGGAAAGATGCCGTACTTCAGCATAGTTAGGAGGTATTGCTATTGTCCACTCAAAAGTGTTACTTTTCATTAAGTTTTATAGTTCATACTGTGCACCGGCCAATTTAACATTCAGATTAATCCAAGACCTGCTCCCCTAATCTGCAGAGATTTCTCTCTTGTTTTGTTTTTTTTAGATTTCTCTTTTCTATGAGCACGTCTAACGTTTAGTTTTCATGCCACTCGCTTGGAATTTATCACACTTAGAGTTTTCATGCTGGTTTCATCTCGTATACATACACGCGTGTAGTCTCACCAGCTGGGTGACTGTGTTTATTCATAGGAGCCCGTCTTCATGAGCTCCTATCAGGTGCTTTTTCCTAGAGCCACAGTGCTTAGACTAGCGCCCCGCAGAGTTGTTACTCAGTAGCTGAATGGCAATTTTAATTTAGAGCTGTTGTTTCTTTCGTAGCCACAGAAAGTTGCAGTGAAGACTGTGTGGTAAAATGTATTGAAACCTGAGAAGCGCAGTTCATTCACATTTGTACTTCTAGATTAAATGAATTGAAGGTCTCTTTAAATGAGAAATTTGATAAAAACTGGGTTTTGAGGAAGCCTCTCCTCCCCCAAGGAGTGGGCTTCCTTTCCGAGGAGATTCCCCCTCAGATAGCCGCCAAGGTTGCTAAGGCAAACCTTTGCATATACAAATTTGGGTCAATGTGTTGACAGGATGTCAGATTTGTGTAGCTAATGCAGCTTCAGCATGAATATTGAGCTTTATGCCACTCCATTGATGACCAAATGAACCTGTAGGTGCCTATTTGTGCCTGAGGCTATTGGGATAGAAAAGAGAAGCCATTGTGAAAACCTGATCGGGGTCTTCAGCCTACCCTTGACCAGCAGCAATTGGTTTTCTACAACATCTGAAAAGTGAATTCAAAGAGATCTGAATGACAGAGCACTGGTATCTTCCGGTTAAACAGCCTGTCATTTCATGTTGCAATTATTTGCCCTCACAGACTTACCCAGAGTGTTTCAGGAATGTTCACCGTGGCATGGATCCATAAAGAGTTGCATAACAAAGAATTTATCGAATCACCTGATTCGGAGGAACCAAGTCTTTTGTATTACAAAAGGCCTGAAATATTTAGTTCATGAAACATATAAATCTCAATGGGGACAATGGTAAATGTGACAATTCTATATATATTTTTTAAATAAAATTGCTCTTAGAAATTATACTTCAAGGTCATGGAAATTTTTAGATGGATCACAATGAACGTCAAACAACTTTTGTAGTCTTTGAGAGATGAAGTGTGAATTTAACAACATTCGCTAAAAGCCTTCTTTTTAACTTCGTAATGTCCTATTCCCTATCCTTGTGTTACCTAGTAACTTCCACTAGTGAGCATTTCTGCATACATATACAACAATAATTAACGTGATCATTGATCATATTAACTTTGTCAGTGTAAGACTTTTTTAATTATCAGAGAAAGATCCATTAGGGCACAAGCTAGTTTTATTTGGTTTTTGCTTTTCAGTATCATTTTATAAGAATTGCCAATCTATTAGAAAACCATTAGCTAGATTATTTGATTAAGCAGAAGACCTTATCTTCCAGTCATTCAGATAATGTAATTTTCTTTGCTTTAGTGGAGCACATAGTATATTTGATCCATAGAGAAGATCATTTTTAACACTTTGTCCTTTTCTTATAAAGCAAAATTATGTTTTGTAAAAATCATAAAATGAAACAAATAGTAATAATGTCCACAAAAGAAATGTAGACACTGAATGTTTTCTTTCATCACACTTTGTATTTATAGTTGTACAAATAAAGGAAAAGTGATTGTAAATAAAATAGAGATTAAAATACAAAAATGAAAAAATGGATTAGTAGTTTATTTACTGTTTGCTTGTTTGTTTATAATAATTTTTTAAAGTTTTTCTTTATTTAAATATAACCTCTACGCCCAATATGGGGCTTGAACTCACAACCCTGAGATCAAGCACTCAATGTTCCTCTTACTGAGCCAGCCAGCCAGCCACACCTGGATTAATAGTTTTATTCATTTATTTATCAAGATTTTATTTAGAGAAAGAGGATGAGGTAGACTCCCCACTGAGCAAGGAGCCCAGACTTGGGGCTGAATCCCAGGACCCCAGGATCATGACCTGAGTTGAAGGCAGACGCTCAACCTACTGAGCCGCCCAGGCATCCCTGGATTAATAGTTTTAAAACACATTAATGCATTTTTTTGACAAAAGAGGAAATATTATACCTACATATTTGTCTGGTGCAGTAACGAACATGTGAAGCTGAGTCTGTGGGTCCAGGGCAGTTTTCCAAATTAACTTTCATGTAGCTTGCAATGATTTATAAGAGATAAAAATGTGTTAACTTAAAATGTACACTTAATATTGTAAACATTTAACAGTGACCACAGAAATTGTTTAGAACTTATACAAACTGGAATTTTGCAGAAAGGAGTATTTGATGCCTGACCTTGTTTGGAACTAACAAAAAAAAAAAGATAAGAATTTAGCTGGTTTTAACATTGGGCTTCCACTCTCTATAGACCCTGTGTTAGTACTGCTGCAAGGTGGGCCACTGCTTCGACCCCTCCACGTCCCTCACCCCCGCCCCCCGCCCTTGGATCCCACCAATGTGCTTCATAAACTTGTATTTCTTATTTTCTCCTGGCATGCTGTGGAGTGAGCTTTCAGAAATCACCTTTTTCAGCGTGCTTCTTATTTCCACCATGCCTCCTCTCAGCATATCAGAAATCTTACTTTTGTTTAGTGTTTCTGAATTATTAATTATCACTCAGAATGCTGTATACTGCTTGATGAGACCTAGACCTATAGATAAACGCTGATTTGTATTTGGCGTGTGTTTGTACATTAGTTTAAAAGAAATAATGCCTTTTTTTTTTAAATAAGTAAGAAAGAGATTAAATAGAAGAATGTGGAAACATTCCCAACAATTGTGTGTGTGTGTGTGTGTGTGTGTGTGTGCTTTGCATTTGCCATCCATGGAAACCAACTTACACATCTCATCTCTTTCATGGAGGCACAAAGTAAGAATCCTTCACAAGAGAGCTCTCTTCTCATCTCTTCATCCCAGTATATGAGCATGCATGGATATTTTCTCATGTATTTATCAAGTTGGTTTTTTTTTTTTTTTCCCCCGTAGCTGGTTCCCCAAACAGTGCCCAGGCAGCATTATACTATGCGTGAGTCTGTTTTTATTTGACACTATTGTATTTTTCCCCCTCTCTAAAATTAATTCCTCTATAGTGTCTGAATGGGGTTTTTATCAATTAGCTTTCACTAGGAAAATCTTTTCCTGTCTAATATAGAATAATGATTTTTTTTTTCATCTGTCAAGGGGCTTATTAATAAATGCCACCAGTGGGGTTAGAACATTCTCTGGTGTTTGCTTTAGGGGAACAAGGGGATTGTCGGAAATCCTAGCCAAACTGAACCATAATTAGAGAGAAAATGTTAGCAATTAGAACTATACATTAGGCTTTAATTTACTTCCATGAAAAAGTCAAGGGTGGCATTTTTCTTCCATTTTTAGGTGCAGCCAGATGGATTGCTCATTACAGGATAATTTCCACCGACCCTCTGCATTTCTCAGAGTAACAAAGCAGCTGAGAGCACTGTGCAGCCCCTGGCTCAGATTTTATTTTATTTTTTTGTGGGGGTGGTGAGTGGAAGGGGAGGTTGAGCAGTTATCAATTTCCTACGGTTATTGACATGATTGGGAATCTTTTTATATGGGGAATAATTTCAGGTCAAGAAAGCAACTGCAATAATTTTAGACCAAGAGACCAGAACACAAACACATTAATGTAATTTACTTTCCTATCCTTGCCTAAATGTATCATTACTGCTATGTCTTAACAATATCCATGTTACAAAAATTCCCCTTTCCTCTTTCTAAAAAAACCTTTAGTTTTTCCTAATGACCAAAATAAACATTTTAATTTATTGATTAAAAAAATGTCTTCTCACACCAGATCATATAGCTCTAGTCTAATTCCAATCTAATTGCTGCAAAGCTTCCAAGTGCACCAAATGCACTTGAAGATATGGGGTATCCATCATAATTTTTCCTTTTTATCTCACACTCAAGTGGCATTTTCTTTTCCTCTTTTTTTTTTAAGATTTTATTTATTTATTTGAGAGAGACACAAAGAGAGCATGAACAGTGGGAAGGGACAAAGGGAGAGGGAGCAACAGATTCTCTGGTGAAAAAGAAGCCCAAGGAGGGGCTCCATCCCTGGACTCCAGGATTATGACCTGAACCGAAAGCGGACACTTAACCAACTGAGCCACCCACGTGCCCCTCAAATGGCATTTCTTATTAACTGTCCTATCCAGTTTTCTTTTTATCTAGTGAATTTGGGGCCAAGATGTTGAGGACCATTTAAAATAAACGTGTTTATTTTGAGGTTAACAATGTTGTCATGAGGGAAAAAACCCTCCACCTTCTAGTTACTTTTTATTACAATGAATCAATGAATCAAAATCAGCCAGAGCTTCCTTTGCTTTTGAAAATATAGTTGAAGGTACTTTTTTAAAAAAAGATTTTAAAGATTTTTTAAAAGTTTTCTCTTTAAGGATTAGAAGAATGAGAAGTATTTCCCCTACATTTCGTATTCTACCAGATTTTAACTACTTTTCCATGCTTCTTGTGTAAAACAATCACAAAAAAATCCCATAGTTTTGTCAACTGAAAATCCCGCAGTTCTGTAGCAGTGTGACAGAAAGCATTTTTTTCCTCATAAAAACTATATTATGTAAGCAAAATGAAACATTACTGAGCTCTTGATTTTTATTTTTTCCACATTTTAAAATTTAAAATCAATTAATTAATATAGTGTATTATTTGTTTCAGAGGTAGATTGTATATAACACCCAGTGCTCATTTTATCACATGCCGTCCTTAATGTCCATCATCCAGTAACCCCATCCCCCTGCCTCTCTCCCCTCCATCAACCCTCAGTTTATTTCCTGTGATTGAGTCTCCTACAGTTTGTCTCCCTCTCTGATTTTGTCTTGTTTTGTTTTCCCCTTCTCTTTCTTAAATCCCACATACGAATGAAATCTAATGATGTTTGTCTTTCTCTGCTTGACTTATTTCACTTAGCATAAAACCCTCTAGTTCTATCCATCTTATTGCAAATGTCAAGATTTCTTTCTTTCTTTTTTGATGGCTGAGTAATATTCCATTGTATATATATTCACCACATCTTCTTTATCCACTCCTCTGTCAATGGACATCTGGGCTCTTTCCATAGTTTGGCTATTGTGGACATTCCTGCTATAAACATTGGGGTGCAGGTATCCCTTCGGATCACTACATTTGTATCTTTGGGGTAAATACCCAGTAGTGCAATTGCTGGGTCATAGGGTAGTTCAATTTTAACTTTTTGAGGGACCTCAGTACTATTTCCCAGAGTGGCCACACCAGCTTGCATTCCCACCAACAGTGTAAGAGGGTTACCCTTTCTCCACATCCTTGCCAACATCTGTCGTTTCCTGACTTGTTAATTTTAGTCATTCTGACTGGTGTGAGGTGGTATCTCACTGTGATTTTGATTGGTATTTCCCTGATACCGAGTGGAGTTGAGCACTTTTTCATGTGTCTGTTGGCCATTTGGATGTCTTCTTTGCAGAAATGTCATGTCCTCTACCCATTTCTTGATTGGATTCTTTGGTCTTTGGGTGTTGAGTTTGGTAAGTTCTTTATAGATTTTAGATACTAGCCCTTTATCTGATAAGACATTTGTGAATATCTTTTCCCATTCTGTCAGTTGTCTTTTGGTTTTGTTGACTGTTTCCTTTGCTGTGCAGAAGTTTTTTTTATCTTGATGAAGTCCCAGTAGTTCATTTTTGACTTTGTTTCCCTTGCCTTTGGAGACAGATGTGTCTACCAAGAAGTTGCTGTGGCTGAGGTCAAAGAGGTTGCTACCTGGGTTCTTCTCTAGAATTTTGATGGATTCCTGTCTCATATTTAGGTCTTTTCATCCATTGTGAGTCTATTTTTGTGTGTGGTGTAAGGAAATGGTCCAGTTTCATTCTTCTGCATGTGGCGGTCCAATTTTCCCAACACCATTTGTTGAAGAGACTGTCTTTTTTCCATTGGATATTCTTTCCTGCTTTGTTGAAGATTAGTTGATCAGAGAATTGACAGTCCATTTCTGGGTTCTCTATTCTGTTCCATTGATTTGTGTGGCTTTTGAACTCTTAATTTTTAAATGTTTAGGTGGCAAGTTTATTTAAACAGTGCTCTGCTGGGGCACCTGGCTGGCTTTAGTTGGGAGACATTGGGACTCCTGATCTTGGGGTGGAGTTTGAGTCCCACATTGAGGGTAGAGATGACTTTTTTTTTTTTAAAGAGTATTCTGCCTAAAGGACAAGTTCAACTCCAGCATTTCACCTTTCCTAAGTTACTTTATAGAGGAACTCTTTATTTTATTTTATTTTTTTAAGATTTTATTTATTTGTCAGAGAGAGAGAGCACAAGCAGGGGTAGCAGCAGATGGAGAGGGAGAAGCAGGCTCCCTGCTGAGCAAGGAGCCCAATGTGGGACTTGATCCCATGACCCTGGGATCATGACCTGAGCCGAAGGCAGATGTTTAACCGACTGAGCCACCCAGGAGTCCCTAGGGGAACCCTTTAAAAGAAAAGACTTCACAGAAGAAAATTTAGAGTTAGGGTTTAATAGTATTTTGCTTTTCATTCATCCTTATAAGGGGCAAACCTCCACTTTTTTCTTTTTTTACTACTTGTAAAAGTTCTACCTCAAAGGTCACTAGTTTTGAGTTCCCCATCTGACCCCAACTGACCTTCTTTTGCTTTCCTTTTCTTTCATTTCTCTTGATTTTGTTCTTTGTTTACATGAGGGACTCTGTTCTCCCCATCCTTTTCTCCCTCCCTCCTTCCCTTCCTTTTTTTTCCATAATTATTTATTGGGTGAGAGTTTGTTGTGTGCCAGGTCCAGCCCTTGGAGATTTAAAGATTAATCTGACATGCTTCCTGCCTGGGTTGAGCCTTCTGTCCAATGCGGGTCTATCCATTGGTTATCATATTGGGTGTCCATTCTCGGTGACTGGGACTGGCTCTCTGGAACCCTGAGGGGGGCTCTGGGCTCATGTCTAGTTTTGGTAAGAAAGGGTGCCAAGATCAATTAGTGATGTCTGCCAATGGCCTGGGAACAGAAGAGTTGGCATGTGTGCCATGCCCTTGCCAACCCCTAATTCAAGAGAGCCAATGTTTTCTCCTCTTTCCAATCTGACCCTCAAGTTGACCACTTTAAAAGATGCTTTAGTTATCATTCTTGTCTACCTCACCCCCTTATGTTTTCGCCAAGTGCCCATAATATTGTTCCGTAAATCATGTTCACCACTGCCAATTAATTTCTTTTTCCCTAGGTTATCATGTTTTGCTAGAGAAAGACATGAAACCATTCTTACTCAGTTCATTAAAAATTCATGCTACCAAACTTCCTCTGGTTCTTTTTACTGCTCTGTACTCTTTTTCTTACTCTCTTGGAGATTCACTAATAAGTTTCCTACCTTGGTTGTTTAAAAACGATTTTTATATTTTTGGAACTCACTGCTTAATCTTCCCTTGTTCTTGATTTCAGATAATCTTGCCTCCCACTTTACCGAGAATTTCAAGGCCATCTGTAAATCTCCTTCAATTTCCTATTCCCTTCCTCAGTGTTTTTCTATTTTCCTTCATCCATTGCTTCTTCTGCCCTTTTGTCTCAAAGGATGACGCATAAACTGAAACCAACCAACTCATCCAGGACTTTCTCTATAATGTCTGTTCTGTTACTTGAAACTCAAAGTTCCCTTGCCATAGGTTCTTTAGTGTAGAGAAAGTGGAAAATAAAATATAGAGATGAATATGACAAATATGGATGTTTCCAATACCCAGCAATGACCATTGTCACCATCATGATACATTGGCTTTTCTTTTTTCTAATAAAAAGAAAAGTTGCAGGGTGCCTGGCTGACTCATTCCATAGAACATGCAATGCCTCATCTCAGGGCTGTGAGTTCAAGCCCCACTTGAACTGTATGCCACTGGACATACAGATTACTTAAAAGTATTTAAAACAACAACAACAACAACAACAACAAGAAAAGTTACAAATAAAATTGAAGTTCCCTTTGACCCACATCCTCAGTCCTATTCCCTTCTTTCCCTTCTCAGAAGCAGCCCTATTATGTATGATTTTTCTGTGTATTCTCTAAAGTTATTCAAGTATACATTCATATGTGTGTAGACATAAATAACATATAGGATTATTTAGTGGAAGATTTAAGAACCTACGCATTTAATGTTTTATCACTTACATTCTTCCTTCCTTTCCCTCCACATGATGTTTCTGTCCTGTCTGTCTTGGTGCATGCAAATCAAGTTGTAAGCTCCCTGAGGGCAGGGTTCTAGGCTTGCTTATCTCCAAATCCCCAGAACCTAGTACAGTATTTGGCATATAGTAGGTATTCAGTATGTAATCACTCATTTTTATTTACTTCTTAATTAATTTATTTAAAAATTTTTTTAAAAATTTCACTTTAAGTAGGCTCCTCACCCAACGTGGGGCTTGAACTTACAAATCAAGAGTTACATTCCTGGGGCACCTGGGTGGCTCAGTCTGTTAAGCCTCTGCCTTCAGTTCAGGGCATGATCTCGGGGTCCTGGGATTGAGCCGTGCATTGGTCTCCGTGATCAGGGGGGAACCTGCTCTTCCCTCTCTCCCTTGCTCATGCTCTATCTCTTGATATCTTTTTCTCTCAAATAAATAAATAAAATCTTAAAAAAAAAAAAAGATTTGCATTCTCTGCCTCTGCCTACCAAGCCAACCAGGTCCCCCGGCTCATTTTTTTTTTTTTTAAAGAAGTAACAATTCTGGGGTGCCTGGGTGGCTCAGTGGGTTAAGCCTCTGCCTTCGGCTCAGGTCATGATCCCAGGGTCCTGGGATCGAGCCCCGCATCGGGCTCTCTGCTCAGCGGGGAGTCTGCTTCCCTTCCTCTCTCTCTGCCTGCCTCTCTGCCTACTTGTGATCTCTGTCTGTCAAATAAATAAATAAAATCTTTAAAAAAAGTAACAATTCTTTCTTTCTTTTCAAAGATTTTATCTATTTATTTGAGAGAGAGACAGAGAGAGAGCACGGGAGAGAGAGCTCAAGTAAGGGGGAGGGGCAGAGGAAAAAGCAGACTCCTGTACCTCAGGATCATGACCTGAGCCAAAGGTAGAGGCTTAACCAACTAGCCACCCACGTGTCTCCCACCTAGCTCATTTTTTAACTGTTACGTACTAATCAACTCTATGACAATCGTAAATATCACATTTTATCTATTTGCTCCCCCACTGGTGGATAGTTTAGGTCATTTCTTTCTTTCTTTTTTTTTTTAAGATTTTATTTATTTATTTGACAGAGAGATCACAAGTAGGCAGAGAGGCAGGCAGAGAGAAGGGGGGAAGCAGGCTCCCTGCTGAGCAGAGAGGCCGATTTGGGTCTTGATCCCAGGACCCTGAGATCATGACCTGAGCCGAAGGCAGAGGCTTTAACCCACTGAGCCACCCAGGCGCTCTGAAGCAATAATTTTATCTTATTCTTTCATCTCAACTTTTCAAAATAATAATCTGTTGGGACCAGGATCCATCATGCCCAATGCTTGAATGAGCTAACCTCTGATTTTTAAGTTATATTAGTCAATTAGTCCTTCCTTTTAAAGATGATTATTGGGGCACCTGGGTGGCTTGGTTAAATGTCCAGCTCTTGATTTTGACTCAGGTCATGATCTCAAGGTCCTGAGATCGAGCCCTGCATCTGGCTCTGTGCTGGGCATGCAGCCTGCTTAAGATTTTCTCTCTCTCTCCATCTCCCTCTGCTCTTCTACACCCCATGTCCATGCTCTCACTTTCTCTCTAAAAAAAAAAAAAGAAAATTACTATCTATATTATATATTATATACATGTATACAGTAAATATCTACTGCATATATGCTATAAATACAATAGTAGATACAGTAATTTTACACTGTTTATAGTATTATTTAGTAATAGTATTAATAATATTACCCATCACTACCATCATTACCACCCTGCATGAGGATAATCATCACTCTGATTTGTAACAGTGCAGATTGTATATGAGTTTATATGAGAGAGAGCAATTATGGAGTCTTGGCAGGTCCGAAGTCTGCAGGGCAGTCCAGCAGGCTGGAGACACAAGGGATTTGATGTTGCATCTCAAGTCTAAACGCAGTCTGGAAGGATTTCCTCTTTTTCAGGGGACCTCAGTCTTTTTCTCTTAAAACCTTCAACTGATTGGCTCACCCATATTATGGAGGTTGATCTGCCTTATTCAAAATCTACTCATTTTTTAAAGTTTTATTTATTTAAGTAATTTCTACACCCAATGTGGGGCTCAATCTTGCAGCCCTCTGATCAAGAGTCATATGCTCTACCAATTCAAATCTGGGCCCCAGACAATAAGTTTTTTAAGCTTTTTTAATCCATAGATTTTCCCAACCATATCTCTGTCTCTTTTTCCCTGTTGTAATTTATTTGTTGAAGAAGCTGGGTCCTTTGTACTGTTTTTTTTTTTTTGCATTGAATGATGTCATTCAATTTTTCCCCCCTGTAAATTAATAGTTGTATCTAAAGGCTTAATTAGATTCAGGTTTGCAATTTTTGATCAGTTTACTCACAAGTAGATGTTTATTCTTTTTTTTAAAAAAAGATTTTATTTATTTATTTGACAGACATAGATCACAAGTAGGCAGAGAGGCAGGCAGAGAGAGGGGGAAGCAGCCTCCCTGCTGAGCACAGAGCCCGATGTGGGACTCGATCCCAGGACTCTGAGATCATGACCTAAGCCGAAGGCAGAGGCTTAACCCACTGAGTCACCTAGGCCCCTAGATGTTTATTCTTTTATCAGAAGGCACATAATGTTTGATTGTCTATCTTTGTGATGTTACCAATCATTGAAGCTTGGTACATAGAACCATGAATTCATTAGGAGATTGCAAAATGACAGAGTTTGATTCTATTATTTCTTCTTCATTCCTTAGCTGTAATGCTTCTAAAAGAGCAAATTTTCTCTCTTTAAAAAAAAAAAAAAAGAAAGAAGGAAAGAAATTCTCCCTGTATACTAACCGATTAATTAGTAGCATAAGGTGTATAAGAAAGACAGGATAAACATTTGTTTCTTTCTCCTTGTTTACCAGCTTTCAAATAATGAATTTGATTGATGAACATCCTCTAAAAGCGACCATTATGGCAGCACCTGGGTGACTCATTTGGTTGCATGTTGGATTTTTGTTTTCGACTCAGCTTAGGATTTCAGGATGGTGAGATCAAGCCCTAGGGCAGGCTCCTCGATCAGCAGGGAGTCTGCTTCTCTCCCTCTCCCTCTGCCCCATCACCCCCAACTGCACTCACTCTCTCTCTCTCTCTCTCTCTCTCAAATAAATAAATAAATAAATCTTTTTTTTTTAAGATTTTTTTTTTTTAATTAGAGAGAGAGACAGAGAGTGTGAGAGAGAGCAAGAACACGATCAGGATGAGGGGCCCGAGGAGAAGCAGACTCCCCGCTGTGCAGGAAGCATGATGTGGGGCTCGATCCTAGAACTCCAGGATCATGACCTGTATGGAGGGCAGACGCTTAACCCACTGAGCCACCCAGGTGCCCCTAAATAATTAAATAAATCTTTAAAAAAATAACTAAAAGTGACCATTATGAATTCATGAATTTGAACGCATTTGATGGACTTCAAACCATATCCTTATTGATACTCAAACTGTTCCATCCTCAGCAAGATGGTAAGTCATTGAGTTGACTCCTGGGTCTTTCTCACATTCCCTTAATAATCCTTGATATTTAACTTGCTATCTGTTAAGATGTTAAGGTATTCCTGGCTAATTTTGCACATTTTTAAAAGGGAAATGGAATTTCAAATCCATTGTCTCAGCATTAGGGATACTAATCATTATCATAAGGCTATCCTAATCCTTTCAGTGACTAGAGTCAGGAAAGCTTTTTTAAAAAGATAAAATTTATCATGAGTTCATACTGGTATTTCCTTTTTCTTTCTTTCTTTTTTTGTTGAAGATTTTATTTTATTTTTAAGTAATCTCTACACCCAGTGTGGGACTTGAACTCACAGCCCTAAGATCGAGAGTTGCATGCTGTACCAGCTGAACCAGCCAGGAGCCCCAGTACTGATATCTCTAATTCAGATTCAGGACTATAAGTTTTGCTATTCAAAATCTTTTATCTTCTATCTGTATCTCTTTTGTCTCTCACTAAGAATTTGATTTTCAAGGACACCACAGATGATGGAATTAGATTGTCAAAATTTTCTTTATTCTACATTACGCAGAGTAATAGTACTAAAGCTACCGCTCATAATATGATTATTGTAAAAAGAGTTTTAAATTTTTTTAAAAGACTTTATTTATTTATTTGACAGAGAGAGAGCAAGACAGAGAGAGCATAAGTGGGGGGGGGGCAGATGGCAGGCAGAGGGAGAGGGAGAAGAAGGCTCCCCGTGGTGTGGCTGATGTGGGGCTCAATGGGTCCCAGGACCCCTGGGATCATGACCTGAGTTGAAGGCAGGTGCTTAACCGACTGAGCCATTTAGGCGCCTTGAGTTTTAAAATTATTTTTTGCTGTTTTTTGTTGTCCTGCTAAAGATACTATATACATTTAAAATCATTTATTTTTAGTTACCTTTTATTTGTTTATTTTTTTAAAGATTTTATTTATTTATTTGACAGAGAGAGAGATCACAAGTAGGCAGAGAGGCAGGCGGAGAGAGAGTGGGAAGCAGGCTCCCTGCTGAGCAGAGAGCCCGATGCGGGGCTCGATCCCAGGACCCTGGGATCATGACCTGAGCCGAAGGCAGAGGCTTTAACCCACTGAGCCACCCAGGTGCCCCTAGTTACCTTTTATTTTTGCCTACTACAAAAAAAGTGTAATTTTAAAAAATCAGATTTCAAAACATCACAGGTAACTTATTTTTTTCATTCAGTTTTTTCCCATTAAGAAAATCTGATCAAAATAAACAAACAAATAAATAAAAATAAAATAAAATAAAAAAGAATCTGATGAGGAATAGCTCAAAGGGGCACCTGGGTGATAGTCGACCCTTGGTTTTGGCCTGATATTCGGGCCATGAGATCTAGCCCTGCATGGGACATGGGACCCTTCACTCACCAAGGAGTCTGCTTCTCTCCTGATCCTTCTCCCTCTGTCCCTCCTCCTGCTCGCTCATGTGGGTGCTCTGTCTCTCAAATACATACATACATACATACATACATACATACATAAATAAATCTTTTAAAAAACGATTATATAAAAAAAAATAGCCCAAGTTGATTTCTCTACATTTTCACTAGACAATTGTCCTTGATCTTCCAAAACTGTATCTGATCATAAAATTCCAGATTTTTGTAATGCAGTGCATCCATGAGTGTTTAGATTGATTTCAATATCCCAGTTACTAAGGGCAAATATATGCTATTCATCAACTATGCCTCCTAATGACAATCTCTGGGAAGTGAAGCCCTTGCCAAGACTTTTTTTTTTAGATTTTATTTATTTATTTGACAGAAATTACAAGTAGGCAGAAAGGCAGGCAGAGAGGGAAAGGGGGAAGCAGGCTCCCCGATGAGCAGAGAGCCTGATGCTGGGCTCGATCCCAGGACCCTGAGATCATGACCTGAGCCGAAGGCAGAGGCTTAACCCACTGAGCCACCCAGGCGCCCCGAGACTTTTGACCCCCAATAGACTATTAGTGACATCTTTTAAGAAATTACCAAAAAAACCCCTGTGAATCCATTCCTTTGAACTTTGACATAACTTTATCGTAGGTACAGTCCAAGGACTTTAGTCTAGAACGGCCCTGTCCAGTAAGGTGACTAGTAGGTACATGTAGCTAAAATAAAATAAAATGAAATATTAAGCTCCTCAGTCACACTAACTAATTTCTAGTACTCAGTGGTCACATGACTAGTGGCTGCCATATATGGCAAGCACATAATTTATAACCCTTCTACCACTGCAGAAAGCTCTAACAGATGGCCCTGGTTTAGAAAGTCACAGCTATCTCTAAAAGTCAGCGCAACCCTTTGATCTTCATGGCACTCCTGATGAACCTTAATTATGTGATGGCAATGATGATGATGACGACTGAGAGTTAAATAATAATAAAACAACCGTTACCACTTAAAAATATTTTTTAAGGTTTTTTTAAAAAAGATTTTATTTATTTATTTGACAGAGATCACAAGTAGGCAGAGAGGCAGGCAGAAGGGGGTGGGGGAAGCAGGCTCCCTGCTGAGCAGAGAGCCCGATGCGGGGCTCCATCCCAGGACTCTGGAATCATGAGCTAAGCCCAAGGCAGAGGCTTAACCCACTGAGCCACCCACGTGCCCCTTTTTTAAGGATTTTATTTACTTGCTAGAAAGAGAGAGCCCAAGCAGAGGGAGCAGCAGTCAGAGGGAGAAGCAGGCTCCTGGCTGAGCAAGCGCTTAACCGGCTGAGGCACCCATGCTCCCCCATTACCATTTTTTAAATAGTACGCCAGGCACTGTACTAACCTCCCTTCACAGACATCTCATTTTCTCCTCTCTTCAACATTGTGCCATAGGTGCCATTACCTCCATTTTACAGTGGAGGAAATTGAGGATTTGCAGGAGTCTAGGGCCACATAATTAGTATATATAGGACTAGAGCTGGTATTCAGAGAAATCTACCTGACTCCAAAGTCCATGTGTTAAGTCACTCTGCCACACACCCTCTCTTATTATACTAAGAAGTGACATAAATTATGGAAGGTGAATTATGGATGCGCAACATAAAACCTCTCCAGCCTATAACTGCTTTCAGCTAACATAGCCCAAGATAAATGTCAAACCTTGATTTTTGAATATATATCTTTTTTTAATAAATTTTATTTATTTATTTGACAGAGAGAGAAATCATAAGTAGGCAGAAGTAGGCAAAGAGGCAGGCAGATAGAGAGGGAGAAGCAGGCTCCCTGCTGAGCAGAGAGCCCGATGCGGGGCTCCATCCCAGGACCCTGGGATCATGACCTGAGCCGAAGGCGGAGGTTTAACCTGCTGAGCGACCCAGGTGCCCCGATTTTTGAATATATATCTTAAAACTCATATTCACGTAAAAGAAGGATGTAATTTCACGTTTTAAGAAGACCTAAACTGGTGTTGAGAAGGGAAATGGCCTGAGCTATGACTCATTTGCAAAGTTTTCATTATAGAATACACTGATTCATGACTTGGGTTCTGATGGCGGCAGGAGTGCCCTTGCCAACCTCTACCTGTAATCTTGAGCAAATCCTTCACTGTGTGATGTATTACCTGTAAAGTGGGAGTACAAGTGCTATTTACCACAACGGACAGTTGTGGGATTAAAAATGAAGAGGGAGAAATCAGAGGGGAGACACACCATGACAGACTTTGGACTCCGGGGAAACAACTGAGGGTTTCAGAGGGGAGGGGGTTTGGGGGGAAGAGTTAGCCCGGTGACGGGTATTAAGGAGGGCACGTATTGCATGGAGCACCTGTTATACACAGACAATGAATCATGGAGCACTACATCAAAAACTAATGATATACTGTATGGTCACTAACGTATCATAATAAAAATTTTTTTAAAAAGAGAGATCATGCAAACAAAATGCTTCACATCATGCATGGCTTAGAATAAATGCTCTGTAATTCACATTTTCTTATTCTTAATATTTACTAACATGTTTCTTTGCAACTGACATGGGATTCCAAATGGGTAGGCCAGGGTGAGGTCAGTTGGCCTTACGCTAGTTGGGGGGCCCCATCTAGGACTTTATTAGTCCCCTGCAGGCTCACCTCAATGGTTAAGAAAGACACCATGTCGCTTCCAATCTATCCCAAAGGAGGAAGTACCCACAAGGATGACTAAAAGCGAGGGTCTTGACTGAACTGAGCTAATGACCAGATCAAAGGGTCTTAGTCACAGCTGCACATTAGAATCTTCTGAAGAGCTTTTGAAAAATAATCTCCAGATGAATTAAATCAGAATCTCTGGGTCTAGGGCCCAGAATCAGTATTTTTAAAAAGAGATCCCCCACACGATTTTAGTGTACAGTTAGGGTTGAGAGTGATTTTACCCGATGGTGTGTAATGTCATGTAAGCCCTCAGGCATGGACTCCTTAGCCTCTGGTCTCCCACCCACATATGTCTCTTCAGGGGCAGCCATCTCCCTTTTCTGAAGATGAGCTGTCTTTTTCGTTACAGAGCTGAAGTCTGCGCGCCCCCCCCCCCCCATTGTGTCCTGCCTCTTTGAGGATCAAGTTCTACTAATTACTTCTCTCCCGGTATCTTCATCCTCTGTGCTTTCTAGGGTATTCAAATTCCTCGTGTGCATGTGTGCGGCACACACACACACACACAGAGACACACACAGACACCCTAGAACCAAATAAAAACCAAAATAAAAAGACCCTTTCATCATTCCGTGTCCCCCTCACTGACTACTGTCAGATGAAGTGTTACAGTTCACAGTCCTCCAGTTTATAGTCCAGCGTCAGAAAGCCCTCTTTCCACTCACGGTCCTCACACAGCACTTTCTGTTTGATCTATCCCCCACTCCAGGCTGGCCCTGCTCTGTCTCCCTGAAACTGTTCTCAGAAATGTCCGTAAGGGCTGCTGCTGTCTTGCAGTTCTCACCTAATGAGACACTGCTGCCTGCACTCTCATTCTTTTTATTTTCCTCCCATTGGGGTAAAATACTCATAATAGAAGATCTGTATTTAAATCGTTTTAAAGAGTACATATGGCATTCAATACATGCATAATGTTATACAGCCATTATCACTATCTAGTTCCAGAGCTTTTCATCCTCACGGACAGAAAACCATATCCGTATAAGCGGTCACTTTCCACTTGCCAGCTCTCAACAGCCTCTGCCAACTACTAACCTCTAGGGAATTTCCTATTCTACCTATTGTCTGCAATACAATGAGTGACATTTTGTGATTGGCGTCTTTCACTTAGCATGTTTTCAGAGTCCACCGTGTTGTAGCTTATATCAATACTGCATTCTTTTTGTAGTTGAATAATACTCCACTGTATGGACATACCACATTTTGTTTTTCTGTTCATCTGTTGATGCACATTTGGGTCATTTTCACCTTTTGGCTATTATTGACTAGAGCTGCTATGAATATTCATACACGTTTTCTGTTTGAACACTCCTGTTCAAGTCTTTGGGTTCTATTCCTAGGAGTGGAGTTGCTGAGTCCCTTGGTAATAGTAACTTTAACTTACTGAGGCATCACCAGACTGTTTTCCACCATAGTTGTGCAATATTACATTGCCACCAGCCATATATGAAAGCTCCGATTTCTCTACATCCTCGCCAACACTTGTTTTATTTTGTTTCAGATTATGTCAATCTCAGTGGGTATAAAGTGGTATCTTATTACAGGTTTGATATGCATTTTCCAAATGATATTGAGCATCTTTTCATATGCTTGTTAACCACTTTTATATCTTTTTGGGGACATGTATTCAAGTTATTTGTCTGTTTTTAAATTGGGTTGTTTATCTTTTTGTTGTTGAGTTTCTCATTTTTTTTAAAGATCTTATTTTTAATTAATCTCCATAGCAGTGTGGGGCTTGAGCTCACAACCCTGAGATCAAGAGTTGCATGCTCTTCCTTATTAAGCCAACTGGGCACCCCTCATTCTTTTTTTAATCTATGTTTTTAATCTAATATTTTTCACATGACAAAAGACATATGTGCTTGCTTAAGAAGTGAAACAATACAAAAGTGTAAATAAAATATTTCTCCTTCTTAGTTTTCCATGAGGGCACTCTTTCTTGATTTTCTTTCTACTTCTCTGCGCAAGTTTCTTCTGACTTCTTTGTAGGTTCTTGTTCCTTTTCCTGACCTTTAAGTGGTGGAGCACTCTGAGATTTTCTGCTCGGTCCTCTTCTTTTACTATAAACATTTTCTGGTATTCACATCGTAACTTTAATGATAACTCTAGTTCTGACTTCTTTTTTTTTTTTTAAGATTTTATTTATTTATTTGACGGGGAGAGAGATCACAAGCAGGCAGAGAGGCAGGCAGAGAGAGAGGAGGAAGCAGGCTTCCTGTGGAGCAGAGAGCCTGATGCGGGGCTCGATCCCAGGACCCTGAGATCATGACCTGAGCCGAAGGCAGCGGCTTAATCCACTGAGGCACCCAGGCGCCCCCTGACTTCTTTTTGAATCTAGAAAGAATCATATAAGACAACCAGATATCACCACTTAGATATCTCAAAAGGATCTTAAGCTGAAAATGTCCCCAAATTACTACATCCATAAACCTGCTGCTGCTCCCACTTTAAAAAAGTTTATGTATTTTTTGTTTTTAGTAATTTCTACAATCAGTGTGGGGCTTGAACCCACCACCCCAAGATCAAGAGTTGTATGTTCTGCTTTTTTCGCAACGGGTTTGCCGCCAGAACATAGGTGTCGTGAAAACCACCGCTCAACCTAAACCAGAATGGGGAAGGAAAAGACTCATATCAACATTGTTGTCATCGGACACGTAGATTCGGGCAAGTCTACCACTACTGGTCATCTGATCTACAAATGTGGTGGAATCGACAAAAGAACTATCGAAAAATTCGAGAAGGAGGCTGCTGAGATGGGAAAAGGCTCCTTCAAGTATGCCTGGGTCTTGGATAAACTGAAAGCTGAACGTGAACGTGGTATCACCATTGATATCTCCCTGTGGAAATTCGAGACCAGCAAGTATTATGTGACCATCATTGATGCTCCAGGACACAGAGACTTTATCAAAAACATGATTACAGGCACATCTCAGGCTGACTGTGCTGTCCTGATTGTTGCTGCTGGTGTTGGTGAATTTGAAGCAGGTATTTCCAAGAATGGGCAGACCCGTGAGCATGCCCTTCTGGCTTACACACTGGGTGTAAAACAACTAATTGTTGGTGTTAACAAAATGGATTCCACTGAGCCACCCTACAGCCAGAAGAGATACGAGGAAATCGTTAAGGAAGTCAGCACCTACATTAAGAAAATTGGCTACAACCCCGACACAGTAGCATTTGTGCCAATTTCTGGTTGGAATGGTGACAACATGCTGGAGCCAAGTGCTAACATGCCTTGGTTCAAGGGATGGAAAGTCACCCGTAAAGATGGGAATGCCAGTGGAACCACACTGCTTGAAGCCCTGGATTGCATTCTGCCACCAACTCGTCCAACTGACAAGCCCTTGCGTCTGCCTCTCCAGGACGTCTACAAAATTGGTGGTATTGGTACTGTTCCTGTGGGTCGAGTGGAGACTGGTGTTCTTAAACCTGGCATGGTGGTCACCTTTGCTCCAGTCAATGTTACAACTGAAGTCAAGTCTGTTGAAATGCACCATGAAGCTTTGAGTGAGGCTCTTCCTGGGGACAATGTGGGCTTCAATGTCAAGAACGTATCTGTCAAAGATGTTCGTCGTGGCAATGTGGCTGGTGACAGCAAAAATGACCCACCAATGGAAGCAGCTGGCTTCACTGCTCAGGTGATTATTCTCAACCATCCAGGCCAAATTAGTGCTGGATATGCACCTGTGCTGGATTGTCACACAGCTCACATTGCTTGTAAGTTTGCTGAGCTGAAGGAGAAGATAGATCGTCGTTCTGGAAAAAAGCTGGAAGATGGTCCCAAGTTCTTGAAATCTGGTGATGCTGCCATTGTTGATATGGTTCCTGGCAAGCCTATGTGTGTTGAGAGCTTCTCTGACTATCCTCCTCTGGGCCGTTTTGCTGTTCGTGACATGAGACAGACGGTTGCTGTGGGTGTCATCAAAGCAGTGGACAAGAAGGCAGCTGGAGCTGGCAAGGTCACCAAGTCTGCCCAGAAAGCTCAGAAGGCTAAATGAATATTATCCCCAACACCTGCCACCCCAGTCTTAATCAGTGGTGGAAGAACGGTCTCAGAACTGTTTGTGTCAATTGGCCATTTAAGTTTAATAGTAAAAGACTGGTTAATGATAACAATGCATCGTAAAACCTTCAGAAGGAAAGGAGAATGTTTTGTGGACCATTTTTTTTGTGTGTGTGTGGCAGTTTTAAGTTATTAGTTTTTAAAATCAGTACTTTTTAATGGAAACAACTTGACCAAAAATCTGTCACAGAATTTTGAGACCCATTAAAACAAAGTTTAATGAGAAAAAAAAAAAAAAAAAAAAAAAAAAGAGTTGTATGTTCTTCGGACAGAGCCAACCAGGACCCCCTCTCCCATTTTTTTTAATAGTTTACTTATTTATTTGACAGAGATCACAAGTAGGCAGAGAGGCAGACAGAGAGAGCAGGGGAGGCAGGCTCCCCACCGAGCAGAGAGCCTGATGCGGGGCTCCATCCCAGGACCCTGGATCATGACCTGAGCCAAAGGCAGAGGCTTTAACCCACTGAGCCACCCAGGCACCTCTTCCATTTTTCTTATTATAAATGAATGGCAGCAGTATCTATCAATCACATTGCCCAAGCAAAACTCTAGTGAGTTATTTCAGGATTTTCTTTTTCCCTTCTATTCATATTTAATCAATTAATAGCTACTGTTGATATTGATTTCTAAATGTATCTTTTATCTTTTTCCCTCTGTTCAAACCTCAGTACCTCTGTTATGGTTCAGATTTCCAATATTGCCTGGACTATTGTATTTGGTCATTTTTCTTTCTGCCTCCAGATGTGTCCTCTCCCAATTTAGCCTATACATTTTTTTAAAAGATTTTATTTATTTATTTGATCCAGAGAGAGAGAGAGATCACAAGTAAGCAGAGCAGAGGCAGAGAGAGAGGGAGAAGTAGGTTCCCCAATGAGCAGGAAGCCCAATGCGGGGCTCGATTCCAGGACCCTGAGATCATGACCCGAACTGAAGGCAGAGGATTAACACACTGAACCACTCAGGCGCCCCTATATATTTTCTAAATAAAAAACTGATCATGCTACTTGAAATTCTTCAAGTAACCTGTATGGTGTATGGAATAAAAATTACATTTTTAAAAAACGTAAGCATTACACTTAACTTGGGGGTTGAACTTATGACTCCAAGATCAAGAGTCACATGCTCTACTGACTGAGCCAGCCAGGCAGTCCCATTCTTTTTTTTCTTAATGCAGGAACTGCCAAAGGTTTTTTTTTTTTTTTTTTTTTTTTGAGGCTTTCTTTTTTCTTTTTTTTTTTAATTTAACAGAAAGAGAGACACAAGAGAGTGATTACAAGCAGGGGAAGTAGGAGAGGGAGAAGCAGGCTTCCCACTGAGCAGGGAGCCCGATGCGGAACTTGATCTCAGGACCCAGGGATCATGACCCGAGCCAAAGGCAAATGCCTAACTACTGAGCCACCCAGGTGCCCCAGGAACTGCCAAAGTTTTAATTTTTAATATTTAACATCAGAACAGACTGAGGTCCAAGATGTGAAATTACCATGTTCAAGAAACTGGGGGGAAAAAATCACTCTATAAACTAACTATATATTATGTGATAAGAAGAATGCATACTTTATAAAAAAATTGAACTCATTTTTTAAGATTATTTATTTATTTGAGAGAGAGAGCATGAGCAGGAGGGAAGAGCAGAGGGAAAGGGAGAAGCAGACTCCCCATTGAGCAGGGAGACTGACACAGGGCTTGATCCTAGGGCCCTGAGGCTATGACCTGAGCCAAAAACAGCTGCTCAACCAACTGAAACACCAGGTATCACCCCTCCCCACAAAAATTGAATTCTTAAGACATTCTTAATCATAGCATAAAATGAATTTTGTGATTTGTCTGCAGAATCCTGTTCACACTTCCTTTTTCTTAAAAGATTTTGTTTATTTATTTGAAGGAGAGAGATAGAGCATAAGTTGGGGGGAGGGGTAGAGAGAGAGGGAGAAACAGACTCCTTGTTGAGCGGGGAGCCCAGTGAGGGGCTCAATCCCAGGACCCTGAGATCATGACCTGAGCTGAAGGCAGACACAACCAACTGAGCCACCCAACTGCTCTTTTTTTTTTTTTTTAAGATTTTGTTTATTTATTTATTTATTTAAAAAAAGATTTTATTTATTTATTTGACAGAGAGAGATCACAAGTAGGCAGAGAGACAAGCAGAGAGAGAGGAGGAAGCAGGCTCCCCGATGAGCAGAGAGCCCAATGTGGGACTCGATCCCAGGACCCTGAGATCATGACCTGAGCTGAAGGCAGAGGCTTTAACCCACTGAGCCACCCAGGCACCCCAAGATTTTGTTTATTTATTTGAGAGAGAGACAGAGAGAACACGAGCAGGGGGAAGGGCAAAGGGAGAGGGAGAGGGACAAGCAGACTTCTCAACACAGGGCTCCACCCCAGGACCCCGAGATCACAACCTAAGCTGAAGTCAGACACGTGACTGAGCCACCCAGGCACTCTCCATACTTCGTTTTCTATGCTACTTTCGTATTTTTTGTTCCAACAATAATAAACTAGTTTTATTTTCTTAAGCAAGCCAAATTATGCATGCCTCCATGTCTTGACATGTGACATTCTCTCTACCTGAGTTACCTATTTTTGCTTCTTTTTATTTTTAACTCATTTTTCAAGCTCCATCTCAAAAGATACCTTCTCTATGAAGTCTTCCAGACTCCATCATAGAACCTTAATTTCCGACTTGTATTTCCATTGTGCACTGCACATACCTACAATGTAGAGATGACCTTATTGTAATTTAATTTTTTAAAAGATTTTATTTATTTATTTGACACAGAGAGAGAGAGATCACAAGTAGACAGAGAGGCAGGCAGAGAGAGAGAGAGAGAGGAAACAGGCTCCCTGCTGAGCAGAGAGCCGGATGCAGGGCTTCATCCCAGGACCCTGAGATCATGACCTAAGCAGAAGGCAGAGGCTTAACCCACTGAGCCACGCAGGTGCCCCTAAAACTCTTGAATGAAATTAAACAATAATTAACAGCAAGTCCATCACCACCAGAAAATAGTATATTTGTCTGTCATCATAAAAACAATCCATAAAACTAGTTGTCAAAGTGACATAAATATTCCTTAGTCTTCCATCTTTTGTAAGCAAGCTCTAGGTATTAAATTACCTCTTCAGGGACAGAATTTTTTCCTTTACCATTAGCAGCTGAGTCTATTTGAAAGTGTTGCTCAAAACTTTCATATTACATATCTTATAAGAACGTTCATATGAATCTCAGAGTTATCCCTTAAACAAGGGTATTTTGATAACTCCAGATAGCTATTTTGGAAGCGTAATCACAACTTTTTTATGGTATCAGGTTCCTTAAAAAAACTTGCAATGAATTTCCTTTATTTGTTTGAGGACTATATTTGGCATAGGCTGGTCCCAGAACATTGCGCTTTTAAGAGTGATTATACTTTGCTTGACTTTAATGTCATTGTCTCTTGTTTGTGAACTGTCCTTCTTGATCATGTTAATGGTTAATGGCTACAGTTATTTGGAAGAGAAGTTTCTTGCTACTCTGAGTAATGGCAGAGTAAAAAAATCAGCCAGAAGTAAAGACAGTAATACCTTAAGCCTAAAAATCTGGTCATTCTATCCCACCGTTAGTACCTGTGCTTACTGGTTTTTCATGACCGAAATGGAGGTGAGAAAACTCAGCTGCCTTTTTGGTTCTGGAGGGTAGTGTGAGAATTAGGGTGATAAGAGACCATAGAGCTCGCCAGTCAACAGGTTGGAGTTTCTCTCCTTTAATAACTAATGTAGAACATTTTGGCAAAACCACCATATTTCTTACCAGATGGCTGAGACTTTGTCCTCTAATGCAGTTCAGACGCCAAAGAGAAAGGGTGTAGCTCTCCCTCAGACAGCCTTAAATCACTGCCACCAGCTTCATCCTTATTTCCATGATGCTGTGAAGAAAAAAAGAACTGGCTTTCTCCTACTAAATTAACCCAGCTATGGGGAGCTATTTGGAGAGAGAGAAAGAGTGAATACCATGAGAGAAAAGAGAGAGAAGAAAGAGAACATGAAGGGAGGAGAATTCTAGGGAGGGAAGGAAGAATGGCAGGGTGGAGGGGTACCCGGCTGGGTCTGGCGGCAGAGCATGGGATTCTTGATCTCACTGTCATGAGTTCATGCCCCACACTGGGCGTAGAGCTTACTTTAAAAAAAAAAAAATCAACTGGATTTAATAAAAACTTAAAAAGAACATTATTTTTAAAAATGGCAGGTGTAGAAGAAGAGGAAATGGAGAGAAAGGACAAAGAAGGAAGAAAAATGTGTGTATGTGTCTAAGTAGAGACAGAAACAGAGAGACATGGCTGGGGGTTGGGGAGAGGCAGAGAAAAAAGAACAGAAAAGATAATAGATGATATCCAGTGGATTCTCTAGCAGCTTTCACTTGATCAAAATAAGTGGAGATAAATGAAAGTCTTCTCTGGAAATTTATCTCAAGTTATTTTTCCTTGAAAATGAGGTAAAATGTCAACATTTCTACTAGGAAGTTTAATAACTCAAGACAGAGTATATATTGTTACTTGGCCTTCACTTAATAATCATTTCAAAATTTTAGAATAGGAATAATTTTATTTAAAAGTGCTGGCCATATTAGGGCCACCTGGCTGGCTCAGTTGGTAGAGCACGTGATTCTAGATCTTGGGGTTGTGAGTTATAGCTCCACTTTGGGCACAGAGATTACTAAAAACAAACAAACAAAGAAGGAAATAAAAGTGTACCTGGCTGACTCAGTCAGTAGAGCATGAGCCTATCCATCTTTCAGGGTCTTGAGTCTCAGTCTCACCTTGAGTATAGAGATTACTTAAAAAACAACAACAAAAAAAGATGTTGACAATATCAGATCATAACACTTTTCTCCCAAGCAGAAGAAATAAAATACAAAAACCAAACATAGAAAACCAAAGCTCATTTTCTCCCCTAGAATATAATACCACTTTTCAGAAGAGAGGGAAGAAGTTCATAACTTTTTCTTTTCCCCTTACTGATGTGAATGAGTGGCCCTATCCTGTTGAGTAGGCAGACTTCATAGACCAAGGCTGACCAAGACCTTACATAGGTCTCTTTGTTAGATGCTTGGCCATCTGTTTCCTCCTTCACCCTTCCCAATAGTCTCTAGTTTCCTTTTCCTTTGGGATCTATGTAATTTTGTGGAAGCTGACCTCATTGCTTCCCTGTCAGTGGTAGGACAGGCCAAGCCAATCATCATATGCTATCCTCTTGACTACAGCAATAGAAGAAAGGGTCGACATGTAAACTGAGTAGACCACACAATGGCTATGGAGGGATTTCTGGGAATGCTGGAACAGAATTGTTCTCTCTGACACAAGAAAAGAAGGTCTATGGCTCCAGAAACCACGAGTAGCCATTTTAGGACTAGGATTGGAGCCAGTCTTAGGACATGGAATGGGGAAAGAACCCAGGTCTTCGGGGTATCCGTGAGGTATGGGATCAAGCTTCATCTACAACATCCCTATCATTGGATTTTTCAGTTATATGAGCGGATATTCTTTTTTTTTTTTTTTAAAGATTTATTTATTTGAAAGAGAGAAAGAGTGGGGGGCAGAGGCAGAGGGAGAGGGAGAGAGAAACTCAAGCAGACTCTGTGCTGAGTGGGGCTCCGTCTCACAACCCTGAGATCAAGACCTGAGCCAAAAGGAAGAGTTCAGTGCTTACCTGACCATGACACCTAGGCGCTCCAGTAAATATTCTTTACTCTATTATTTACTATCAACCTGGGTGGAATGTAAATGTTTTCCTTTCAGTCAAGAGATTATGCCACCAGAAAGAGCCATTGGTATGCTTTCTGTTTTAAGTAGTGATGATTGTTCTTTTTGACAAGAATATGGGACAAGCAGCAGCAGAATTTTATATTGGGAAGGTATTTTCAAATATTGCAAAAAAAAGAATGTCTTCAGGTATTGGTCAAGGGACTTCAGTCTGGGATTTTTCCGAGAATGCCCTTCTTGCCATAACGTGTTAAAGCTTTTTCATGATTAAAATTCTGGGGGCATCTGGGTGGCTCAGTTGGTTAAGCGTCTGCTTTTGGCTCAGTTCATGATCCCAGAGCTCTGAGATCCAGCACCCTGTCAGGCTCCTCAGCAGAGAGCCTGCTTCTCCCTCTCCCTCTACAAATCCCCCCACTTTAGTGCTCTCCCTCTCAAATAAATAAATAAATAAATAAATAAATAAATAAAATCTTGAAAAATATAATAAAATTCTGACAATTGTAACTTGTTTCTGTTTTATTTATCATCTATAATATGTGAAAGAAATTGATGTATAAAAATTTACTAAGAAATAGTGTGAAGGGACTCCTGGGTGGCTCAGTTGGTTAAGCATCTGCCTTCAGCTTAGGTCTTGATGATCCCAGGGTCCTGGGTTCGAGTCCCTCATCAGGCTCCTTGGTCAGCAGGGAGCCTGCTTCTCCATCTGCCTGCTGCTTTCCCTGCTTGTGCTCACACTCTCATTCTCTCTCTCCAACAAATAAATAAATAAAATCTTCAAAAAAAAAAAAGAAATAGTGTGAAGATTAGAGAGAATCTTTTGACAGGATAAATTTTTCATATTTGGAAGTCGAAGAAGAGAGTACAGTTTATTTCTATTCCACAACTATTCCTAGAGCCCTTAGTTTATTCCAGAAACCCTGCTAGATCCTACAGGTACAACGGAGGCAGGTAAAACATAAAACTTTCCTTCAAGAAGTTTATAGTCCAAATGGAAAGGATTGGACAAGAGCTTCAATTTGACTAGTAAGAGTAGGTAATAATAGCTATTCTCATGATTAAACATGCACAAATGTCATAATATAAGTTTAATGTGTCATGGGGTTTGAATGAAGGGGAATGAATGATCATGCATTGGGAGAGAATGGGAAAGGGCAAAGATAGGTTTCAGAACTTTTGCCATTTGAGCTGGGTCATGAAAAATAGCTACTTCTGTAAATCCCTGTCCTTTGTTTCTCCTTCTCCTAGCACCCTTGTCCTCTTCTTCTTTATCAGTTACTCCCATGTTTATTTCTTTAATGGTCTACCTCACCAGGCTATAGATCTCACGATTTATAGATCTCACGAAGTCGGCCTTATGATCCACTCTGATTTGCCCCCTACTGTATTCTCAGCACAAAGCCCAGGGTCTAGTACATAGGATGCAGTCAATAAAAATCTGTTAAATGAATAAATGAATAATTAGATGAATGATGGATAGCAATAGATACTATTACTGAATGCCTGTTGTGTACCACACACTGTGGTCAGTACATAGGTGATCAAATGTAATACATTTAACAATAATACCAAGTAAATTTTATTGGGAAAGACATGGAAGACTACAAAAGATAAATAACTAATCCAATGTCATACAATAAATGCCTGGCTATAGCCATATCCAGGTAGGTCTCACTCTAAAGTTGGTGTTCTCAATCACTGCACAATATGGCTTTCCGTTTACTGAGTATATACTATGTGCTAATTGTTTGACACGCATCACCTCATTTTATTTTTTCATTTATTTCTAGAAACAACCCTGTGAGCTTGCAATAATTAGCCTCATTTAATAGCCGAGATAACAGATTCGGAGATGTTTATTCATTCACTTAACAAATTTTGGGGGGAAGATTTTATTAATTTAGAGGGAGAGAGTGTGTGCAAGGGGAGGGGCAGAGAAGGAGATAGAGGGATCGGGAAAGAATCTCAAACAAACTCTGCCCCGAATGCAGAGCCCCACGCAGGGCTTGATCCCACGACCTGGAGATCATGACCTGAGTGGAAACCAAGAATTGGATGCTTAACTGGCTGAGCCGCCAGGCACCTGAACAAACATTTATTATCTGTTTATCAATTGCCAGGTGCTGTGCTACTCCTGGAGACAAAACACTGAGACAGATAAACATCACCCCTACCCATGTGGAACTTATGGACTAGTAGGGGAGGCAGAGATTGATCAAACGTACAATAACAAACCATGAGAGGTGCTCTGAGGGAAAGTCAAGGTGTCATGTGTAGACCTCAGGGCTTCAATGAGGCCCATTTGACTCCAAAGCCCTCAATTTTTTGTATAACTCTTTTTGTTTTTTAATCACATGATGGAGAAGACTTGCCCTGGCAGAGAGAAAGGACAGGAGGGTCCCCCAAAGTACAACTATCGAGTATGACTAGAGAAGATGGGGAAATATGTGTAGTAAGTAATATGAGTAGCAGAGGCTGGAGAAACCTCTAGACATGTTGAATGTCTAGTGAGGGATTGTCCTTAATTAGGAAGGCAACGGAGAGTCATTCAAACGATTTTGCATGAAATCTCAATCAACGTATATTTTAGGGAAGGGGCACCTGGGTGGCTCAGTCAAGCATTTGGTTTCAGCTCAGGTCATGATCTCAGGGTGGTGAGATCCAGCCCCACGCAGGGCTCTGTGCGGAGCAGGAGTCTGCTTGAGATTCTCTCCCTCTGCTCCTTCCTCCGTCTTGACCACCCTCAAATAAATTTAAAAAAATATATTTTTTAAGAAAGTATATTTTAGGGAAGAGTAACTTAAAAAGCAGAAACGGCACAGAGGGCAGTGGATAGACTAGTTTAACATGGCACCTGCAGTAGAGAAGTTTGAATTTATTTTGTCTATTTTTAGTCAGTGTATTGGTTAAGATATAGGCTTAGCTGAAAACACAGGGGCTTTAACAAGATAGAAGCTTATTTCTGACTTACACTGAAGTTGAGCTGAGGGGGCAACTCTGTTCCAGAAAGCCATTAAGTGTTCTTTGTATTTCAATTTGAGGGAAAAGAGTAAAAGGAAGACCTGCCCTTTAAGGACCCAACAAGGTGGAGCTGGCAGGCATCAGGTCTGCTCACTTCCTCTCGGCCAGAGCAGAGTCTCAGAGCTGCAGTTAGTCGTTATAAGGAGGCTCATAAATGTCGTCTGTAGTTTTGCTGTCCGCGTGCCTTAGGGCAAAATTCTGTAAGTATGGAAAATGAGGATGTGATTATTAGGATATGACCAGTAGTCTCTGCCACCCTCCATGGGCTTCTGTTCTGTGAATGAGCGATTTTGGTAACTCACTGGCTCCTCTTAGAAAAGAGTCCAAATTTTAAGATAACGTTGATTATCTTAATCAACTGTTTAAGATAGTTACTACTTACTACTGGTCACAATTTTGTTGTTACTACTGGTCACAATTTTTTTTTTAAAGGTTTTATTTATTTGAGAGAGAGAGAGAGCACAAGCAGGGGGAGGAAGGAAGGGGCAGTAAAGAAAAAGGAGCAGACTCCACACTGGGCAGGGAACCCAATCCAGATCTGGACCCAGGCAGATGCTGAACTGCCTGCCATCCAGACGCCCCATGGTCAAATTTTTCCCCAAAATTGTTTTTCACATGTTCTAGAAAGCTAAGCAAAATTTGACAGCTTTTAACTCTATGAATAACCAAAAAGCAAAATCCATTCTAATTCCGTAAATAACTATAGAAAAACTATATTCTATAAAAATTATCTAGGGGCGCCTACGTGGCTCAGTGGTTTAAGCCTCTGCCTTCTGCTCAGGTCATGATCTCAGGGTCCTGGGATCAAGCCTTGCATCAGGCTCTCTGCTCAGCAAGGAGCCTGCTTCTCCCTCTCTCTCTGCCTGCCTCTCTGCCTACTTGTGATCTGTCTGTCAAATAAATAAATAAATAAATCTTAAAAACATTTATCTAGGGACTCTTGGGCGGCTCAGTAGGTTAAACATCTGCCTTCTGCACAGGTGACAATTCCAGGGTCCTGGGATCCAACCCAAGCCCTGCATCGGGCTCCCTGCTCAGTGGGGAGTTTGCTTCTCCCTCTGCCTGATACTCCCCCTGCCTGTGCTCGCTGTCTGTCAAATACGTAAATAAAATCTTAAAAGATAGATAAAATTAAAAATATCAATCAACCAATCAATCATCTAGAAAAGGGTAATTTATCTATGATATACTGCTATGTCCTTAAGGCTGCAAAAGATACTATTTGACATTCTCATATTAATATTACCAATACCAGTATTTTATATTGATATGGCATATATTTTCCTTCTTCCTTAATTTCCCATTAAAAAAAAACAACCCATTCCTGAGTTGAAGACTTATAATTACATTCACCAAACTTAAAGAACCAGCAGTCAACAGAAAATGTCTCTGTGCATGGGGTGTTCCCATCTCGGCAGGTTCTATGATTTGAGTGGTTTTTGCCATGAACCACCCCCGGAAGGATTCCACTGGGAGGATGGGGGCCGAGAGGATGCCGAGAGGACGGCAACATATGGTCCCCACTCCACAGAGTAAAACACATTTGCCATCCTGGGCAGCTCTTAATTTTAGTTCATTTTCCACCATCTATTTATTGGATAGCTCATTAATTGCCTCTGAGCAGAGAAACTGTTTCCTTTAAGAAGGTTAAACAAAGAGTTTATTGACATAAGTGAATTGGTTGAAGAAAACATTATTAAATAAAAGGCACTTATTTAAACACCAAATTAATCATTTAAAGGCAAATTAGAGGTACTATCCCCTCCTAGCTAAATAATGTTAACTAGTAATGAGATATCCATTTTAGATATACACATACTTTCCAGATGCGGGCTGCTGGTTGAACTGTGCCTTGATTTTCCAAGTACTCGGAGTCCATGATTACATTAATGCTTTATATTTCAATATTTTAAGCCATACTCCATCTATAATGCGATACCGTTTTTTTGTTATAGGATGAACAATAAATAAAGCAAGCTTCCCTTGCATCCCAGTGGAAGAGGAGGCTTGTGCTCTGAGAGAAGGCTCCCGTGGTGGAGATGACTCACTTCCGGCTCTGGCTCCAGTTCCTGACCTTCTCACACGGTCAGCGCCCGAGAGCCCTTGGCACCGCCCTTGTCGATCTGGCTGGGCCACAGGTAACTTTCCACCATCCTAGCTGGGACCCTAGGCCCGGATGACACCCAAACCTCTTAGGGAACTCCGTTATGTAAGCGTCAGAGACCCAAGGGAAGGGCGCAGCGATTTTTGTTGGTATAGAGGTAGTGCTCTCCCTGTGGTTGTCTGGTATTTGAGCTTTGTATTTTTCTCTTCCAGCTGGAGGGTGTTACCACTGCCTCCCCACATGCAGGCACACACATTTGTCACACAGTCACAGGGGCCATGTCCCATGCACCAACACTGGGTTCACATTAGCTGGCCTCCCAGCCACCATGACGGTCGAGAGTTGGCAGGTGCTATCGATTCACACTCCAGCTTCTTCCATCAGGAAACCGGCGCTGATGGCCAGAGGCTCTGTTGCACACCGCCCTGAAGTTTCATTTGTAGCCAGACAGAAGTCAGGAAAATTTTAAGGTTAATCCACTCTGACGTTAGCCCACCCTGGTTGGATAGGACCATGAGATGGTCCAGCAGATTCCTTTTTATTGAAATATTTTATTGTGCATATGAAGAGAAGATGGGAAAAAAGCTCCCGATGGACAAGAAGTTGATCTGGTGCATTTTTTTTTTAAAGGGTCAGTTCCTGACTGATTTTTTTTAAATCCCTTTAAGTCAATTATTCTTGCTTTAATAGTAATTGTCTTGATTTTGCATGTTTTATCAATGAATGCTGCTCATCTTACCCATCACTGCCCCTTGTTTGGATAACCTACGATTTGTGAAGGCAGGGGACTGGATTCAGGCTTAAAAGGCCTGACATAACTCTTGGAACTATCATCCAACAATCTGAGTCTCACTGCTCCCACCACATACTAACTGGAATTATGGCCTCCTCCAAATCCCATTCTCCTCCCAACCACATGACCTCTTCTCTTTTCACACGAGGCGAGAGAATCTGCTTATGACAAATTGCACATCAGAAAAGGTGTAGCTCTGTGATGGGGGTGGGCAGCATAATTTAGGATTCTACAGGCTTACACCCAACCTGTTATTTGAAGGCTAAGGAACAGTAAAGGGAAAAGTTGGTTCAAGTAATCCTGATACTGCTCATTAACTGGGAGACAGAAAGGAATAAAATAGGACTTTCCTGATTATTTCAGGAACTCTCTCCCACTTCCCCACGCCATCCCCCTTCCCCCCATCAGACATTTAGACTGAGGAAGAAAGGCACTTTGTGTTTAAGGTTAATCAAGTTTCAGTACAATTTTTTTTTTCAAACTAGAATCACACTAATCTTTTTTTCTTGCTCTAATGTGTGGCTGTTGAAATCCTCAGCTGTGATAAATTAAGCTACTTATTAATCTAATTATCGTACATTCATCCTAGAAACTTTCATGTGACTTGAAAAGGCTATTCAACCTTTTCCCTCCCCTCCTAGAAAGGGCTCAACCTTGCACCAATTAAGATCATTCTGAAGTAAGGCTTTAAAAAAGCTTTCTCTAATCGCCCAATGGAACATGGACCAGTGGAAACCAAACTCAGAGCTCTGGGAAAAAGTTTAGCATTCCTTTCTGTCTGCCAACGTTTATGGTTTCATTGCACAAGGGAGGAAGACTTCATTTTCCTATTTAGTTGTTCTTTCACTGACCTCCAAATAAAGTCCATGTAATTACTGAGCAAATAAAGTTGCAGCATGTGTTTTAAAAATCAATTGCCATTCTTGGACTATAGAAATGTAACAATACACAGATTTGCCGGAAAACGCCCAGCACTAACCATATGAACTAAACCCCGTACTGTATCTTTACAATGGAGTAGTTTTGACCCCTAAAGCACATATTTACTATGCAGATTTTTAAAAGGGTTTCTTTTATGACTTATCTATTGATATTAAAATGTCCCCATCCTAATATAGGTTCAATTTAGGATTAAAAATATGTTGCAAATGTATCATATCTTAAACATCCATTCATTGCCAAATGCCTTACTTCTTCTTTTTTTAAATGATGGCATAAATGGAGCTATTTTACATTCAAATTAAACTAGCTATTAATTTGAATGCAAAGCAGCTCAATGTCCAGGATGCAATTTCAATGACAGGTTTACCCCAAGACGGAATGCAGGAGCAAGTCAACATGGGTGAATCCTGGTGGGTTGTCCCCTACTCTGGGTGCCTGGCAAACTTGCTCACTGTGAAGAGTTTTTGAAGTGAAGATTAAAAGAGTGGAATTATAAAGTATAATTACATTTTATTGAAACTCTAGAAATCAGAAAAAATTCAGCAGGAAACTTTTAGCGAAACATGATGTGTTGTCATTATCATTAAAAGATAAAAGTTCCATACTGTTTTTATCTGTTTATTTGGAAGGAATCCAGCCTTTACAGTTATGTAGGAAACAAAAAAAGGGAATGCAGGAGTAATTATTAAAACTGTGTGATTTGTTATCTCAGCTACTGTCTTTCCAAATGGTAATGTGATATCAGCAGCTGCAGACGGTGGCTGATTTCCTCTATTAGTAAACAAGTGCTTTGGAGACCTGTGTGAGGCACTTTAAGCTCGCTACTCCCCGAAGTGCTGTCAGGCTTAACTACTAATCCATGGTATTTCAGAGCACTGGAAATTCATCTTTATAAAACCTGAACAAAAAAGGGAAAAAAGCCTGGAGGGCATGAGCTCCCTCTGGTGAGACAAATGACATGTTCATTTATTAATGAAACAATAACCCTGGAAAGAGGATCAAAGCACATTCCATCCTCACTTTACAATCCCCAATTTTCTCAGGCCAAACCATTTAATTGAGCCATGACAATGGAATACTTAATTGTTGCCTTAAAGTTTTGAAGAAGCGACTTCTTCAGCATCAATGTGCATTTCAGGATTATTATCCAAGTACAATATAGCCGGCTTGAAGCTGGTGGAATTTGATTCATCCTACGTTGGGGGGTCTTCAGCCGGCAGAAAAGGGGTTTTCTTGAACCTGCGAGCAGCACTAGCCACCAACACCTCTGGCCTGTCCCTGCCCCTTCTCTTGCCTGAAAGCGCCCTGATGGGTTGCTTCATCAGAATGAAATAACCGGCCTCGTTTGTGGGTGACTGGCTAAAACTCAGGTTCTTTTTAGCGTTCCCCTAGCATCTGGGATGTAGGCGAGGAACAGGGAGTTGCCATTCCCAGAACCCAGGAGTTGAGGCCTTTGGGAGTCCCCAGCATGGAGTTAGTAGTGGGTCTCCATAGGCCCTTCGCCTATGCCGTGGAAAAGGCAAACTCCTGTCCTCCCCAGGGATTATTCTCCAATTATGCTGGAGAGGAATTATCATGATTCCATCCTGTCAAAACTAACAGACACACATAGAAAATTAAAAAACAAAAACAAAAAACAAAAATATCTGTATTTAATTTCTACCTGTTAACCCTGGTTTCACCACAGCGTTCTGGCTTCATAATGTGTTGTTTATACCTATATACCAACTCTTCTAGCGTTTCCATGAGTAGGCCATTTTACAAATTAAACAAAACTTTCAGGAGAGTCTTAAGGCACAGAGGTAGGGTGTCCAAAAAGCACTTGCTGACCCACTGGGCAAGAGGACCATGAAGATTTTATATGTAATCTCTAGGACTCAACCTGTTTTGCATTCAGATATTCTAGGCCAGTTTGATTCGAGGCCCCATTTTCTATTACACGGCCTCATTTGGAGTTTATAAATAGATTTCCTTTTACTTTGCACCTGCTCATATTTATTCCTTAGGAGATCCATTAAGCCAATGAAAACCAATAGTCAGAAATAAAGGTTGTAAGCAATAAAAACACTCATGTTTCTACGTTCATGAGCACCATCCATTTCATTTTATTTATTTTTAAGTAAGCTGTACACTCAGCATGGGGCTTGAATTCATGACCCCAAGATCAAGAGTCACATGCTCTGTGGACTGAGCCAGCCAGGAACCCTATCCCCATCCATTTTATTAAGGCTTAGCTGAGATGCACAATGTATTTTGAGATGATTTTGATTATCTATACCTGGGATCTTTTTTTTTTTTTGGATCTGCTTTTGAATACCAGCCTTATAAAAAGTCTTTCTTTTTGCTCTAGGTTGATAGACTTACGAGTAAATATTAGGCTTCTGAGTGTTTTTATGTTGAGTTTTGGTAAAGTACATAGGGAATTCTTCATAAAGAAAATTTTATGAGAAGGCCTTCAATTTGAAAAAGTTGCATTTAGTTGGAGCTCTTCTTAGTAAATTTTTCTGCAGTATAATTGTTTGGGCTGCACACAAGGGAGTGATGATTATTCAAAGTATATGGTGTAGCTCTCCATGAACCATTTGGGAGAACACAGAGCCCTCTAAGTCAGCGATTGTAGCAGGGATTGGCCTAATAGCCAAAAGGGAGTTTCAAATGGAAGGTCTGTATCTGCAGCAGAAACAATTATTTTTCCAATCTCCCTGTTTGGTTATCTTTCATCCCATAATACAGGGAATGTATTTTCAAAAACACACATCTAGAAAGACTTCATGGGCTTGGCATATCTGCATTCAAACTGCCATGATGTTGATGAGCACATGACAAATTTCATACAAGTCAAAGACGAGAGATAGAACAAAGATGCTTACATCTGCTGAAAAGATATGCTTCCACATCTCCATGAGCACATACAACTAATATTTATATTATTCATTCATTCTGTTTTTTCTTTCCCTTATTTAGCCTGTCAAATAATCCTTCAATGACTACTGATTGAGGTTCTACCGCATGTAAGACATACACATGACAATAGATTTCACTTAGGTTACGGGTGCTTTTGAAAAGTACCGTGGAAACTGAGACTATGTATAATGAAGGGAAGCAAGAAGTAGGTTGGAGATGAATAATAATGGAGATGGAAACAGTTTTCCTTTAGCACTGCTTTGAAAAGGGTCAAAGACCCTTTGGTGTGTGGCTGTTGAATGGACGATGGAAGAATTTAGTCAGCAGCATCTATCAAGCAACTTCCTCATCCCATGTACCATGCAGAACACTCACTTAAAACAAGACACTGCCCCTATCTCCCAAGATTTTCCATTCCATAGCCTGAGTGGAGACCCATGATATGTACACATAAAACAGTTAATTCAAGGTAAATGATGAGACTCCATATCGAAAGGGACAGGTAATTTCAAGATGAACTGCAAATTTTGAATAATCACGATTTTTCATGATGTGGTCTGAAAGTTGAAGCCTGGTTTTCCCATTTCCCACTTTGCTGAAAAATGTATATTCTGAGAAGGAAGATGACAAGAGGCCCATAATCAGGTGCATGCATTCACCTTTTGGCTCTTCTCATCTCCCACTCTTATGAACTTTGTTCCTTGAAAAAGAAAGAAACTCATTGCTAAGAACGTAATGTTTGATTATTTTTATAATAGCAGATACTTAAACTGATATTGCTGCTATAATGGTGAATGACCCCATATGTATGTATTTACTAGAGAGAGAGAGAGAGAGAAGAGAGAGCTTGTGTGCTTGCATGAGCTGGAGGAGAGACAGAGGGAGAGGGAGAGGCAGAGAATCTCAAGCAGACTGCATGCTGAGCATAGAGCCCAGTGAGATCATGCCCGGAGTCGAAACCGAGTTGGATGCTCAATGGACTGAGCCACGCAGGTGCCTCTGACCCCATATTCTTTAAACTTGCACGATGAAAGATTACTGACATTTAAAGTAGGAATTTAAATCAGATGAATACACATGTATATATGGTTACAAGAACACCTTTAATAATCACTAAGAACTCAAAATTACAACAAAACTACTGTACTCTTTACCTCTTTTGCAGCCCAAATTACTAAAATATAAAACAAGGCCAAACCACAAACAAATGTAAGGAAGAGTAAAGATAGGGTTTTTAAAATTACTATTACGATGACTACTTAGAATTATTTGGGGATTATTGGAATTCCTGAAAAAGTCAGTTATAAAATTTAAAATATCTTTTCTTGCCTTTTTTCCCCTGGTGCCTCTGGAATGTTGGTCATGGGTAATCGTGCACTGTTTTTGCATTAGAGCTTAAGATGTGAGTGCACTGTTTACCTTTTCTACCTTTACTAAAAAATGAGCTATCAGAACGCCCTGGTATGGATTCAAGTTCTATTTTTCTCTCTATTCCCAAATTCTGTGCGTCGCATACAGAGCACTACTGACATACTTCGCCAGTTTCACCTCAGGGCGATTGCTTCTCTTCTGCATTCTCAGCTCTGGGTCAATTCTCAGAGACGGAGCACAGGGACAAGGAGCGCGTATTATGTCTCTAGGTTCTCCTCGGTCCACATCCATTTCATCCCATGCTGGAAGGAGCTTAGAGTCTGGAATATTTAAAAAATATATAAATAGTTCAGGATAAAGGGTTCAAAACAAGACCATGGCTCTTTATTTAAATTAAACAACAGTTTATGCTTACTGTCTGCTACTGGTTTCTTGACCTTACTAAAGAAGGGAATGATCACTTAGTAAGTGCTTAGATAATTAGTGGCAAATATTTCATAAAGTCGAACCACAAAAACCTAACCAAAACCATTTATCTTCTTGTTCTCTGATGTTGAAGTTTATACTTACTATTGTTATGTAATAGGTATAATAAAAAAGGACATTTTAAATGATAAGGAAAATTTTAATTAAAAATTCAACATGCATTTTCCTAGCTAAGGTTTATCTTTCTCTGATATCTAAGGTGTTACAAATCATTTTTTACATTGCTGTTGTATTTTTTAAAACATCAGTAATGATAATACACAAACACTGCTTTCCCTAATTACTCCTGCACTCAGACACATGATTTTATTATATAAAATAAGTTAATTTTGTTGAGTATATGTACATGGCAACATAATAGTATCAATATATAAAAATAACACACCAAGGAGACACAAAATAATTTTTATCTCCCACTCAAATAATTTCTGATTGCATCACACAGGTACTGTGTTTGTATTGGGGGTGAACAATAGTCAGTAATATAACTGGAGGTCATAAATACATAGCTGTTCTCAGCGTTGGGGAAACAAAATGGCTCCTACAGTCTGTGTGCGGGGAATACAGAGGATAGTCTATATCCCTTAAATCAGACTAAACACCAAATACGTGAACCATTTTGAAATCCGTTGCTGTTTTTTCTAAAATGCAGGTGCTTTATCTAACATGATAGATACCTAATGTTATTAATTAATTAATCAATCAATACATGACCTCAAGGCTCATGTTGACATTTTAGGTCCATGTTAGTGATAACAAAGTAAGTCCTAGAATAGCTTCAGAAGGAGAATATATTCGGACACAGAAGCAGATGTAGTAAATTTATATTACCAACACAGGGCTAGCCACAGGGATAGATAGGCCTTGAAGTTGTTTCCACCAAGGTCTTCTGGAGCTCAGGACAGTCTCCAGGAGGACCAGTTTTAGAAAGGTGAGAAGTGGCTCGGGAGCATCCCTGCTCAATTCAACAGCCAGGCAAAAATGAGAGCTTGCAAACAAAACAGAAGATAACTTTCCCAGACCGGAGAGAGAACACTTGGCATTCCTGAGGAACAGCTGCTTGCTGGGAGAAGTTTATGATAATAAACTAAACTGGGTGAGCATTTCTTAAGAAGAAATATTTAATTATCCTGCTCACCATTATGAGGAACTTCTGCCACTCTTCAGGTTATTATACAGTAAATAACCATTTTTCTAAAGGACAGAGCTGTTTTAATTATATGACAATGAATGCATAATTATTATGTTTGTTAGGACTGAATCACAAGACAGCAGACTTGATATTGCTGCTCTGGTTAGTGCGTCTTAATTACTTTTTCATTTATTTTGCATATAAAAGCTATTTGCTAATTGTCTTTGCTGTAAATATGCAAAATATAATTAGTCATTCATAATTCTTTATGTGTTATCTAACTGTACATTTGTTTCTGAGGAACATATATTAAAGTGTGAATATTTAATGGCTTTTTTGTGCGTGTGGTTTCTTCTTTTTTTTTTTTAACAAAGTTTTAAGTAAATATTAGGTTTAACCCTATTCTTAGGGAAACTTGTGGTGAATAAAATGGGGACTAAAGAATATGGAGTTTGGAGTGAACACCAAACTGTGTGGAATTTTTAAAAAATCTTCCACGTGAAGCTGCTGCTGATGACATGAAGTATCTCTTATGAAGCCTTTAAATTAACCTTTTAGATAATCTCCCAAGCTACTCAGATAAATCTTTAAGCATTACCCATTTCAGTTGAAGTTTTTACATATTTGTGTGGATACTTACCAGAAGGAGAAAAGAAAACCATGGGTGTGCTTAAACAGGCATTTTTAAGAGCTACCAACAGATTGCTTATTCTCTCTGTTTAAAACATTGGGCAAACACTCTCAACATTTTAAAATCTTAGCAAGAGTCCTTTATAAAATCTACGTAAATGACAGTATGAAGGTTTTCGTTCAGTAAGTTCCTCTTTTGGTGAATACTGTTTGTTACAGACATACCGGCATTTCAAAAGTGAACCATACTGGCCAGTTTTTCCACCTCAGAAAGAGAAAATTTTCTTTTTCTATTCACTGGAAACAGAACTGGGGCTACTTTCTTCTGCGGTTCTCCCTTCCATATGAACTCACACTGCTGGGGATGTCTTAATGCACTCAGATTCATTACAGTGACTGACTGGTTAAATGGGCCACGTGCTTTCAAAATTGTACAGATATCAGGAACATCGACGGATGATTACAATTTTTCTTTTCACTTGTCTCCATAAAATCCTGCTAGTCCGTCCTGCTGACGCATGTCACATTCCACTTTCTTCACCTCAAACATTTGATTCACTAACCGGTTGTACTGTTAATCCCATGTCATGACACATCCATTCACTTCTGCTTTTCAACTGAAAGCAGCTTCCTATGAAGATAAAGCTAGGTAAAATCTATTGTAAAGAGGAGAATGACTTGAATGCAGCTATCATATCAAAATGAAAACACACTTCTGCTCTCTTCACCCACTAGACATCCTGAATACTTTTCTTCATGATGGAGTCAAATAGGATAGCTGAAGAGAATACAACTGGTGATCTTTTTTATTTTTTTTCTTCAGAAGTAATCCTGCTCGGTAATTCTGTAATTGTTCTTATTTATGTTTGGCAAGTCTTTTTAAATGAACATATAGGACAACAGAATGATGGTAGGGTCTGAATTAGAAAAGAACTAGTAAACATGCTTTGGAAACTTGTGATATGAATATATTATATGGAGTCCCGTTTATCACAAAAATATTTCAAAGTAGCTTCAAATAAAGCTTTTTAAACCAGCACTTGCACAAACTGTAACGTTATATAGGGTTCTTTGTTTTCATTGTGAGATTTTTCTTTTCGGTTCCTCAAATATTTTTTCTTTTGCCTTCAGAGTAGCCAAAAAAAGAAAGAAATAAAGAAAGAAAGAAAGAAAGAAAGAAAGAAAGAAAGAAAGAAAGAAAGAAAGAAATATTTCAAATAGCATTCCACTTATTTAGGAAGATGGTAAGGATAACACTCTACCAAAATTACAATCATAAATACCTAGTGTCTTACAGTGAAATGATTGGTTGGAACGGTTACAAAATGAAGAACACTGTGTTAAAAAAAATAATTGTTTTACTCTACCATCTAAAATAGTGAAATCCATATTGGTGAATTTCTTTTTTTTTTTTTTAAAGATTTTATTTATTTATTTGACAGAGAGATCACAAGTAGGTAGAGAGGCAGGCAGAGAGAGAGGAGGAAGCAGGCTCCCCGCGGAGCAGAGAGCCCGATGCGGGGCTCGATCCCAGGACGCTGAGATCATGACCTGAGCCGAAGGCAGCGGCTTAATCCACTGAGCCACCCAGGCACCCTGGTGAATTTCTATAAGGAGAATATTTCATACCTTTTAGGCATGTATTAATAACAAGTAAATTTGAAAATTAAATTTCCATTCAAATTGCCAAATACCTTCATTATTACAAGAATAATCATAAGAGTGATTTTGTACATAATTTTTGTAAACCTATGGCATTTTCAAGTGATTCAAATATATGGGAATGACCAGAAAATGCAACGTGTTTTGAAATGTGACTAAATATTCAAAAGAGGCAATAGGCCTCAGGAAGAAAAAAAGAAAAACTAATTTTTCACCTTAGCAAAAGTAACTTTGATTATACCCTGTAGCATGCAAGTATTTAAAACATTGGAAAATTCTAGATTTGCCTTCAGTGATGACAAGGATCACACTATCTGTCCTTTACAAAAAGTTTGAGAAGGTAATCACTTGAGGGGCTTTTGGTCTTTTAAAAATAATCCTTATCAAGCACCTATTTCACAAAGAATCATGTCAGAAAAATAAACATGTTTTTCTTAGTAGCCTTATGCAGGATAAAATTCAGAAGCCTGTAAACGTAAAGAGTGACTGAGGTTGAATAGATGGTAGGAAAGTAAGACCTATCAAAGCTTCCTATCTGTGTGTTGACTCGAAAAATTCATGGTCTTTCGTATCTTTCAAGATTCTGGATATATTTTGCATAGAATTTTCCAAAATATACTTTAATTTAAAGCCTTCTTTATAAGATCGAAGAAAGGAACTATTCCAACCTTGTGGGTTCTGAAGTGCACGTCGCAGATAGGGACCACCTCCTTGGTTTTAGTCAACTAGCTCTAGGATCTCAGTGCTCGTTCCTAAGATTAAAACATTCAAGGGAGGGGATGGCAACTGGCTTGTGGAGATGTTTTCATCATGTCTGTAGACTTGTGGAGATAGTAAATAAAAATTATTGCAAAGAAAACCCCTAAGACATAGTTGGCAGAAATATTGTTCATCCAATGTTGTTTGGCTGTTAGGAGAATGTGTGTGTATCATGTATGATGTATTTGGACTGTACACACACACACACACACACACACACACACACACACACACACACACATTTATCCTAACCTTCCTTGTGGGAAGACAGGGTTGGATCTAAGTCTATCAAATAATGTAATATCCCAATAGCAATCAGTGTGACTTGATTTCCTGTCCCTTTACTTTTACATTGTCTGTTAGTTAGAATTTGAAGAGGAGATAAGATACTAGTTCACTTACTGTTTATTTATTTTTTTTATGTCCAAGCTCTACTTCCTTTCTAACTCTTCAAAAATTTTATAACCGTTTACAGTTTAATCAATTTCTGTCCCATGGTGCCATTATTTGTCTCCTGAGAAATGGTCTCAGATGATCATCTGGCAAGCTAAACTTAAAATAGCCTATATTCTAGAAATAAAAACAGCATCTTCTTCTCTGGCTTTATACAAAGTCTTTGGGCTGGGTGAAAATTATCCGCCTAAGAAAAAACAAACACTCCTTCTACACTGTGTTTGTGTTTGCATGGATCAATTGTGAGACAAACAACATTCATTGACAGTTGCTGGCCATGAGTCTGCCTGTTTGAAATACCTTAGTCAGGAGAAGTACCACAAACTGAACCGAACAATCTCTCACAAAACATCTGCAACCATCTGACCCTGGCCTTAACCTTTAAATCTATCTTTTCATATTCATCTCAAAAGACCTTGTCAATGGCCAAGGAGACTCAAGAAAAGGATTCTTCAACAAACAAAAAAGATACAGAGGAAATTCAACCCAGATTAGGTGGCAGAAGATAATACAGTTTGCTCATTTTTATTCTGCTGCTCAAACTGGAGTTGAATTCATTTTCACTTTATCTTTATTCATGTTATTTAAACATAACATTCATTAGGATTGTGAACTGCAACAGATAGAAGAGAACAAAACTACTCGCCAAATTTGTTGGGCATCTGTTCCCACTAGAGGCGGCCCTTTGCCAGCTCCACATCATGTCATTTTTTTTTTCCTGAATTCATTTCAAAGTCAATCCATCAGTTTATGAACTGTTTGATCAAACTTGTCATTAACCAAGTGAAACATTTAATTTGTATTAACAAAAATGGGACAAATAATTAGTACAGGGATTAACCATTTTACTTTTTTTTTTGCATTCTTATTTATCAGACGTATTCATTGTTGATATAATTTTTTCATGTGACACTATCTGGTTTCACTGAAAATAATGGGAAACTTTTTTTTTAATGAAAATACTTATGAACTGATGACCATTAAAAAAAAAAATCCGTACAAATATTTGGATCTAACAGCTTCCACCAGTAAGTGCTAATTCCTAGTCACCATCTTCATTAAGGTAGAAGCATAGATTCCCCAAAGGCAAAGAGAGTGAATGAGCCAAATGGCCAAAGATTTAGGAGAAAATAACCACAGCTATGTCAAGTATCAAAGGAGATTTTATTTTCAATTTTGAATAAAACTAATATTTCATTTTAGTACCCAACCATACTTAAACAAAATGGCATAGATCACTTACCACAAAGAGCTCTCTTCCTTCTGACACTTGCCTACATTTATTTCAGTCTTTCTACCCCAAATAACATATGAATTAGAAATGGAAGGATTGCTGTTGGTTGGGAGTTTTGCTCTCGGGAAGACTTAGTCATCATCTCATGCAATTGCCATGACCGTGACCTCACTGGGCACTTGTCGGCCTAGCTATGACAATTTGTTAATGAACTAGTTTTGTTTTTAATTGCTTACTTAATTATGGAGCACCAACATAATAGCATTTGTAATTTGTATCATAATTGCATGCAGAGATGAAATGTTGGTGTCTATCATATGCTTGCTTCTAATCATCTCTTTTTCATGGAAAATTTTCCAAAGAGATATCTTCTTTAATATGATGATGTGGTACCAGCCTTTTGAAATGTGTTCCTCTTAAATGCAATTGTGTCCGTAAACTAATTTCAATCTTTCGGTCTCGATGTGTGTATGTAAAATTATTTAAATGTTTTCTATTTTCAATAAGCTAAAAGTATATAAACATGAGAAAAAAAATTCTGTCGTTGCCTGAATAACAAATATTAACAATATCTGTAACTAGAGCAGTTTTAAAGAATAGTTTATAAAAATAGTTAATTTAAACCCTAGGAGGTTCTCCTCACTACTGCGTTAGTTACTGCCGCTCTGTAGAATGTTTGAAATACACCATGGGCGTGTGTCAGGTGAATCCATTTTCGGGGTGCTCTGAATCCATCAAGAAAAATTGAGGGCCATTTTTCTTTAAAATCAAATCGCTAATCTAATAACCCTTCTTTCTTGTCATGACCTGAATTCTAAAAATTTAGAGAATTAAACCAAGTCTCTTATAAGATAAAGAACAAGTGGAAACTAGGGTTTGGATAGGAAGTCATGATAGGGGCCACTGAAGTCACCGTTGACCTATGTCCTTCTCAGTGAATTTTCTTCTGTACAGTTAGTTGCCCGTAGAAAAATATATTCAATGCAAAACATTAGTTATGGGCCTAAAAGCACATTTCAAAACATGTGTAGCTGATGTATGTTTCCCCCCAAAAATACAAGTATTGGCCTGTTCATTGTCACCTACACAAAGAACTGAGTCCTAAAATCCTTTACTCAACTAAATTCTTAATAAGTAAACTGAGACTAACCCTCTAATACCAGATTTGTTAAACAACATGATTTAGGTCCTTGCTATTCATGCACCTCGTACAACTAAAATGACTGGTAAAGCTAGAATCATGAAAGAGTCATTTTATGTAGCTGCTAAATTCCTCTCAAATCTCCTTGCAACTTAACGAGTAAAGAAAGCTCAATGTGTAATGCCGGCTAATGTGGTTTATGCTAGAAAATAGTATCAACCTATCTTTGTAGCTTATCTAAGCCAGGATAATACTTTTAGCCTTTATAGTAGACCCAACTCCATTTTTTCAACTCTTGACTATGTATTTCCTGAAATCCTTTTCCAAAGAGTTAAATTGGATGTGAAATCTGTACTAGGCTATGGAGCTGTCTTTGTTCTAAGTCTCGCCAGCAAAGCCTCCACTCTGTATCACTTTCATTGCGTTCTGATTGAGCTTGACAGTGTGACAGGAAAGCAAAGGGAGGCAATACCAAACTGAATGAGAGTCTTTTTCAGCCACACAGCAGCCTCCTCCTTAGCCCCTAAGAAAAAGAGGTAACAGATGCCGATAGCAAAGCATCCCTAACAAAGTCCTAACTTTGATGCAGGCAGAAGAAGAAAAAAAATGTAAAAGATTGTCTCAGTGCAGGAAAACCTTGAATGGAGCACAAAGGAAGCCACATGAGAAAAATTGCGGCACAGAAAATGGCTGGGCGAGTTATGTAGCTTCAGTGCGTTTAAGAAATGATTTTCCTCTTAAAAGAGGTTAGGAGCTTCAAAATCCGCTCTGCCAGGTATGGTGCAACTGGAATCGTTCCATTACGTGGGGCCAAGCAAAAGGTGATTAACGATGCTGCGATGGCTTGGACGGTGTTTGTGGGAACTCACGCACTGTCCCTTGAGCGGAAACTAAAACTCTGTGGAAAAAAAGGCAACTTTATACTACAGCCATTACCTTTGTACACTGGGCGGTAGGGTTTTTTCCCTGATTGAAAAAAAAAGAAGATTAGCCGTTATTATCGTGTTTTCCTTCAATACGTTCTGTAATTAAATGGGTTGGAGCACACCTACTTTATACTCCTTCACACTCTCTAAGGAGCAGCATGTAAAGATCCAGCCTCATCAAAGAGTGGCTTCCGAGGATGCACTGGACTCTGAAAGGGAACTATGTTTAGTTGCATGAAAAAAAATTGTTGTAAGATATAAGTACTTAGAATGCTTTGTCTTTCTTACTTATAAAGGAACCGATATAAAATACCAATATCCGCACAATCTGCTTTAATCCTTGTGGGAAGAACATGAATCAAAGAAGACGCGGTCTGTCCACCTGGATCAGGCATCGCTAATGATGCCCACACAGCGCGGAGCCCATGGCCAAGATAAAGATGGGGAAGCCTGAGTGAGCCCCTGGCATCCACACTCAAGGCGTGGGTTAGAACAGCAGGTCCCGAGAGTTTGTAGAAATAAGTCACTTCTTTGGTGGTAGGAGTGGAAGACATAGATAGAGGGAGAATGACGTTGCATGGTGCTCTTGTCTATTTTCCTAGACTAAAAGACCAAAAAAAAAAAAAAAACAAAAAAAACCCACCAACAAAACCAAAACCAAAACCCAATAGGATATAAACATTGCTACAACTCCATCATGTAAAATAGTGGGGAGCATTGAAATGAAGAATTCCTTTCTTGATAATCCTCTGGCTGATGTGCTTGGTGAAGCTCTGTGAATTCAAAGCTCAGTGACATGATGAATGTCCCCTAAGGAGTCGTTACCGGCTGTGGTGGTGTCTGCACCGGGCGGCACCGTGGTCCAAGTACCTACAGGCAGATATTGCGGGCATCGGTCCTTCGTGCCGGCTACACATGTGCAAGACCCCGGTCTTCGACATCGAACACATTTGCTTTATACTAATCACACAGGCAATTTTCTTTTTTCCTCCCTCTTAAATAGACGTTATCCTTTAGAACAGTTTCAGGTTCACGGCGAAATTGAGCAGAGAGGGCAGCAGTTCTCCGAGAGTCCCTGCCTCCACACATGCACAGTTGTCACCGTTGTCAATGTCACCGCAAGGGTTTTTAAAGCATAGATTCTGTGGCGTTCTTTTTTCTCTGGAAGTTCTAGGACTGTTTTGTTTTTTTTTTTTCTCCAATATGATGATACTACTTTGTCTCAGGCTGAAATGTTTCAACCACATCCACATACTGAACCAAAGGCTGGTTAGAGACTATGAGACTAGAGCTTGGACCAGGAACACAGTTGGAGCATGTGATAGTTACAGCGGTGTTAAAGCTATCTGCACACTTCGCTAGAATTATGGTTGCAAATGTGCTGAAGATCAAAGAAATGAGGAAAACTAACCTGGATTTCTAGAACTCCTAGTTTAACTTATAAATGATTATCTGTGCTAAAAGAAAGCATGCATATATTCAATCGATAATCATACGTTGAGGGCATACAGTGTAATTGAAATGTGAAGATATATAATTTGTATATAGGATCCTCCTGTAGGATCACATGTATGTATATATGAGTTCTCATTACTTAAGATGCTAGGAAATTAGCAGCGATTTAAATGATCTCTCTCACACTCATGTTCGTATACAGGTTATACTATTATGTTTTCCAGATAATTAATGTCCTCTGTCTATATTTAACGTGATTTGATTTCCTTTAAAGATAGCTAATGAGATAAAACAGGCACTATGAACCAGTTAAATCAACCACCTAATCTTGCACATGAAACATTAAACAGAAAGGAAGCATCTGTAATTAGCAAATTGCTTTGATGTGACTAAATATCTGGCTGTGTGCACCACCAACACTGTGGGTCTAAGTCCCGGGCGAAGCTGCTGCTCTAGACGCGCTGAATGTAAATACAGCGGGCAGGCCTCTTTTCACGTAGCTCTCTTCTTGAGGATGGTAGCTCTGTTCGAGATACAAGAGACCTCCGGCGCCGTAGACAAGGTGTAGAGGTGGGAGGGACACAGGGAGAAACAATCGCATCTCCAAAATGCGGAAGGGAGTCTCGTTACCTAATAAGATACTGAAAAGGCAGAGCTGTTGAGGGGATGGCGAGGATCCGGATATTGTCTGAAATGTGGCTCTGGTCTTTGGGCCCATCTAACATGGATCTGACGGGCTCAGACAGGAAGACTCATATATGGATGTCTTCACTGTCTGTCTTCACTTCTTCACTGTCTTCACCATTCTAGAATTTACCCGGATGTGGATGGAATGGCGCAGCTGTGACTGTGGGCAAAGCTGTATGGAGAGAACCAATGGACCTTAAAAAAAAAACAACCTTCAACATGTGAATGTTCATTTAGGAAAGTAATCGTTTTACTAAGAGCTGGTAGTCACTGATCCAAGTGCTTTATATAGGTCATCTTGTTTAATTGTCTAAAAAAAATGTGAAGGAGGTTTTATTTTTTGTCACTCCTAATTAACAGATGAGAAAACAGAGGCAGATAAGGTCCAACAACTTGTCCACTATCACCCAGTCCCCTGGTAGGTGGTGGAGCTGGGCTATAAGGGCAGGCAGTCAGGCTCCTGCACCCCTGCGTATCGCAAGAAGACAAGAATAGAGTGGCATCATGGGAAATGACTAGAATATGTGCATTTTGAAAACCAGCCAGATGTATGGGGGAACTGATCGCGATGTTCAGATACTGAAAGGGAAGAGTCATAGGTGTGACCCCTATCAGGAAAGTGACGCCCCTTCAGTGACTAGGAAGGAGTAGAGGAGACAACTGGAGCCTCAGACATCTGACAGGGAGAACGCTAGATGGTTGTTCCTGGATACCAGGCATGCTCATGAGCGTCACCTTCTTCGGTCCTCTTGATGACACAGACAGGTAAATGCCCAAGTCTATTTAAAAAATTTAACAGACTTCGTTTAATAGAGAAATTTCAGGTTTACAGGAAAACTCTGAAAAATGTGGAGTTCCCATAATTCCCATACCCCGCCTCCCAGTTTTCCCTTACTATTAATATCTTGCATTATTAGCGTGGGACACTTGTTGCAACGAATAAACCAATACTGATATATTATTATGAACCGAAGCCCATAGTTTACATGAGGGCTCAGTCTTTGTGTGGGGCAGTTCTGCAGGTCTTAGCAAATGTGTAGTGTCCCGAGCCCACTGTTGCAGTAGCTTACAGAGTGGCTCACGGCTCAAAAATCCCCCGCTGTACCTGTTCATCTTCTCTCCCTCCTCCCTCCATCAACTGATTTTTCACTTCATGAGAAATTTTTCACAACACATATCCTCTTCAGACTGGCGTTTTTGTTTTTTTTTTTTTAAGATTTTATTTACTTATTTGACAGATCACAAGTAGACAGAGAGGCAGGCAGAGAGAGGGGGAAACAGGCTCCCCGCTGAGCAGAGCACCCCATGCGGGGATCAATCCCAGGACCCTGAGATCATGACCTGAGCCGAAGGCACAGGTTTAACCCAGTGAGCCACCCAGGCGCCCCTTCAGACTGGCTTCTATCCCTTAGCAATATGTGTCTCAGAGTCCTCCACGTCTTTTCAAGGCTTGGTAGTGCGTTTGTATTTCTCACGGAATAATACTCTGTTGTATGGGTATCTGAGTTTCTCCATTCACCCACTGAAGGTCATGTTGGTTGGAAAGCCCCATTTTTTTAAACGTGGAAATGGAGACTCAGGTTACCAATTATCGAAGTTCCCGCAGCCAGAAAGTGGTAGAGCTAGACCTCTGCTCCATGGCCGGGGCTTTCCTGCTACATGACAGCTGCTTGAGGAGGATTATGGAAAATATGGGTTGGCATTGGGTAATAGTGTAAACTGAGGCAGTTAGTCAAACCAGGTGTCTCATTTTTCTTCTTGTCTAGCAGTATTTTCGTTGTGTAAAATTTGTACTTCTGGAAGAACTAGCCTTAGCAGAGTCGTAGAGCAACCCTGCAACTAAGAGCTTTGTGTATGTGCCCCAGACAGTACCTTTAGGGAAGACAGATACTCGATGCCAGGCCCTGGGAAAACCAAGTGAAATCTCTTGGGAGCATTGGCCAGTAGATTACCACCTAAGGGAGTGTTTTCAGGAGCCCTGCATAGGATTTACATTGTTTATTCTTTTTAAAGATTTTATTTATGTATTTGATAGAGAAAGACACAGAGAAAGAGGGAACCACAAGTAGGGGGTGTGGGAGAGGGAGAAGCAGACCTCCGGCAGAGCAGGGAGCCTGATGCGGGGCTCCATCCCAGGACCCGGGGATCATGACCTGAGCAGAATGCAGACACTTAACAACTGAGCCACCCAGGCACCCCATAGGATTTATTGACGGACTGCACAAATCATTGCTCCGAATTCTACCACAGAACGTTTATTAATGGTTTTGAACTCCTGCTAAGGCTCTAGACCCCTGGGGAAGGAAGCAGTCATGCTGTGCTGTGAGTAAGGCACTGGGAGCCCAGCAAGAAGGGGACTAGTGGGGGTAGGAGGAGAGAACAAGAGCAGGATGGGGCTGGGTTCTGAGTCAGCTGCTGTTTCCTTCTCCTCAGAACACACTGCACTGTTGTAACACGCCGGTCTCCTGTGCTCTCACTCATGGAAGTAGGGCAGGGCGATGGCTGGTTATAGTGAATTTGTGAAACCTAAGCCTTTAATCTCTGGAGTGAGCCTCCCAGCACACTCCCATCCTTCTCGCAGCAGCCCGTGTACCAGGAGGCCCGTCCTTGGGGTGCAGGTAGGGGAGAGGTCTGGTTAGCTCTGCGTTCAGCATTAGAAAGCATCGTCCACACATAATGGCCACATTCTCCAATATCAGCTCTGCCAGTGAGCCAGGTGACATTTTGGTCTTTATTTGCTTTACTAGTTTATCTATTTCTAGTTGGTTCAGAATTAGCGAGAAGAAGAGAAGTAATATTTTTGGGGTGCTCATCAAACCCAATTCGTGGGGAAATCAGAGACGACTTTATTCCTTTATAAATGTCCTTATTCATGGCTTTTTTCCAAGGACGCCTTGAACTTTGACAACAAGAGAGGGCGTAAGGAGATAGAGGGTGGTGGAGGAGGTTGGAAGGCAGTCACCAATAGTAATCATAACTACTATTGCCTCATCGAATCCTTACGAGAAAAGTACCTGTGGGGCTGATGTTGTTATACCCATTTTGCTGAAAGGCCGTGTGCAGAACCTGGACTGGGTCCTGATGGAAGAACCAAGTGGACTCAGAGACTTTGGAGGATCAGAGATTTATTTAACACCAGCAGGCTCAGAGGAGAATGATCTCCAAAGGCCTGAGCCCCGAGCGCAGACAAAGGGGGTAATTTATACCCTCCTATTTCCACATACTTGGTACTTTTGGCACGCCTGGGAAGCTGGGCAGGGAGAAGAACCCGGAAGAGCCCGGGGCAGGGGCTAGGACTCCTTTGCTGCGTTGGTCCCCCATCTTAGAAGACAGATTTTCCTTTATCATCAGAGGGATCCTGCCTAAGGTCGCAGAACTAGTAAAGTGGTACATCTGATTCTAGGTGGGTCCAAAGCCCCTGCTTTGCTGCTGCTGCCTCCAGGAATTGTTATGTCTTCCTCCTCGATGTTCTTGCCATCTCCCTTCCTTTCCCATCCTGCTGCTCTACCTGTCTCATTTCTGGAATCACCAGAGCCCCTCTCCACCGCTATGCTTCCACTGAGTCCACTCTGCGAACTTCAAAATCATTCTTCCTAAAACTTGACTTCATCTGTGCCTTCCCAGATCCCAGACTATTCTCATATGTTCTGTTCGCTCTTAGAATATGGCCATCCCTTGAAGACATAGGATGCTTACCCATAGCTCCTGTTCAGAGCCGAAATCTGACCTGGTATGGACCATTTATATAGAAGTCTATGTAAGTCAACTCACCCTTCTTTGGATAAGAGCACTCATTTTTTTTTTAATTTATTTTCAGCGTAACAGTATTCATTGTACTTGCACCACACCCAGTGCTCCATGCAATACGTGCCCTCCCTATGACCCACCACCTGGTTCCCCCAACCTCCCACTCCCCGCCCCTTCAAAACCCTCAGGTTGTTTCTCAGAGTCCATAGTTTCTCATGGTTCATCTCCCCTTCCAATTTCCCTCAACTTCCTTCTCCTCTCTATCTCCCCATGTCTTCCATGTTCTTTGTTATGCTCCACAAATAAGTGAAACCATATGATACTTGACTCTCTCTGCTTGACTTATTTCGCTCAGCATAATCTCTTCCAGTCCCTTCCATGTTGCTACAAAAGTTGGGTATTCATCCTTTCTGATGGAGGCATAATACTCCATCGTGTATATGGACCACATCTTCCGTATCCATTCGTCCGTTGAAGGGCATCTTGGTTCTTTCCACAGTTTGGTGACCGTGGCCATTGCAAGAGCACTCATTTTTTCCCCTCCTCCTATGATAGTTTTTTTAATCCACTAATAATCCCAGTTCATAATGTGGAATTATAAGCTGTTCCCCCATGGGAGCACAATACAACCTGCAATATTTACTTGTCCTTGGACTTCTCTGTCATTCCCTCAAGGGATGTCACAGATGTATCCCCTGAGCCCAGCAGAGCACAGGGAAGATAGAAATTGCCCCATAGATGTCTGTTAAATGAATTAAATGAGCTCCCCTTTGCAGTATTAGGCACTAGAGACCCAGGTTAATATGTGTCCCTGAAATACTCTTGAATAAATGAAAAAATACTTTTTTAATCACTTCAAATAGATAAATATTCATCTTGCCTCTTTCCTAAATACTTCACTCAAATCATGCAAATACAATTTGAGATTTTGTAGTCTTTTTTTTTGGCAAGTGACTGCAATGGTTGTATTGGGACCTTCATTTCAGCCCAGCTCTGTTACCTACTAGCTGTGGGTTCTAGGGCAAATTACGTAAATGGTCTGTGACTTGTTTCCTACCAGGGGATAATAGTAGTAAGATTCTTGTTCTTCTTGTTCTTCTTCTTCTTCTTCTTTTTTTTTTTTTTGGTGAAAACAAAGGGTTACTATAGTAAAATATTTGGAATAATGCCTAGCTCAGAGGGCACTCAAAAATGTATAAACTACTATTTTTAAAAAAGATTTATTTATTTATTTTAGATAGATAGATAGAGAGAGACAGCATGAGTGAAGGGGCAGTGGGGGAAGGAGAGACAGAATCTCAAGCAGACTCCACAATGAGTGAGGGGCCTGTCTTGGAACTGGATCTCACGACTCTGAAATCCTGACCTGAGCTGAAACCAGGATTTGGACCCTTAACCAATTGTGCCAACCAGTTGTCCCAATATAAAGTACCATCAGTAGCAGCAGCAGCATTGATAGAACAATCAGGAACAATATGGGTACTTTAGAGGTACAATATTTGTAAGACTGCAAGGGATAAGAAAGAGTTGATCTTAGACTGGTGTCTTACAAGGTGTCATCCTTTGAGATCCTTCTACCTTAACCATTATCTTTAGTTTTCAGAGACTTTTGGAGACTTGAAGTTTTTGCTCTGATGTGGATGTTGTGATTTGGGGGACCAGTCTTCTATGAGTAGAATCACCTGCAGGTGATTTCTGAGCCCATGCTCAGCAGATAAGTGTGCATTGGAGAAGCACAGGGATTAGCAATGGTAGTATAAACAGGAAAACAGTAGAGCCATAGGCAGCCGCTGGAACTTAGCGTTGGGTGGAGAAATGCAGTACCCTGGCTAAGCAACGTTTAGTTCTTCAAGCAGGAGACGGGACACTGGAGAGGTAAGAAGAGCAATCTCCAGATCCCTAAGAGGAAAAAATGAACTTGGAAAGTTGATACTGACATCCCTCCCTTTCAAAGAAGATTTTTAAAAGGAAAACTTTTGCTGATTAACTTCTAAGCAGTCATCGTTTGCCCTGTTTGCGTCTGTGCCTGTTGTTTTCAGGGAATTATGCTGCTGGCAGAGAAATGGGAGCGAGGCCCACACATGTGGCTGATGCAGCCAGGATTAGGGAGTGCAGTAAGAGCCTAGCTCTGGGCCAGCACAAAACAGAAGCCTTAGAATGTACACTTACTAAAAAAACATTTGTTTATTGGGCGCCTGGGTGGCTCAGTTGGTTAAGAGACTGCCTTTGGCTCAGGTCATGATCCTGGAGTCCCGGGATCGAGTCCGACATCAGGCTCCCTGCTCAGCAGGGAGTCTGCTTCTCCCTCTCCCTCTGATACCCCCCCATCTTGTGCTTTCTCTCTCTCATTCTCTCATAAAATAGTTTTTTAAAATTTATTTTAGAGAGAGAGAGAGAGTGTGTGTGTGTGGTGGGGAGGGGAAGAGAGAGAGGGAGAGAGAAAAACTCAAGAAGACTCCCCCCTGAGTGCAGAGCCCCACACGGGGCTCCATCCCATGACCCCAAGACCAGACCTGAGCTGAAACCAAAAGTCAGTCGCCTAACCAACGGTGCCACCCAGACGCCTTGTAGAATGTCCATCTTTAACCCATGCCTTCACATCTTAGAATTCTTTCTGAAAATATATTTAGATAAATGGGCAAAACTCAAATGTAAAAGGCAATTTAATGTGGCAAATCACACCACCACAAATCTCATAGTAAATTAAATGTATCCCACAAGAGAGGATTGATTCGGTATAATTTTGGGGACATCTGTCAACTGAATGCTATAGCCATTTAAAACAATATTGTCAATGTGTATTTATTGACACAGGGAGATGCTTCTGGTATACTGTGGAGGAATAAAACAATATGTAAATATTGATCCTGCTGTAAACAAATGGAATATAGGTGCACATATTATTATCTGGGAGAGTATTTGCCAAAATGCTAATAAACATTATGTTTATCTGGATGTATTCAGATACATTTTAAAAATATTTATCTGTATTTTTAAAATTCCCTATGGAGTATTTAATTTATGATAAAAGTAAAGAACATAAACAGAAGATCTGGTAAGCAGCTGAGGCAGAATGCCTGGGCTTCCACAGAGAGGCAGACGTAGGACGGAAGAGGCAGCTCTCCTGGTCTCAGACCTAGAGGAGAGCACACACAGTACCGAAGCCAATTCTCCTTTACAAAGAGTAGTTAGGCTCTTTTACTGTAATGGTGCTTCATGTGCCATGGTCGTCCTCAAATTGGTAAAAATTTAGCCATTTAAAATACATCTGTGGGCTGCCTGGCTGGCTCAGTTAGTAGAGCAGGCAACTCTTGGTTTTGGGGTTGTATGTTTGAGCCCCATGTTGGGTCTAGGGTTACTTAAAAATAAAATCTTAGGGACGCCTGGATGGTTCAGTTGGTTAACCCACTGCCTTCGGCTCAGGTCATGATCCCAGGGTCCTGGGATCAAGTCCGGCATCGGGCTCCTTGCTCAGCGAGGAGCCTGCTTCTCTTGTTGCCTCTGCCTGCCACTCTGCCTGCTGTATGTACTCTCTCTTACTGACAAATAAATTAATAAATAAAATCTTTAAAAATAAATGAATAAAACAAATACTTAGGGGTGCCTGGGTGGCTTAGTCAGTTGAGCCTCTGACTCTTGATTTGGCTCAGTAGTAATCTCAGGGTCATGGGATCAAACACCATGTGGGCTCTGCACTCATGTGGAGTCTGCTTGTCCCTCCCTCCGCCAGCACGTTCTCTCTCTCTTTCTCTCTCTCTGAAATAAATGAATGAATAAAATCTTTAAAATTAAAAATAAAATAAACTTAATTATGTCCAATGAATAAATAGGCAAAATAGTCAGAATAATATATTAACCCATCTCTCTCACTAGATGATGGGCAGGGCTCCTGTTTGCTAGTTTGCGAACTACTAAGTCCTTAGAGAGGTGAACATCCCTCAGTGGGCACCTTATATTTGCCACTGAAAAAGAAAAAAATCCTAGCATTAATTAGTTATTCAACAGATGCTCTTTGATCATTCAACTGAATTATATCCTTTATCATTATATTGAGAATTCAAATCCTTGGCATAGGCTTATCTCTTTATCGAGATAGATCCATTTCAATTCTATAGTTAATGGAATAAAGTCTATTCATAGTTAAGAAAATAAATCTTACTTACATTTGATAAGTCATTTCAGTCACCATGGTAGAAGAAAACTTGACACCATGTGAAAATTATCCACAATGGCAAAATAGGGAAAGTAGCTGAGAATTACATTCTTGGGGACACCTTTGCCTAGGTTTTTGTATTGCAAGTTTTTCTTTATTTCCTTTTTCTCTCTTAAAAAGTTCAGTACATTTAAAAAAAGAAGATGAGCCCTATACTATTTCCTTTTTTTATTTAAAGATTTTATGTATTGGGGCACCTGGGTGGTCAGTGGGTTAAAGCCCCTGCCTTCGGCTCAGGTCATGATCCCAGGGTCCTGGGATCGAGCCCCGCATCGGTCTCTCTGCCCAGCAAGAAGCCTGCTTCCTCCTCTCTCTCTGTCTGCCTCTCTGCCTACTTGTGATCTCTGTCAAATAAATAAATAAAATCTTTTAAAAAAAAGATTTTATTTATTTATCTGAGAGAGAGAGAGAAAGCACACAGTAAGAGAGAGAGAGAAAGATAGGAGTGGGGGAAGGGGCAGAGGGAGAGAAAAGATGCAGACTCAGCACTGAGCAGGAAGCCTGAAGTGGGACTCAAAACCAGGACTGTGAGATCATGACCTGAGCTGCATACAGACACTTAATTGACTGAGCCATGCAGGCACCCTGAGCCCTAAACTATGTCTAATTTCCTGAATTGTGAACTATTATTAAAAGTTCCCCTCTGGAGATCCCCATAGGAATATCTCATAGTCACTGTAGGCCCCAAACTGAACTCAACATATTCCTCAGGAATCTAGCTTTTCATCTTCTATTTCTTAACATAAGAATGTGCAATATCTCTTCAGTTGCCTGGTCCAGAAATTTAGAATTGTCCTCCATCCCTCAGGCTTTTTCCATGGATTCCTCCATTGAATAAGTCTCAAAGTCCTAAATAACTCAATTCCATTCCCTTTTCTCTATTCCTACTGCCATTCATTGATGATGAACAAATGCTGATGAAACACCTACCATGTTCCAGATACTGTGCTCAGCACTGAGGTTACAGCGGTGGACAAACCAGATGCCGTCTCTGTCCTCAAGGAGCTGATCATTTAGTGGGAGAGACAGATGATAAACAAGGCTATCTTAAGGAACCATTTCAGAGATTGGTAAGGGCAATGAAGATGAAGCAGAGTGTTATGGGAAGGCAGTGTGTTAGATAGGATGGTAAGACATGGCCTTTTTTGTGGAGTGAACAAGCTGAGGAAAACTCAAAGGATGTGAAGGGTGAGCCATCTGAAGATCTAGGTGTGGAGATGCGATGGCAAAGAGAAAAGACAATGCAAGTACCCAAAGTGCTAGAAAGTTTAGTGTGTTCGAGAAGGCTGGTGTCTGGAATGGAGTGAGTGGGCAGGAAATGATGAGGTTGAAGAACATGCAGGAGCCAGGCTTCCAAGGGGAGGACTATCTTTTACAAGGAGTTGGGATTTTTTTCTTAACATGTGACAGGAAGCTCTTAAGAGGTCTTGAGGAAGGGGGTGACATCATTTGATTTACATTTATGAAAGTCACTGTAGTGCAGAGTGGAGAAGATTGTTGGAAGGCAAGAGAAGCCAGAAGATCAACTGGGATGTGACAGAAATCCAAGCAAAAGGTGAAGGTGTGGCGGTAAAGGAAATTTACCAGATTCAGGTGTGGTTTAAAGATAAACCCAGGAGGACTTGTAGATGGATGGAAGGGATGGTAGTGAGGAAAAGAAAGCAATCAGAGTGATACCTAGATATTTAGCCTAAGCCAGATGCCTCAATATAATTTATTAAATGGTTCATCTTTTGTAGTTGGGAGAAAAATCACCTTTCTTATGTATTAAAAATTTGGATCTATTTGTGGATTTTCTGTTATGTTTCTTTGATCTATCTATTCCTGACCACTCTCCTCTAATTTCTGATTAAAAATTAATTAAAATTGGGACACATGAGTGACTCGGTTTGTTAAGCATCCGACTCTTGATTTTAGCTCAGGTCACGATCTCAGGATTGTGAAATCGAGCCCTGCATCAGGCTCTGTGCTCAGTGCGGGGTCTGCTTGAGATCTCTCTCCCTCTGCCTTTCACCCACACTCACACTTTCTCTCTCTCTAAATAAACAAATAAATTTCTTAAAAATTAATTAAAATTATTAATGTGTTATATAATAGGTTATAATAAAATAATATATAGTAAAATTAATTTTGTAATCATTCTTATCTTTTCAGCTCTGGTTTAGTTTTTCTCAGATGCTAATTCTACAAATAAATTTTAGAATCACTTTTATCAAGTTTAAAAAAAAAACCTGCTAGGAATTTGATTGTTTTTTGTATTTTATTTATAGCTTAGTTTAGTCTATAATGATATTTAAAAATATTGTTGTCTTTCCACAGTCACAATGACCTTCTGTAAAATTTCCTTAATATAGATCATACACATTTCTTATTATTTGTTCATTTGTTGATGGGAAATTACTTAATCTGCTATGCTTTCTAACTAGTTATTGCATGCAAGTAAGAAAGTTATTACTTTTATAGATTAGTATTTTAACCAGATAATCTACTGGATTCTCCTATGTTTCTAATAGTTTTTCAGTTGATTTGTTTGGGTTTTTCAAGACTATAATCTTTATAATCTGCAAATAATGATACTTCTGCCTCTTCCTACCCAATATTTATGCTTGTTATCTCATTCTCTCATCTAATTACATTGGTAAGCATTTCAAGAACAATTGTTAAACAGTTGTGGTGATAACAAGTACCCTTGTCTTGTTCCTGACTTTAATGAGACTACTTCTAGGTTTTCACCAGCAAGTGTTAATGCTGGCTGTTAGTTTGTGATGCATAGAATATGTACAAGTAGCTTTTTTTTTTTTAAAGATTTTATTTATTTATTTTGACAGAGAGAGAGAGAGATCACAAGTAGGCAGAGAGGCAGGCAGAGAGAGAGAGAGGAGGAAGCAGGCTCCCTGCTGAGCAGAGAACCCGATGTGGGGCTCGATCCCAGGACCCTGAGACCATGACCAGAGCTGAAGGCAGAGGCTTTAACCCACTGAGCCACCCAGGCGCCCCTATAAGTAGCTTTTTAAATATATGGCTTAAAAGTTTTGTTCTGCTACTACAATATTAAGATCTTTTAAAAAGTCAAGTGTGGGGGCTTCTGGGTGGCTCAGTTGGTTAAGCTTCTGACTCTTGATTTTGGTTCAGGTCATGGTCTCAGGGTCCTGGGATTGAGCCCTGTGTCAGGCTCCATGCTCAGCAGGGAGTCTGCCTGAGGACTCTCCACTTTTCCCGCCATCCCTCCTCTGCTCACACTTTCTCTCTCTCACAAATAAATAAATACACCTTTAGGGAAAAAAGTCAAGTGTTTTGGGGGCAAGGGAAGCAAATATTGAAATAATCCTGTGGTTTTAATTCTCTGACCTATTTTTATGATAAGGTTTTTTAATAGATTTTGTATTAGCAAGCCATCTTCAGAAGTCTGGAATTATACCCATTTGATTACAGTATTTTTATTCTGCTATTTACATAACAGAATATACCAATGTTTTACTTGGCATCTTGGATCTTATTCCTAAATTAGATTAGTCTGTAGTTTTTCTTTTCTTTGCCATTTTGGCCATCCTTTGCTGTCATTGGCTTTGTGAGAAAAATTCTTCCCTTAAACTGATACAATTAAATGACAACTGTTCTATCAATGCATGGAAAGCTGTCTGGTTCTGGCCTTTGAGTAGTACTTTCTTGACCACATTGTAACAGTTATATAGGTTAGCTATTCCACCCCCCCTTTCCTTAACGTAATCTGTACACCCAATCTGGGGCTTGAACTCATGACCCTGAGATCAAGAGTTGCATGCTCCGCTGACTGAACCAGCCGGGCACTCCTACTATCATTTATTAAAAAACAAAGTCTATGATTTTGTAGATTCACCTATTTTTAGGAAATGGTTCATGTTACCCATGCTTTCAAATTTATTAGCACAAGATTATAAGTAATTTTTAGTATTCTACATAAACTGGGGTTTTGCTTTCTTTAGGTTATATATTTTTTTGGTGTTCATACCATTTACATTTATTGTTATAACATATGTTTGGCCTTATGTCAGTCTTCATATTATATGTTTTATGAGTTTAATGCTTTCTTTCTGGTTTTTTTTTTTTGTTACTGTCTTTTGTAATAGTAGAGATTGTTTGTCTAGAAGACTAAACATCCAAACATCCAAACTTCAGAAATGTTCTACAAGTCTGCATTGTCATGGTAGCCCAAACTGAAAAACATATGCAAGATAGAGAGCCTATAGTGGATGAAAATTAGCTTCTAAGTTGTTTCAGACTGTAAAATATTTCATAAATTTCACGAAAAAAATAGGGATTTGTTACTAAGAAGGAAATACTCTGTATGTACATGCTAAGAGAGAAATTTGGGGGAAAAAAGATTAGTATGCAAGCAGACACTTCTTTCCAAGAGAATTTGCTGCTTCATCATTCTCTTTTCTGCTTTGTAAAAGTTGTTGCAGTATATCCTGATAACTAGTGATTTTGCCTCTATGTGAAAATCAACCAGGATTTCTTGGTGAATATGATGTTATATATTCATGTTCTTTCATGATGCTCTAACTTCCTCTTCATTTTTAAGGAAATGGGTGTGCATTTTACAAAAAAATTAAGTAAGAGGCATTCATTGTGTTTGTATTACTAAATAGGATTTTTGCATAATTCTAGCTTTTCTGCTTTCAGGTAAGCCTCAGTGTTTTAAATCCATACAAAATGATGAGAGACAATCCAATATTCCATTGCTTGGCATGATATATTTACATCACTTACAATAAAAGGAGATATTCAAAACATACACTTTTTTTTTAAGATTTTCATTCATTTATTTGACAGACAGAGATCACAAGTAGGCAGAGAGGCAGGCAGGGAGAGAGAGGAGGAAGCAGGCTCCCCACTGAGCAGAGAGCCCGATGTGGGGCTCGATCCCAGGACCCTGGGATCATGACCTGAGCTGAAGGCAGAGGCTTTAACCCACTGAGCCACCCAAGCACCCCCAAAACATACATTTTCTTAAACTTGTCTTATTTCCTATATTAAATACCATCTTTATATACTAAAATTTCTTCTTTGCTTACTCAACTCTTTTGGAATTTCAATACATAAAATATCATTAATCTGGAACAGGTTAAACCTTGGACATTCTGGATAAAATATCTTCTGCTATAATCTGTGTTTCCACCTCCCAACCCACATCCTCCACCACCAGCCTTGCCAGCCTTGTATTATTAAAGATATATGTTTTTCATTCTAGTGAATTTCATAACTTTAAATAATATACATGGGTGCATTTCTCAATTATCAATTTCAAAAATTAAAATTTCTGTTAACTCCTTGTTGAATATGAAGATATTTTCTCAGTTTATGTTCTTTAGGTTCTTTTGCTTTCTAGCCTCCTATTTTCATTAAAAGGTGTAGAATACTGAATCCATTATATTATTATTATTTTTAAAATATTTTATTTATTTGAAAGAGAGAAATCACAACTAGGCAGAGAGGCAGGCAGAGAGAGAGGAGAAAGCAGGCTCCCTGCGAAGCAGAGAGCCCGATGTGGGGCTCGATCCCAGGACCCTGGGACCATGACCTGAGCCGAAGGCAGGGGCTTTAACCCCCTGAGCCACCCAGGCACCCCCATTATATTATTTTTAAAATATCATTTAGCTTATGTATAAAGATTTTTAAGATGAACTCTATTTTATTAATTTTTATTATTATTTAATTTATAATTAATTAATCAATAAATTTCAATTTTTAATAATTAATAGTAATTATTTAAATCAAGTTAATTATTAATTTAATAATTAATAATATGATTAATTAATGAATTAAATAAATTACTTTATTAAATTTTATTAATAAGTGTAATAAGCTTCATTATTTAGATATAATTGAGTGTTTAAATTTATTTATTTGTTTATAAATATTTTATTCCTTTTTTTTTTTTAAGTAAACCCTACCCTCAGCATGGGGTTGAACTCATGACCCCAAGATCAAGATCACATGCTCTACCAACCAAACTTCCCAGGTGCCCCTAAATTTATTTTATATTTACCCAGGCCATTATACAGCCAAATTTCTCCATCTCTGAGTTGTTTATTTTGACTTACATTTTGATTAAACAGATTATAATATCAAATAGATTCTTCAGGAAGGAACTGTGGGTAGAATCTCTTGAGTCTTTTCGTATTTGAGACTATTGTTTGTCCTTACTTGTGGAAAACAATTTGACTGGGCCACATGATTTTCCTCTTAAAATTTTTCAATAATTTCTCCCCTGTCCACTGGTTTTAAATGTTGCCATGGATTAGTCTGAGTTCAGCCTACTATTTCCCTCCTTTGATTTACTTCATCTGCCTGCATGCTAGAAAGATTCTTTCTCTATCCACAAAATGCAGTAATTTCAGCAGAAAATGTCTTGTATTAATTATGTTCATTGTATTTATCTGAAGACTTAGATCTTCTGTAATTTCAGAAAATTTTTCTTCTATTGTATCTTCAAATATCTGTTCTTTTCTGTACTTCAGAGAACACTTAACTAGATTTTGTAACTAGGTTGACTATCTTCTATATCTGCTAACTTCTGTGTAGCAACTTTTTTATTCCTTTTCCTCTTCATTTTATGTGATTTTTCTTCATTCTATCCACCAGATCATTGGCTCAGTTTTCTGCACAGCCAATTTTACTTCTTGGTGTTTCTAAATAATTTATTACTTCTTTTCTTTTTTTTCAAAGATTTTATTTACCTTCTTGAGAGACAGAGAAAGCATGAGCTGGGGGAGGGACAGAGGGAGAGTGACAAGCAGACTCCATGCTGAGCATGGAACCAGACTCGGGGCTCAATCCCAGGACCCTGAGTTCACAAGTGAGCCAAAGATAGACTCATAACTGACTGAGCTGTCCAGGTGCCCCTCATTTATTATTTCTGCAATGAAATTATTTTTTCCCTTTATGTTTGTCAGGTTCCTTTACATTTCATATTTTTTCATCCCCTGACCTTTGATAATCATCTCTCATAGTGTCCAAATCTCCTTAATTATATCTAAGTATGGAACATTTATTTTATCAAATTTTCTCATGCTTCTCACTGCTCTTTCAAATGTGTCTCTTCTTATATGTCTTTATATGTCTCTTCTCTATGTCTCCCTCCCTCCTTCCTTTTCCCGCCTTTCCTCCCACCCTCCCTCCTGCTCTTTCTTTCTTCATTCCTTTAATAAAAACTCTCCAAATGTGTTTCCTTGGCCACATATATAGGTGTGGCTGAGAGTATCCTCCTGATCCTTGCTTTCTTCCACACTTCCTCTCTCTACACCTGCTGGCTCCCACAGAGACCTCCTCTGAATCACAGAGGCCAAGCGGTTCCATCCCTTGAAAGGAAGGATATTCCTTTCCTCCTTTTTAAGGATTTCAACAGCACAACTTCTTAGATTCCAAATCACTGTTTAGTGCCACAGTTCTTTGAATTCATAAGCACCAGATTTTGTCCCAAAGTACGGGTATGGTTGTGTAGGCATGAGTTCCTAACATTCATTGTACATTGAGTTCAGGCAGCTGTGCTGCCTGAAAGCAGCACGGCTCTAAGGATCCAAAACTTGGGTTGACTCTGGTCAGCAGGTCACCCTAGCTCCTCCCATGTGCTGAGTTTCCTCTTAGGAGTCCCTCTGTCCTTACAACATGGCCTTAGTCAGACACTCTGCTTTATTGGATATATCATAATACCTCTGAAACTCTGGTGGGGAGGAAAGGTTAGCTGCAATCCTATTCTTTTTCTCCGATGGGGCTGCTCTGACTCTACATGAACTTGAGTGGCATCCATGACCCATATTCTCATAATGTTGAAAGATCAAGAGTAACTAACTCCACTCATTAACTTTATGCTTAAGATCCTGGCAAGTTTCCCATTTTTACCCAACGTGGAATGTTGCACATTCCAACAGAAGGTGGAATGCAAATGGTCTTTGTTCCTGGACTCATCTAGCCCTGTGGGCCTGAGCAGAAAGGGCTAATACCACATAACATGGCTCTTACACAACCCGTCTAGTGCATGATATGCGTGTTGGACTTGCTGGTTCCCAATTCCTTTAGCTTCCTCTCTCCTTTCAAGGACCCAAAGTCCAGATTTATTCATGCAATAAAGAGAACATAAATGCACATTAAGGTCTACAATGTGCTAGGAGTCATTTAAGGTTCTGGCCATATACTCGTGAATAAGAAGTTAAGTTCCTGCCCTCATAGAGGAATTGCTCCTCATCCTGCCATACATGCGGAGAGTTTGCATTCTCATCGTTTGCATACAAATTCAAATATGAGGGACACCTGGGTGGTTCTGTCTGTGAAACATCTGCCTTTGGCTCTGGTGATGGTCCCAGGGTCCAGGGATCAAGCCTCGCATTGGGCTCTCTGCTCAGCAGGGAGCCTGCTTCTCCCTCTCCCTCTGCCTGCCACTTGCCTACTTGTGTTCTCTCTCTCTCTGTGTCAAATAAATAAATAAAATCTTAAAAAAAAGTAAACTAAAAATAAATTCAAAGATAGTGACTCCTCAAATAGAAACAAGTATCAGGAATCTGAATTCTTGCTGTACAAGTTCATCTTTGTTTTCCAGGTATAAACTCGCCTCTCTTTATTTCTTTAAAAAATTATTTATTTATTTATTTATTCATTTTAAGTAATCTCTACACCCAACGTGGGGCTTGAACTCACAACCCTGAGAAAAGAGTCACATGCTCGACCAGCTGAGCCAGCCAGCCACCCCAAACTCCTTTCCCTTTAATAAATGGATTTAAAATATATTTTCGAAGTGAATTCATACAAGAGAAAGTTCTGGAAATGCTGCCTAGGCCTGCAGGGTAAGGTAAGCATTAGCATCTCCCTTTGAGGTTTCATTTCAACACCCCACAGGTCCATTTGCAACCTGTACTTTGAATCTGATTAGTTGCATAATAACTCTTTACATTTTCATGCAGTGTGGCACCTTTCTTTGGATGAGCTTAAAGTGTTTTCCAGCCATTATCCTATTAACCCTCACCCTAGGGAGTGTTGGGGGTGCGTGGAATATGTTATTATCTTTATTTTATAGAAAGGACAGGATGGCACAGGAAGTCAAGGAATTTGAGCAACAGCACACGTGAACTTGGGTGGAACCAGGGACAGAAACAGGTTTCACAAACAGGCTTTTGCGGCTCTGGCATAAATCTCTGCTTCCTTCCATCAGAAAGAACCAAATGGCCTTAGTGGTGATACCGAAGGTTTGATCGTTTGCCCCAAAGGAGGGGTTAAATGTATGCTGGGGGGAAGGAGCTGTTGATTCATCTAAGATGATAGGAGCTGCTCAATAAACTTCTGCAAGCGACAGGCGTATGTATTTCCCATCTACTCTAGTATCTGGTGTCATGCGGGCAAATGCTATAGGAGAAATCCAGGAAGTGTTCTGCTTGGCATGGAGTGGCTACTAAATACATATTTGTTGACGGAAGGAAGGAAGAAAAATGGGAAGAAAGAAGGAAAGGTAAGATGTCGTTCCCATCTTCAAGGAGCTTATAATTAGAGAGGGAGAAACACTACAAACTAATAAAAAGAAAAATTTTGTACTGAACTAGGCAGTATTGTCCATCCATGCAAAAGCAGAGCAGAGAGGAAAGAAACCACTGTGGCCTGGAGCCATCAGAGAAACCTTCTTGCAACAGATAGAATTTGAAGATGCCTTGGAGGAGGGAGGGATTCTGGCCGGAGGAAGAGGGGGAGGGAGATGAATTTGGCAAGTGCAAGGGCCTGACGAGGCTGATGGTAGAGAGCACATGAAGGAAAGAGTGCTTTTTAAAAAATGTATTTTTAAAGGAAGAAGTAGGTCTTGTGAGTCTGGAAAGAGGGAGTGTTTCTTTCATCAGGTATTTCGAGGGGCCCTCAAGGTACTGGAAGGTAAAGAAGAAGGAATCAGAGCAAACTCCTAGATTTTGAGGTTGAAAACATGCTGTTGTTGAGAAAGAAAGGCTGCATTTTGGAGCATGGTGAATTTTTTCAGTCTGTAATAATTTCAGGAACTCGTCTCAGCACATTTATTTTGAAACTTTGCGGAGGCCGTAAGCTTCTTTGGAGTGTTTGTTTCTCCCTTAAAGATGAGACTTAGCTCACTGTTATTCTCTGTTGTCATTGAAATGGTGTTCCTCTTTTTTTTTTTTTTTTTAACTGTTTGTGTATTTTTTACTTAGTCCCAGTTAGTGAAATATATATGTCTTTCTCATTATCGTTCTGGTAATATTTTTACTATTATTCAGTTCTGATTACACTAGTGTATCCATCCATCATCCTAATCTCTCCTCCACATTTATCCTTTAACATGGTCCACAGCTGGCAGAGCTCCCTGGCAACTTCCTTCTTCTGGTCTGGGTTGAACAATTAGAATTACACATTTTGAAAATAGTTATTACCATCTTTTGGCATTTTCGATATCTTCAGGGATCAACACTCTTGTTTCATTTAGGGTTCTTTCTTCCTCCACAGAACAGGGAAGGCGAAAAGCTTTAGAAACGGAAATCTCTTCTATTACCAAGTAATGTTGGCCTCTGGCTAGAAGTAGATAATCAAAATAAGAAAAAAAAAAAAAAGCCTAACTCAACATTATAGGAAACGTGTATCAACCCATGTAGGAGACTTCGTGGTCTTAAAAGGTGATTGCCTTTATCTGGAGGTCTGAAGAAGGCAAGAGAGAGTGTGGCAGGAGTCGGAGGGTTCGGCAGACTCTCCGCAGGGTGGCCGGTAGGAAGTATTCATACGCACCGGTGCAGAAGAATAAGATCTGTAGCTTTGCAGCCCAGGCCCAGGTACGATTGGTGGCCCGCAGCGTAGGGGCAAGCATAAGAGCAAGAACCCCAGTTTTCTACGTTTTCAGCATCTCCCGAACCAACAGCAGCAGGGGGGAGATATTTGGAACAGGCTGGCAGAATTTTCTGAAATGCATTCCCCGTTTATTACTTTTCCATCGAATGGAGAGCCTGGCTGAGAACGAGGTTCACATCCAATTCCTAGCTCTCTTTGCTCTCTTTGAATGCTCCAGTTTAATTCGGGCGCATGCATTATCAAACATCTGTTTTAATTATAGCCATTGTTAAGGTAGTGAATCAGTTGTCGTCTCTCACCAGCCAAAATCCTATATTGCTGAATTTTCGTACAATCAAAGATACAATAAATATAAAAGGAATTCTTGTATATCAGCGCGGGGGTGGGGGAAATGCATACAACTTCTTTGCTCACTGATGCAACCAAAACACCCAGGAGTTATTATAATGTGCATTCCCCTGACACAGACTTTTATTTCATGCAAATGACTGTGATTAAGATTCAAATACTTTTTTTTCCATTTTCACACATTACTTAATCAATGTGAAGTACTGTGTAAAAATTGCATCTCTTCATAACAGTGATTTTTGACCAAGTCAAGTGTTGCTCCTAGAATTATAATCCAGACTTGTGATTCAATTATCATTTGGAGACTTTCTAAATTCAAATTAAGTTCACTCTTTCCTCCTCCTCCCCACTGTAAACTTAGTATCAGTATAGATCATTTGTAAGGTATGACCAAAATAACTTTCCATTGCAAGAAAATACACAATGTGATGTGTAAATTTCCCCTTACTTGCAAAAAAAAAAGAAAGATTGCAATCAGTAGTGACTAGACATTAAAATGTATGAAATTCACAAAGTACAGTCAATTTATATAACACTTACTTTTAGGCTGGATAATACTGACACTCTCCAACATACATATCTATTTAAACTTAACTTGGAACACTTGTACAAACCACTATTTAAAAAGTTAAAAAGAACCCATGGAATACATAAAGTTTTGCATCTCTATGTGATGATTTAACCTTTGAACATTCAAAAGCACATTTTTACAGGAATCAACAAGGAATGCATAAAATAAAGTAGGATTTCAGAAGCCAACTATGTACCTCTTATACAACTATACAACATTGATCTATTTACAGTTTACTGCACCCAAGCCAGAGGCTGAATTTTGTTTTGTTATTGTCTGACTATCTCTTTTTTGCTCATCTTGCATTTCATTTATATTCGAAAAAGTAGATTTTGCCAGTGACTAGGTTTGGGTTATTACCATGTACTGTCCACATCCATTTTTTAAAAATATATTCCATACCCTAAATTTCTTGACTTTCTGAGATGAAAATAAAATCTAATATTGTTTTCCTTCTTCTACCAAAAATTCCTCCTTTTGTGTCCATTTGCAAGAAGCAGACAGACACTCATCTTTTATTCTCCATGGTTCCTAGAACACAATGCTATCTCTATACTAGAGCTGAATCTGTTGCCTTTGAATGGGTTTTTTTTTTTTTTCTTTGAGAGAAGAAGAATTTGCATTTGGTGGGGTTTGATGCAAACATAATGTTTGAATCTGGATATTCTTTTTGGAAGTTGTTCCTTGAACATTCTTACGGAGATATGCCACCTTTTCTGCCAGGAAAGATGGAGAGACACTGGCAGTTAGTTCATATGAGGTACCAACTTGTAGAGACTTTGGCCAGTAGGAACCAAAGGTCTAGTCCTGAATTTACTAGAAGACTAGGAACCCTCTGTGAGGTTGAGGAGGCTGTAGAGGTGGAATAATCATGATCTGCCTAAGAAGCCATGGTCATGTTCTACAGGAATAAAGTAGCCAGCCATGTTGGGGTCCTTTGAAGCCAGAACTAGGTCATTTGAAATCAGGGCAGACACTTAACAGAGACCCACAGGGACAGTTCCTCTCTATTCTGATCCCATCCAGGGAGTTGTGTGGAGGCTTTATGATAAAGCTTTGGGGGAGAAACGAGATTGGATCAGAGACACTGGCTGGTCCCCATTGTCGAATCTTCCCTATCCCACAGTAATAGAATGGCTGCCAAGAATAAGCTGTAGTTCCCAGTGTGACCCTTTACATAGTCCTTGTAGCTACTTTAGTGGATCCATGACTAAATTCTGCCCAACAGAATATAAGAGTAGCGGTTCAAAATTCCTTATCCCAATTAAGGAATAACTTGGGGCCACATATGGCTTGGAATTCCAATTTTTTTTTTCAGATTTTGAAGGTAATATGATGCATATATTGCTTATTAAGGAATATCTCTATTGGAGTCCAGGGCAGCTGTCATTTGCAGCAAAGCATAATAATATTCACTGTGAGCGGGATAAAGAAAGACCGTGGTCTGGCGGTGATGCCGGCTAGCTGAGTCTGAGAACCTAGGGGAGGGTCCCATAGGACAGCCAAAAGGATCCTTGGCTTTACACGGAATAGAAGTCCAATGGGAGCCAGGGAAAGTAAAACCAGTTATTTGAATAGTATAAGCGACAGGCAGAGAAGAGCGGACAGAGTGTCTGGGAGACTCAGAAAAGAAAGGAGAATGAGTCTTGTCAGTACCTGGGCTGAGGGTTTGTATTAGAAAAGGGTCTAGGGTATGCACTCCTCCGGGAACCCAGGGTAGGGTCCAGTCAAAGGCAAGTGTCAGGTGAACCATAGGTGTTATTCCATAAATTACTGAAGGTAGGGATATTGAGGCCGCCGTCTGCTGAGGCTTGTTTGAAGCTAATGTCCTGGAACATATTTGAGATCTGACCTGTTATCAGGTGTTTTGGGCCCAGGACAAAGCTCAGAGAATGATTAGCTTTCCTGCTTCCTCTCTGAATTGGGAACATAGCTTCTTCGGCATATTTGGAGGCAAAAAATGGACCATGAGTAAGTGGGGCCTCGTAGAAAAAACAGCAGAGACAGACGATGGAGTCCCTTCAATGGCAAGTCAGGTCAGATTTGGTCCTCAAATGAAATTTTGTCGAAAACTATGAGAAGAATTTTGGTGTCTAGACCTTTTTGGATCCCAAAATTATGTATCATGAGGCAGCTTCTTGAAAACTGGAGAGACAGCTGACAAATATCCTTCAGTCCTTCCTCTTTTCTTCTGACATCCTGCCTCCTGGGATGTGAGGCTTCCTTTGACCGTGACGACTGTGGTGTTAATGATAATGTACCCTTATTTATTACTTTCCTCAAAGAGCTATTATTTTTAAGTATTTTTAAATGTGAATATTTTTGTTTGGCTACATAACTTAATATTGGACACACTTTATGTGCAATGCACTATAATACATATCTCATTTAATTCTGTGATCAATTCCATTTTACAGATAAAAAACTGAAAAGAAAAGTTTATATAACTCAGCCAAGGCCCCTATTCTATAAGTGGCAAAGTTAGGCTTTGAAAATAAAAAGTCCATATAGTCTCTGTCCATATAAAAAAATTTTGGAGACTCATTGGTCAAGTTGCATTTTCCCTGTGGTCCTGGAATTGCATTTTCTGGATGCCTTGTTGAGACATTGTGCTTTTGTTCCTACACCATTTTAGTTTGGCAAGTTTTAACTTGCAATTAGCCAGCTTTCTAACCATGCCAACAGAGGACAACCCCAAAAAGAGAAGGGTAAAGCTAAGAGCCTATTGCTTTCTATGATCCCGCTAACACTCATGACCACAACTACATCATGATGTAAAGCGCTGGTCAGAAAGGATTTATGATTATTTTATAGCCATACCTCCCAGCCAAGTTTAAAGTGAATCTAAATTTGGGGAACCAGCTAACCTGTCATCTTGGCCATATTTTCTGGATCGCATCTATTTCTCATTTGAGGCATCACACTACTCAGTGGCAGGTGGCTTCTTCTTGTGAATACCCGAGTGCCAAAAGAAGGCACAGTCTAATAGCAAATCAGTCCTTGTTGAAACCCGAAATTTCAGAAGTTATAGATGCCATATTCACAAGCAACTGTCATTACATTATTGGCATTTCTGGCACAATTACCCTAGAAACTATGGGGAGAAAATTTAACTATTTAACCATAGGGAAGGGCAGTGCTAATGGAATTGGTTTTGACTCCAGAGAGATGTGTGTATGACTAAGCCATTCTCAGATGCTAATCTTTGGTCTCAACTCATTAAAGTAGTTGGATCTCAAGTCTTAGTGTAGCAAAATGGTAACATATTAAGTTGTTAAACCTAGGTGATGAACATGTGAATGCTCATTATACTATTTTCCCTACTTTTGCGTAAGTTTGACAATTTCATAATAAAATGTCAGAAGACAAGGGAAAAGTCCATCCAAATGCTAACTTTAAAAATCACCTTCCCGGGGTACCTGGATGGCTCAGTGGGTTAAGCTTCTGCCTTCAGCTCAGGTCATGCTCCCAGGATCCTGGGATTGAGCCCCGCATCGGGCTCTCTGCTCAACAGGGAGCCTGCTTCCTTCTCTCTCTCTCTCTCTCTCTCTCTCTATCTCTGTCTGCCTCTCTGACTACTTGTGATCTCTGCCTGTCAAATAAATAAATAAAATCTTAAAAAAAAAAAGGGGTGCCTGGGTGGCTCAGTGGGTTAAAGCCTCTGCCTTCAGCTCAGGTCATGATCCCAGGGTCCTGGGATCGAGCCCTGCATCGGGCTCTCTGCTCAGTGGGGAGCCTGCTTCCCCTCCTTCTCTCTCTCCCTGCCTCTCTGCCTACTTGTAACCTCTGTCTGTCAAATAAATAAAAAAAAAAAAAATCACCTTCCCAATGGCATTATTTAAGTGCAGTTAGCCATGTGTTTAGCCCTGTACTGAGTGATGCAGGGTCACTAAGCATAGGAGGCTATTTACATTTAAATATAAATCAATTTTAAAAGCATTTAATTAAAAATTCAGTCCCTAAGTTGTACTAGCCATGCATTTCCTTTTCTTCTTTTTTTCTTTTAAAAAGAGAACACGTGGGGCACCTGGGTGGCTCAGTGGGTTAAGCCTCTGCCTTTGGCTCAAGTCATGACCCCAGGGTCCTGGGATCGAGTCCCGCATCAGGCTCTCTGCTCAGTGGGGAGCCTGCTTCCTCCTTTATCTCCCTGCATGTCTCTCTGGCTACTTGTAATCTCTGTCTGTCAAGTGAATAAATAAAATCTTTAAAAAAAAAAAAGTTGCACTCATGAGCTAGGGAGGGGTAGAGGGAGAGGAAGATAGAGAATCATAAGTAGGCTCCATGCTCAGTAGAGAGCTGGATTGAGGGCTGGATCTCTTGATCCAGAGGTCATGACTTGAGCCAAAATCAGAAGTTGGGTGCTTAACCGACTGAGAGACCCAGGTGCCCTAAGTCACATGTTTCAGGTACTCAGTAGTCACTGGTTATCTGTTTTTTAAACCATTTAAAAAACTGTGGCAAAATGTTCATAACAGAAGTTACAATTTTTAAATGTGCTGTTCAGGGTTTAAGTATGTTTGCGTTGCGATCCAATTATCACTACCATCCATCTCCAGAGTGTTAAAAAAATTTCCCTATTTTTTTTTATCTTAACCATTTTTATTGTGGTAAAAAATATATATAAAATTTTAAACTTTATACATTAACTGTCTTTATTTTTCTGCAGATGTTGAAGCAGAAGGAACTCCATTTGTCAGCCATAACAATGGAACGAACCTCACTCCACTCAAGAGTACCCTAGGCTCTGGTCCTCTTGGACATGAGTTGAGATACACAGTTCTATTGAGCACAGACATTGAGTCAGTCAGCAGACATTTGTGGGGAGCCTGCCGTGAGCCAGGCGCGGTGCAGGTGTGGAAATAGAAAGGTAAGGAAGGTAGGCAAGGCTCTTGCTTTTTCATGGAGTTTCCTTTCCGGTGTGGGGAGACAGACAATAAGCCAACCAGTTAACCAGCCAACAGAGAGACCAAGAGGTATCAGTCAGATGGTCGTAAATACCGTAAAGAATATAAAACAAGGTGGTGTGTTGGAAAATTTCTCTGACCCTAAGTTATATGTCATATTCAGAAGCAAATTCCACGTTAGATATATATTCTCCAAAAGCAGTGACATATGGCATTCACCAAAAAGAAGTTTGAGTTTCTACTGCTTTTGCTTTTCCTGTCTCTGTCATTTATTGACAATTTGGTAATCCTTCACAGAACTCACACGGTATCTTTATGTTTAAAAGAAAGAGACGCCTGGAACTTTTGCAAAAGAAGTTCATCCAGATGGGAACTGTGTTGCAAATGGAACCCCAGGTTTTAAACGCATAAGGAAAAATCCGAAAAAACATTGAGACGAAAACCTACAGACACACTGACGCACACAGACATACACAGATACCTACAGTTAATCCCTGTAATCGTCTCCTCGCGCCCACTCGCTATCTGGAGCAATGCAGGTTAGTATCTCCACCACCTTTTTCTCCCCTGCATGTTTCCCAAGCACTACGTCTACTCTAGGGACAAACGCTGACTCGCAGAGTGTGTAGTTGCGTGAACCTAGGAGGAGGGCAATGTGATTCACACGACTTTCCTTCTTTGAACAAGAAATACAGCAAAGTATGTCCCATGTTCCTCAGACAGTTCACCATCTTATAAATTCTGTGTACCTCAACCTATTACTGATCAGAAGAAAAATAAGTGTCTGACAAATATTTTATTTTCATTAAATAAAAGTTCCAATGAGTAACATGAGTAATGTTATAGCTGTCCGCAGGAAAGGAGATAACCCAGTTCGGCAGTACTGAAGAGAGAAAGGTAAAGTGTTTCAAGGTCTTATCTTGACTGTAAAACCATCATTTTCAAGATTTCTTGATTTTCCTGCCCCTTGTCTACACCCTTCTGCCAATGTTTCATCTTTAAGATCTATTCACAGACTTCAAAACAGCCCCGGGGCAAATAGCAAGCTGGGCAGAGAGTGTGGTTTTCAATTACTCTACTGTTTGGGTGACTCCTGACCTCGGATGATGTGATTTTGAATGGATTATAAATGGTAGTAGTGATAGGGAATGGTCAATATTTATTTACATGTTTTCTTAACTGGCAGGCTATTTCAATTTTTACATGGCTCTTAAATTTTAGAGAAACACATTTCCTTTTTTTTTTTTTTAAGTTTTATTTATTTAAGCAATCTCTATGGCCAATATGGGGCTCAAACTTATGACCCTGAGATCAAGAGTTGCATGTTCCTCTGACTGAGCCAGCCCGGCGCCCTGAGAAATACATTTCTAAACTCAGTTTCTCAGGTTTAGAAAATTGACCATAATACAAACATCCTTCACTGAAATTCATCAGGATTGGCCAGCATTAATAACAACAATACTAATAACAAAAGTGACACTAGCTGTGCTAAGAGCTTACCATATATTATCTCATCTAATTCTCATGAGGATTTCCATGTCAGTGATGAGGAACCTCAGAGTAAGGGAAGTAATAGCTAGCTGAAGTATGGGCCAGCGACTCTGTTCTATGTCCCATGTTGGCAATGACGTCATGTTGCAGGGGGGTGCATTGGGGGAATGTTCAGTTTATCATTCGTGATCAGAGCTGCCTCCTCCAAGCCACCCCAAATAAGCCTTTCATTTGAGGCAAGGGCTGTGTGTCTCTTAAGTAAATGCAGATTATAATAGCAAAGGCTGTCCCTGGAAGACATCTGGGGCTGGTATGATATACCTACACGACTGTTACCACCCAATCCCCATTTATTTAATGCCCATCATGTTTGGAACACTAGATTCAGACACTGACATGGGGAGGAGGCCCTAGGAGACATGGGAGGACCCCAAAGCGGGACAGCAGCATGGAATGGTGGGACCAGACCAACCCCCCATGGTCAGACACACCTAACTTCTAGTCTGGGGTCTTACAGATGATTTCCTTGACCTTAGACAAATTATCTAGTTTCTCTGAGCCCGAGTTTATTGGCTATAAAATGAAAGGTTTGATTTAGTGACTGTTTAAGTTCTGTGTAGCTATAAAATATGATGATTCCATAGGTTCTGCTTTCTAAGAACTTACAATCCAGTATGATGATAAAACAAGCTCAGTAATTGGAAATTTTTTAAACTTGATATTGTAATTGCTTTGGTGTATTTTTTTTTCCCCACTTGGTCTTGAACCTGAGAGCTGTGGCCATATTCTTTGTATCTCTTCTAAGATTTTGCACATGGCAGGCATGTTAGGGGCTTCATAAATGTCTGTTACATAAGTGAATGAATAATAAAATGAATGAGTATATGAATAAACACATAAATTTAACTTCCCACAGAAACAGTGTCTATGGAAGGACACCAGATTCTTCTTAGGTTCATATTCAGGTCTCATTTTTACAGCATTTATCCCCAAGAGTAGATCTAAGTAAGTTTTCAGGAGCACGAAGTTAATACAATTTAAGGGCTCTTCTTTAAGAAAAACTAAAGTTTCAAATATAAAATGAGGTCTAGCTCTTTTGCAGGAGCCTCTGCAAATGAGGAACACCAAGGTATACGCTCTATTGCTTCTTGGCCAATAATGCTGATCATTTTAACCGTTCATAAGTGTACAGTTTGTTGGCATTAAGTACATTCACAATGCTGTACAATCATCATGGCTATTATACCCCAAACTTTCTTTTTATCATCCCCAACATAAACTCTGTACCCATTAATCAATAACTCTCTTCCCTTCCCTCCCATGAGCTCCCACTAACAACTTCTTCTTCTTCTTCTTTTTTTAAATTTTATTTATTTACTTGACGGAGAGCTCACAAGTAGGCAGAGAGACAGGCAGAGAGAGCGGGGAAGCAGGCTCCCCGCTGAGAAGAGAGCCCAGTGGAGGGCTCAATCCCAGGACCCTGTGATCATGACCTGAGCTGAAGGCAGAGGCCCAACCCACTGAGCCACTCAGGTGCCCCAACCTCAGTAACTTCTATTCTACTTTCTGTGTCTGTGAGTTTGTCTGTTCTAGGTCTGTTCATATAAATAGAACCATATTATATCTGTCCTTCTGTGTCTGGCTTATTTCACTCAGTGTAGTGTTTTTGAGGTCCATTCATACTGTGTATGTCAAATGTCCCTTCCTTTTCACGACAGAATAATATTCCATTATATGTATATATCACATTTTGTTTACCCATTCATCTGACTAGGGCTGTTTCCACTTTTTGGATATTGTGAGTAAACGTTACTGTGACCATTGTATATAAAGTATCTGTTTGAGTTTCTGCTAGCAATTCTTTTGATTATATCCCTAGGATTTGCCGCATCTTATGGTAGTTCTGTATTTAATCTTTTGGAAACGACCAAACTGTTTTCCATGGCAGCTGTACTATTTTATATATATATATATTTTAAATATTTTATTTATTTATTTGACAGAGAGAGAGAGATCACAAGCAGGCAGAGAGGCAGGCAGAGAGAGAGGGGGAAGCAGGCTTCCTGACAAGCAGAGAGCCCTACGCAGGGCCCAATCTCAGGACCCTGAGATCATGACCCGAGCCAAAGGCAGAGGCTCAACCCACTGAGCCACCCAGCTGCTTCACTATTTTATATTTTTACTAGCAACATATGAGAGTTCCAATTTCTCTATATCCTTGCTAACAGTGTTACTTTTTTTTAAAAAAATTATAACCAATCCTAATAGGTATGATGTGGTATCTCATTATGATTCACCTGATTATTTTTTTTTTCATAACCTTTAACATTATATGAAATGGTCCTGTTTACTTATTTTTCTTCACTTATTTTACTAGTCTGGAAATCCATGGACCACTTTTATTATGTTCACTTCTATATTTTCAGCATCCCAAACTGCTCCCATGATGTGTAGATATCTTATTGAATAAATGAATGCACAGATGGTCTCCCCACAGCACCACCTGCTTGTTTTAACGTTGTTTGTGCTACAATCAATGCTCAAACAATAGCATGTGAATTAGATAAGAAGTCCACAGTTGCTTGTAATAATAAGCATCTGAAAAATCTTTCTGGTAGCCTTGAGCCGGTGGACATCACTATGTTAGGACCTCTGAAAGTGAAGACCAAACACAATTTAAATGAAGAGTGTCATAAAAGACACGGGTAAGCCCCAGTATTCAAAACTGGAATTTCAAGTGAATCATTTAATAATTTTTGCAAAGCTTGCATGGACAACTGCTTCCTGGTCCCTTTTCAAGGCGCCCAGCCCTGAGGCTGCTTTGCACCAAGTATAAATGGAAGGAAAATATTGCACTGGGGTATTGGAAGGAGCTGTGTCACAGAAACCCAGGTCCTAAATGGCTGACTACTGTGTCCACTTGGGTTGACAAGAAAGTCACGGCGCTGCCCTACTTTCCATTTATAACCGTAGGGAGAACAAAATTTCATTTCTTAAACTGAAGGTTGAAAATTACTGAATCATTCAGAACAATATGTGATCTTAACTCTTAACATGGCTTCTGTGCGTTCTATAAACACAATTTCACAACTGAAAGCTTTCAACGATTCCATTCGCTATTGCTAAGAGCCAGTGCCTGGATGGAGAGATCCTGGAAATAGCCTGAGGGGCTAAAGCAAGGGACCTGTGTGCAGGGTTGCACCATGGCAAATCGCAAAACACACTGCCGTGCTGTATCACACCTGCCTGCCCGGGCACCACCCAATTTCCCATGATCTGTTTGCTAATGCTGCAAACACAAACCAAATCACGTCCATTGTGTAGTCCACAATTATTCCTGGTCACTCTTTGAGTTACTAAACCAAGTTGCATAATGTTAATATTTTGAAATCAGGAAGTTGTGTCTCTGAAAGGCTCATGGAGTGTTTTATTAAATGGTGAATGTAGGTCCTGCACAAGAAGCAGAGGAAGGAATCAGATGGGGCGGAAACAGATTTGCACCGTAGCTAATGAAGATGGAGCTTTCCAACACCCATTCTGCTTGGGCACCTTCCAAGGGCAGAGGGAGGAGGGAACATTGTTTGTAGACAATGACTAATGAAACAGTTTCGTTTCAACTAAAAGAATAAAAATGAAAATCTGTGACTTTTCGATTGAGATATTATTTATTTCTACCCAAATGCCACTTCGACTGAATAGATTTGTTCAGGGGCACCTGACTGGCTCAGTCAGAAGAGCATGAGTCTCTTGAGCTCAAGAGTTGTGAATTCCAGTCCCACGCTGGGTGTAGAGATTACTAAAAAAATTTAAAAATAGATCCGTTCACACTTCTTGAATGTACCGCACATCTCTTTGCACAATTAAAGTTGACTAATTGGTGTCAGAAGTGAAAATTTTTAAACGGCAGTAGCTCCCATACACACCAAAGTATGTCTATTTTGGCCCTCCCAGATTTTGAAATTCAGTGTGAGAAAAAACCAGCTCTGTAAGAAGTAGCTAGTTCACCTTGTTAGCTAATGGGAGTGCTCTCAAGTGAGGCTTCAATTCTTGAAAGAATTGATCTTACAGCTGCTTTGTAAACTTCCTCATCACACGGAAGGAGCTGCAGCAACCCCCAGACCCCAGGATCTGTGCCCCACACCCATTTGTACGTCACACGAGTGGCTCACTTTTTGAGAGCTTACCCATAAAACCTGACCCTCCAGTTGTAGAAGCCACCATTCCACAATGAGATAGGAGCTTCTTGGGCATTTCATATTTCTTTTCTTTCAGTTCTGAGAGAAGCATTAGCAAGGCAATTCAAAAGCAAGCAGAAAACTGGCATAGCTAATTTAGGCTAATTAGGATGGTGGACGCCGAGATCCATACTCCAGGGCTTCCTATGCCCTCTCCCGTGTCTCCACCTGATTGCTTTGTCCAGCAGCAAACCCAGGAGGCACTTCCAATTACATCATATCCTCTTCAAACACCAAACCACTCAAGCTAATTTTATCCTATTAAATAGACTGAAGGATCCAGAAGAAAGGCTCTCTCCACCTCCCCAAAAGCTTCAATTACCAGGGTCTCTGATTATCATCGCTTCAATCCTATATGCACTGCTAAATACTTTTTTTGCTTAGCGTTGCCTTCTTGATTCAGATGAAAAGCAAATATTATAAGCATGTCTTTACAGCTCTGGTAAGTGACATTAGGAGTAAAACTAAAAAGAAACTCCCCGGTTATTAGCATGGTTAATCAAAGTCAAGTTTGAAGTTGCCAAAGACATTGGAATCGCAGAAACCGCATCACCTCTTGGAATATTAGCATTCAGAAAAAGCACTGAGGATTTCTTTTCTTTCTTCTCTTTCCCTTCCCTTCTCTTCCTCAGCTCCCTCCGTCTTGTCTTCCTTTCTTCTTCTATCTCTTTTAGGGACTATCAATAAAGTTAGTAGCAAAAGGAAATTTGTGATTTGTGATAATAAATATGGAATAAACAGCTTGGCCATGGACAAAAATGTAAGGAGTTTCAGTGAGAATAGCAGAGTCACTCATCATCCGGTCTACTTTTTCCTAGCCAAGTGTAGTTTTCATGACACACACAGAAAGAGTATCAGAAAGTATGAACTTCCAGTTTCCAAACTCAAAATCAACTTTCCATTCAATTTTGACCCATTTAAGAAGCCTTAATCTGGAAGATATGTATGATTAAGAATATATGTGTATACAGAGAGAGACAGAGACAGGGGGAGAGAGAGACAGAGAGTCTGATTACAGCCAAACAGAACAATGTTCTAACTCTGAATGTAACGTTCTTTCCAAACTGTAAGTTTGGAATCAGAACAGAACATTTAGTTGTTCTCGATTTGTTTTGGAAGATTTATAAAAGCCACCTTAAAACGTTCCTTGCTTAAGAAGACATGTCAAGTTAAAGATATGAATTCACGCGAAGGGAGTGATGATGTCTGAAAGACTTAAAAAACTATTTTTGAGGTTTAATACATTTACTGTGCCAGCATCATTCCTCTTCTCAAGGACAGGAAGGAAATAGGTTTGACCAATCTTAAAAGGTACAAGGGTACAAAAGGAAAGTTTTCTTGCCTTCAGTATCATCCAGCTGCCTAGAGGAGGTTCTTGCAATGAAGGGAAGAGTGATTTTTTCATTTCTCATAGAAATGTATTGTAACTTAAAAAAAAAAATTCTTTCCAAGACTTTTGGTGGTCCTCAAACTATTCGTCAGTTTTGTTTTCAGAAAATCTCATTTATATTCTGTGTAGTCAGCCCAAACGACTGAAATGAAATGTTTGCTTTTTTAACAGTCTCTTTCCTTTAGCAGAAAATCAGCCCAGTGGCTCTCACCCAGGGCCACGGTTTCACAGGTATGGAGAAGCCATTGTCTGGGGACAATCACCCCCACCCCCCCAGCCCCCAAAAAGAAACTGCCACTAAGCAGCAATCCAGCCAAACTCTGTTTGGGCCAATTTTCTTAATGTTTCAGCAAGGCTTAATCTGTGGGCAGAAGTGTTTAGTCCCATTAACAGCTAAAGTCACAGAGTCCACAACTCACGGTGCTGACAGTAAACAAGGAATTTGAGGAATGGCTTTTAAACAATGACTAAGCCTCAAGCCATTTTGTCTTCCAATGTTGTGCAACTTGGTCATGCCCCAGTTGCCTCCTTACTGCTGCTCTACTTTTATTGAAAATGCATCTCTCTCCCACTGCCGTGCTCTGTGCCGATTAGAGTCCTTTTGCTAACTTCCTTGTCCTCTGATTGGCCCCTGAGGACCCACATGACCACGAGGCTATCACACGCTATTGTTTTTCAGAAGAACAAGCTTTGGTAGAAACTGGAAAAAGGGTGCGTTTGCCCACACTGAATTTCTTTGCAGAGAACCCCACTCCGTCACTGGTGGGACATGTCCCTTGGGTAGGAGTAGGGATTTCTTGACCTCCGTTCTAGTCTCCTGTGCCCAGAGAGCAGAAATAAATGTGCATGAATGGCCCTCCTCACTGATCGGAGTGATTCCACCAGGGGTGTCAAAGCATAAAACTCACCAGAAGTAGTTCATTCTTCTCTTCTTCTCTTTAAATATCTAACTGCAGGGCACCTGGCTGGCTCATGTTGGTGGAGCACGCACCTCTTGATCTCGGGGTTGTGAGTTCAAACCCCAGGTTGGGTGTAGAGATTACTTAAAAATAAAATATTAAAAACAAACAAATAAACAAATAAATGTCTGACTTCATCTTGAAGGTTCTTTTCAATGTTTTCATCACTAGATCTGTCCTATTACCTCCCAGCTAGTATTTTGTAAGCGTCATGTAACACTATAAGCAACAGCCAACAACTTTGCTTCTGTGACTTCTTTTTCCCGCTCCCTACCCTTTTGCTTTCTCCCCATCACCCCCACTGCCCACCCAGGACTTACAAACAATAACAAAGGAGAGTATTCTCTGCCTCTGGAACTTCATATGATTCTAGGATTAAGGAGATTCCCCAAGGGATCCCGGCTCCACTTTGCGGGCTCTTTCACATCGTGATCTTTTTAATGTGAGCTCGCGTCTCCTACTTGGCCCACAGTAACACTAGTTCTTTCCCTGAACTTACCACTTCCCTCTGAAATATCACACACAGGGCTTTCAGGCTCTCTCATGCGTGCTGTCCAGGGCTGCTGAATAGAAAGGGGTTACATTAGGAGTGTGGTATTCTGTCGGGCTGAGGTTGGACTTGTAAACAAAGGGGGTAGGGAGAAAGTCCGTACATGGAGAAGTTGACATAGCTGGTAGGGAATTTTGGAAACTTCTTTCTCAATCTCTGTCAAATTAAAAAGCATACAAAGTAAGAAGCAGAAAGAGAGCAAGGGAAGTGAGGGAGTGATATATTTCTTTAGCCTTTCAACAGTGTTTAGCAAATACCTACTCTGTGTCAGACACTGTATGCTGTATGTACTAGGGGCTGGGGTTACAGGGACGACAAGATGTATTTACCTATCTGCAGTGTGGGATGTAGTGTGGGATGGGAAGCAGACCAGAAAATCAGTTATTAGCCAGAGAGTTAAGGTGCTTTGAGAACGTGACTCTAGAGGAGAGAATGTTTTAGATGGGCACTGAAAGATAAGAGGCAACCACTAAGCACATGGGATTGGATGCTGCAGGGACGCAAGGTCAATGAGGAGAGGGGTGTCCCTGGATAACAACAACAACAACAAAAAAACAAAAACCTGCATGCCAAAGTCCACAGATACAGTGTATTATTCGGATACTGTAAGCTGCTTGGTATGACTAGAGATTAATGCGGCCAAGAGTAAGTAGAATCTTAACTCTTAACTTAGAGAAGTCTGTAAGTCTTTGAAATGTAGCTATGACTTATTTCCATATTTCATCTCTTTTAATTTGGGGGGAAAATATTGATTATTCTAAGGTCTATGGTCTTACCTAGATAACACTACTGCATGTCTAAACATCTTGTAAATGTCAACCATGAATCTTATTGCTAGAACCAGAAGTTATCTTCATCGTTACAGTTATCTCCAGTCCCTTCAGGGTCCCCCAACGCTAAGACTAGGCTGCTCCTTCTCAGAAGTCACCCAGGAAACATTGATGCTGTCCAGGGTTCTGTCTTAATAGTGGTTGGACATTACTCACTTTCTCTGGGCTATTTCAAGCACCTCCATGGCTTCAACCAACACTGTAAGTCAGTAACTTCCAAATCAGTCTCCCAATTCAGGTCTTCTTTTGAGCTCCCAATCCTTATTCCACTTGTTCATCTCAAATGCAACATGTTCAAGACTGCACTCTTCCTCGTGCCATCCATTTCTCCTCTTTCAGTCGCCATCTTGTGCTGCGACCCCCATCCACGTAGAGCTGGACATCTGGGGATGATCTTAGAATTTCTTCTTTCCCTTCCTTGCTCATGCATCTAAATCCAAAGTCTTGTCCATTCTATCTTTAAATAGCTTTTTCAATCTTTCTCTTCCTCTCCATCTTGATTTACCATTACACTAGAGCAATTAAGTTCAGTTCAATTCATTGACTATTTATTGAATGGCTACTGCCTGATATTTATCAAGTTGATAGCTCCATGAGGAATTAAACTAGTGATGGGTTACCATAACCGCAGATCTCCCTGCCTCCATCTTCTCCCACATCTTCTATCACATTACTGCCTGTTCAGGAATTTTCAGTGGCTCTCATTGTGTGAAATCCAAATGTCCTAACATATAAGGAGCTTTAAGATTGACTCCTGATGTTCTGCTGAATATCACCTCGCCACACGTTCTATAACAACCATTCTGAAGAGAGTGCAATCTATGTGTGTATGGATGGATGGATGCATGCATGCATGCACGTATTTCGTGAGCATCCTATATTCTGGCATATCTCCATGGTATGTTGTTTCTCTGCCAGGAGTAATAGACTCTAGCAACTTTTCTTCAACCTTAAGTTTCAGCACTTATGTTTTCCCCCTGCTCTTGATTCCTCTCAACATTTACCCTTGTGATTCTACTCATAGACATCACCTTCCTTATCCCTTCATACTTATAAAAATCTCCTTTACGCAATTTCTATATTGTGTTGTAAATAATTTCTTACAGGTCACAGCTCTCCCCTCACTGATCATTAACTCCCTGAGGGTGGAGTCTACGTGTGTATCTGTTCATCTCCATACAGAGGCTGGAACACAGTGGGTTCCCAATGTGTTGTTCCAGCTTTTCTGGAGAGATCTATAAAGTATGGACCTCAGGGCTTAAAGAGGAACTTTGGTTCCTGGGCAGGGATCTTGTGTGTGACCCAAGTGATCCAGCCTCAAGTTGCTTCTTAGCTGCAGGGAACCCATGGGGTTAAGGCCCCAATATCCCTGCAGCTAAGAAGCAACTTGAGGCTGGATCACTTGGGTCACACACAATATTTGTTCCTCCAGAGAGCCCTCCTTCGTTTGGGTCATGTGTCACTTGCATGTTCACGTTTAGCATGCCCTGTCACTCATTGGTCTGTCTGCTTTGGATGGCAGGGATTGTACTATTCTGGTTCACAGTGATATTCCCGGTATCCAGTGTAAGACTGACCTCAATAAACACTTGACAAAAACGACGACTCAACAAAGAAGATATGCGTTGTTGAATATGGAGAACTCCAGAAGAATGAATCATCTTGGAACCCAAGGCATGGCTGCCTTTTAATATATTTGATTGAGTGGCTGGCTCCGTGTCTTTATTTCACTCTCCTGAGGGATGTTGCAAAATGTCGATTCTACCTTCAAAGCAAAGGAATCTCCTATAGCTGGCCAGAGCTATCAAGGAGTCCTGACAGCATGAGGAATGGATGTGGGGGTGGTAGGAAGGAGTTGGTGGAAATCGGTGGAGGCCAAGCCAGGTGATCCTGAAATCCCTAACTCATCTTCCTTTACTCTTTGGTAAAGGTCACACCCTCCCCTCCGGATACTCCATATATACCCGTTCCCAACCTCTTACAGTCTAGGATGACAGGTTGTGATGGGTTGTAATGAGCTGAGGGGTGGCCTGATACTATAGTCTTAGAATAGATTTCCCTGTCCTTAGAGCATGTCCTGTTCTTCACAGACTTAACTGTAACCACCCCTCGGCCAAGGAGCTTCGGGAAGAGCAGAAGGTTTATCTGGGGTGGGGTGGGGGTTGGGGGATTTGGGGGATGAGGGTCCAGGCTCAGTTGGAAAGGGAGTCCCCTCAGGATGAGGAATTATGTTTTTTTTTTCTTTTCAATTTTAAAGGTTATTTAAATTTTGTAGTCAGCCTACTCTGTTCATCATTCTTCAAGGAGTGAGATTCCTTTTCCTAGCTCAGCAGTAAGCCTCCAAACTTCACATGAACAATTTCCACCCCAAATGGGAAAAAAATAGGCCACATTCAAAACTGAAAAGGAAAATTCATCATAAAACCTTCCCAAGAGCTGTATTATTAAAGTTACCATCATTTGGTTGGATATTATCAAGGCAAAAAAAATTAAGGTAGAGATTGTGAACACTGTCCTCCCTGGTTTGTAAATGAATGTTTTTCAGCCTTCCCCATCCATCTTCATTAACATTGTGAGCAATTTGTATTGGCCTGCAATGCAGCATCTCGACATTGTGCGAATGTATGTGATGTTCTGGAAATGGGCAATTTAATATGAAAAGCACACCATATCTCAGATTTTTTTTTTTAATTTTCTTTCTGCTAGGAATTATTCCATGATTTGTGCATAATTTCATGCAGATGGTTATTTAAATATAAATAGAGAAATGTGTCCTTTAATACTGTGCCTGCCTCTGCTTAGGTTGGCATTCCCACATTTTAAAATAGTGCCATAAATAAAAGATAAAAAACATCCCTAAGCCACACACTAGTCAGAAGATAATTGTGCCTGTTTGTTAATTGTCATTTGAGTGCCCTCCAATTAACTTACTTAATATTTTCCAGTTTCTTTAAAAAGAAACTTAAATGGGTCTTTTTGTGAAATGTGTTTACAGTGTAATGAAAAACCTCTTTGTTTACCTAATTAAGACTACATTCTCCCCGCAGTAAAAACAGAACTCCCTTCTTTGGTGACCAACCCACTTTCCTGCTCTACAAATGCTAACTTGGGTTGCTAAACTAACCTGAGAGTGGTTGGGGTTTGAAGCCACATACACACACGGATGAGGGCCTGATCCAGCCATTTCATATTTCACATGTATCTTTTGCAAAAAGTACCACACAGTCGTTGGCCTGGAGAAAGCTTTGTAATAATTAAAATAGACAACATGAGGGAACATGTGCAATTAACCTTCCTTATTTGAATAAGATCTAATTTAGTGGCAGCGAGTATAGAACTAAAGGTTTTATAAATGCCAGTCCAAAACATCGCTTAAATAAATATCCTACAACACTCTGAACCAAAAAATGTGATCTTGAGCAGTGGTGATGAGAACTTATAAAATGGAAAAAGAAAACATAAGAGTCCTTCTCCAAAGCTCCTTCTTCTGTTATTCCGTGTATCGTTTCCTTATCCGTTGTAGCTGAAGGGCTGTGGAGATTTTTCCAGACCAGATTTACTTCCATGAGTTGGAACCTCATTCCTAAAGGTGATATCTTCCTATCCCTAAAAGATATCTTGAGGCAAGAAATAAAATAAGAAAATAAGAAACAAACATGAAGGGGTGTGTGAGAGGGAGGGGCCATGTGTGCCCACACGCACACGTGCATAAAGATTCATTGGACCTCTTGCTGCCAATTCTCGTGTTGCATTGACTCTCCCTTCTGCATTCTTGGCCTAGAACATTTTTCCCTTTTGCATTTCCAAGCTTCTTAATGGCAATATGGCACCTGCCCTTGGAAATTCAGTTTCCAATTAAAAGCAAGTATGCTAATACTCAACAACTTCTTTTCTTTCTTTCTTTCTTTCTTTTTTTTTTTTTTTAAGATTTTATTTATTTGACAGAGAGAGAGAGAGATCGGGAAGCAGGCTCCTTGCTGAACAGAGAACCCGATGCAGGTTTCTCAGATCATGACCTGAGCAGAAGGCAGAGGCTCAACCCACTGAACCACCTAGGCGTCCCCCATCAACAACTTATTTTCTGTCCTTGTCTCCCTCCCAGTTTCACCAATGCCTTGAAACTGAATCTTTGGCCCCTTCTTTTCCTTTATTTTCATGTCAACTTTGTTACCAGTTCAACCTTACAGACACTTCCTTTTCACAATTCCACGGTGTCTGTGTCTATCAGCAGGAGCAGGCCACATCTTCATACACACCCTTTTGCCCCCTTTGCTTGCTCCCCAAGAATCCTGAAGTCGCTTATTGATTTGAATACTGGAAAAGCTCTAATTGCAGACTGTCCCAGTTTAGCCTCTGACAGCATCAGTCATTTCATCTGTCTGAGCCTTGGTTCCCCCATTTGGAAAACAAAAGCGTTAGACTATTTCATAAACTATTAACTCCTTCCCAGCCCTCTCATCCTATGTAGACGTCTGGATTAAAACTCCCCGTAAGGACGGTAGGGGCTTATGACAATTGCTGTCTATCCTGGGTCCTATCGACTCCACCTAGAGCTTCCTCTGTTTCCCTGGGCATATGCTAACTGCTGTAAAAACCCTGCAGGCCTAGAGTAACGATATTTTCAGTTCTATCAAATGTGTGAAAGGCGCTAGTGCCATGTGCTTCAAAGGGACTCTAGTCAGATTACCTGGTTTTGAGTCCAGTTTCCTCACTTACCAGCTGTTTGACCTTGAGCCTGTTACTTGACCTTACTGAATCTCAGTTGCCTCATCGATAAGGAGGGAATAATCATAATAGCGTTTCATAAGGTTACAAAGACTAAATGAGATAGTTGTTGTAAAGCCCTCAGAACAGTGTCTGCACCTTGGTTAGGACTCAAAAAATATTAGCCATTAAAATAAAAATAGCTCTTGGGGTGCCTGGGTGGCTCAGTGGGTTAAGCCTCTGCCTTCAGCTCAGGTCATGATCTCAGGGTCCTGGGATTGAGGCCCACATCGGGCTCTCTGCTCATTTGGAAGCCTGCTTTCCCCCTCTCTCTGCCTGCCTCTCTGCCTACTTGTGATCTCCGTCTGTCAAGTAAATAAATAAAATCTTTGAAAAAATTTTAAAAAAATAGCTCTTTATGGGCCCCTGGCTGGCTCAGTCAGTAGAACATACAACTCTTGATCTTGGTGTTGTGGGTTCGGGCTCTACGTTGGGCAGAGGGTTTACTTAAAAACATTTTTTTAAATAATAAAATGAAATAGCCCTTCTTTTCACATTATAGATTAATCAGTAAAACATACAAGAGCATGTTAGACAGAAATGGTCCATGATATTATCCTTTTTAATTTTTTTTTTAACATTAACTATAACACTTGCCTGTAGAGCTCTCCCTGATAGGGAGGTATGATTTATCACACTACAAAACATTTATACATGCTTATCTTATCTTTATCATAGCAATTTCTACTTCTAAGAGCACCGTGTCCTCTTTTCTTAATAGTAGAGTACATGTATAGTGTCAAAAAGCCAGCTGATTCAGGCATAGAGAGGTACTGATCTATTTAAGAAAAAAAAAATTATACTGGGTCTATCTACAAAAAGTAGTTTAAAACATCCCAGTTGTATACATTAAAATGAACAAATACTAAAAAATAGGAACTATGCCATAATTATAAATTTAAAATGCCACGTCTCTTTGCTCTTCCCTAGTAAGAGTCTCAAGGTTTGTTAGGCTAGAGTCATATTTAAATATCCATATTTTGGAGAATCTTCTCTTTGTCTTTGAAGGCCTACCTAATAATAGTAATCGAAAATTCTTTTGCTAGTGGTATTTAATGAATGCGTGGCCCTGACGGGATGACACGTTTTATTAAACAGTCCCTGCCCTGGTTAAACTTTAGAAGGGACACTATTAATGGCATAGAAAGATCAGGCAGGTTAACCTGAGCAACACGCTCACACCACGTACACAATGTAAAACATACACATGGTATTCTGTATAAAAATATCACATTGCTAGTGATACCTGGAGCAGCTCAAAATATTAAAGATCCCGTAAAGATTAGCAGCTGACCTTTTGATTGATCACAAATTACTTTTCTTTAAAGCTCACACCTGATACTTAGAAAGATATTCGTGCTGTTTCTCTGTGTTTGATCTTCACAACAACTAAAATAGAAAGTGTGTCCTCATCACCCACTCTTCCCCTCTTCCCTGCACGCCATTACCTCTGTGAATTCTCTGGGTTTTCTCTCTGGGCCATGCCCTTCTGTTCACTGTCCGCTGACGTCATGGGTCCCAAATTCCCAAGTCCCTAAACTTCACCTTACAGGGTGCCCCATCCCTGCCCCACATCTCAGTGCCACTGCGCTCGAGTCCTTAAGCAAAACTCCTGAACCCCCTTTCAGGTTACCCAGCAGTGGATATTCTGTGTTTGCTTGACATTACCTTTCTCTAAATTCGACAATTTGAGCTCAAGATTTAAGCATTGTTCTCTTATTCCCTACACCAGGGAGAGCCATGCTTCCGAGGTTTGTCCCCTGAGGGGATGTCCAGGTCTCCGATGTGTGTGGGCGGGCAGAAGAGTATGTGTACTTGAGAAGGATCTTGGTGGTATGCCCGGAGTAGGAGGAAGACGTAAAACTTCTGTGAATATTGGCGCCTGGGTGGCTCAGTGGGTTAAGCCTCTGCCTTTGACTCAGATCATGATCTCGGGGTCCTGGGATCGAGCCCCACATCCCTGCTGAGCAGAGAGCCTGCTTCCTGCTTCTCTCCTTACTTATGATCTCTGTGTCAAATAAATAAATAAAATCTTTAAAAAAACCTTCTGTGAATAATTAAATAGCCAATGATTTGGGGACAGCAATACACAAGTTTGATTAGACTTTGTCCCTAGAAAATTAGCGGAACTGTTAGTGAACTGAGACCCTTAAGTCATGGGAAACTGCGTACAAAGCGAGTTTTTTTTGCAGGTACCGACATTTCTGTCCAAAAGTAAAAATTTCAGAAATCATTAATTATAGAAATTACAAGGATTTAAACAGCAAAGCATGATCTTGAAAAAAAAGTTGTTAAGGTAATGGAGGAAAATAAAGAACGTTATCTCTAATTCATAATTTTTACAATACTTTAATTTTTATTCTTTCTCCCTTGCCACGTTGCTATATGCACACATAATCTTCTACGGAGAACTAACCAATGTAAACTAAAGTAGTCTTTCCTAAATAAAGAAAATTAGGTTCACAGTTGATTTCTACCCAACAGGGAGCCATTTGATCAAAAATTTCAAACCAGAAGAAATATGAAAATAAAGAGTCAGAGCTGAGTTCTTGAATTCCAAGGGAAATCTCAATGAACACTTCCTCCAGTATCTTAAGGGCTGTGGAACTTGAATTAACGGCTTCCTACAGACCTAACCGTCCACTGCCTCTTGTTAGCAGAAAGTTAGCAAGTTTTTAAAATTATTGCCACAAAGAGAAGCTAAGAGTGTCCTCAGAAAATACAAAATGAAGTGGAGTCAGAAGCAACGCTGGGAATGGGAGAGCAATTTGCAGGGGAAGGACCGCAGGACAGGGAGAGGCTATCCACAGAAGAGGGAATAAAACGAAGGTAAGTCTTAAGGATTCAAAACCAAGAATCCGGAAGAACCCAGACTGGCATAACAACACCTCATCGGTTAAACAAAACATCAGCAGCTATCTCAAGAAATTCAAACAGAGATACATTCAGATAAAGCACTTCTACATTTAGTGAATATTCTGTTAATTCTCAAAAATACACTTTTGCGGGGAAAAAAAACATTCTTTTTACTTCCTCCCTGCTACCTGGGCTTCTCTAAGAGCCTGCATATCTGGAAATACAAGTAGATAGCCATCCGGTGAAAAATGAGTTGATTACACAAATCTGCTTTGACCTACGTGCCGAATGTACACTGCTTAAATGAACAACTCTGAAGAGAAGGGGGAGAGAAAGGCGGATGAAGGGAAGGGATCCAAGACTTCCGTTTTTCTACTTGCAGTTAAACATATTTAACACCTACTGATTCCGAGGGAAGTTTTAGACAGCTTGAAGCAAGCCCCACAGAATTATTCACTAATAGACCCCAAACGCACATTTTACTGCCTTCAATTGCCCAATCACATCTTTAATTACCCAGTATCTTCCACAGAGTAAAATGTCATCGTGTGAAAACCACACATTTCCTTTTAGCACCCCCCACGCCCACCCTTCCCCCACCTCCCCCCCTTCAGAAAAGTCCTACATTCATTTAATCCCGAATCTGATTTCATCGGTCTAAAATTCTGAACGTGTTCAAAGACACAGTATCTCCCTCTTAGAAAACCTGAGACAATGACAGGAGTCCGTAGTAAGTTTCCCCCCATTCAACCAGACATTTCTTGAGGGAATTGCTAAGGCTCTGCAAAGAAACAGTTAATATGTATACATCTCTCTGAAATTGGCAACTGTCTTTTATTTCCTCTCATATTCTAGCCAAAGATCTGAGCTCATTTTTTTTTTCTGTCCATAGGCTCCAAAAAAAAAAAAAAAAAAAAAAAGACTGTATTCTCGCTAATTATACATCCTGAAAAGAATTTGGTTCAGTGTAAGATGATCCTAGTGATATGCTAATCCTTTTTTCTGCTTGGTGCTGCCTGAAGCCTGTGTCTAACATTTTTTTCAACTGTATGACAATAAAAGTTCTGGCAACAAAAGAAATAAATGGGCAGCTAAAGAAGGTATAGCTCAAACACATGGCAGGCCGGCTCTCCCCTCTCCTTCTGGCTGTTCCTTTGTAGAGTGCGTTTTGGGATCTTCAAGTCAATAGCTGAAATCCAGCCACCTTAGCAACTTAGTATGACACCCAAGCCCTCTCTCTTTACATTCATGAATAGTCAGCACCCAGCAGACAAAATAGAACTAATCTTTTTTGACAGAATTGTTCAATTTTGGAGGAAAAGCTTTTGAGTCTTCCACACATTTGCAGAATATGAGACAACAATGGCTGCAATCAAATTTTAAAAACAACAGTGGCCAACGGGGCTGGAAAAAGAAGTCTCTTTGAATTAAACAGCACATTCAGTCAGTCCCGGTGGTCATAAACTTGGGGCAAACATTAATTTCAATACATGAGAGAGAGAGAGACAAACGGAGAGGGAACCCCACGGCCCGCTCTGAGCCTCATGCGGTAATTCCTTCTGCTATGATACACGCA